>NC_092141.1:59287548-59615048 GCF_043159975.1 Macaca nemestrina
CGGGACCCCTTCCCCCAGTTATCCCTTCTCCAAGAAGAATTTTCATCTAAGGACTAAGGTCCTGGACCCCTGCCTCCATTCACACAAGCCAGGCCATGGCAGGGCCCAGGAGCTCCTAGCCAACCAGGGATAACCTTCTAGGAGACAAGCCCCAGGTTGCCATCTGGTGGTAATTCTCCAGGGAGGAGATTTGCCCAGGTGACCCCTAGGTCAGGCTCCTTTAAATAGCCCTTAAATTGTCTTTGACACAGGCAACCTGGGGTCGCTGCTCGGGGAGGAAGACTCAAGGCTTAGAAGACCACACCCCCAAAGGCACTACCTTGAAGCCACTTCTGGGGGCTAGCCTTCCAGCTGTGCGACGGCCATCTACAGGCATTCCTGAGGGGTAGCTGCAGCATCAGGTCTCTGAGGGGTGGGGGAGGGGTGAAGGAAGTGGGGTGCAGGCCCTGCCTATTACATGCCCAGCTGTTTTCTTTTAGGAAACACCAGAGCCCTGTTTCCTCTACCACCATGCACACACATACAAGTCTCTGTTAATCTTAAAACACAACAATCATTACGCAAGATGACCAAGGCCCGAGGCCCAAGGGAGGCCTGAGTCAGGGAGCCTAGTGAACCATGCTCCCCAGGCCCCCACTCAGCTATGGAGCTGTGCACACAGTAGAGGGATGGAACCTACAGGGCCCATACAGGTGCCTGGGCCCTGATTGGAGCATGGCATCCCCCGTGGCATCAGGTCAAGGGTGTGGGCATGCAGCCTGGCCTTGGGCCTCTCACTCAGAGCCAGGCCTCCCAGGCTGGCCAGGGAGCTGTCAAATCCCCCACTACAGAGACAAATGGAGCCGTCAGAGAAAATAGCTTCTAATGGGGAGCAGGAGCCAGGCTGGGCTGGGGTTGGGGGGAGGACTCTGCTGGCCAGATGTGAATTCTTCACTAATCACACCAAATTGGCCCAATTTGTTCACTGACACGCGGGGGGAACGGCTTCATCTTTTCCCACTGATCAGGCTTCCCTCCCTCTTGCATGGAAGCAGTTTGGCTCCAGGGATGGGGCTGGCCAGCTGACAGCAGGGCTGGGAGGGAAGAGGGTGGGGCGAGACTTACATGCCCTCCCTCCCTGGAGGACCCCAGAAGCTGGCATGGGTTTGCCTCCTTTCCATCTCTGCCAGTCCCCTGAACCCTGGGTGCTGAGGGTCACACAGTTTGGGGGAGGGAGGTGAGGAAGAGAAGGGGGCTGGGCCATCTCCTCTCTTGAAAATGAGTGGCACAAGTGGGAAAGGAATTGGGACGTTCTTGGGAAGAGTAAGGAGGGGACTTTGGGAGAGGCTAGGGGACTATTTAAGGCAAAACAATGTCACCTTGTAGAGGCAGCTGAGTTCACCAGGTCCCTGTAGGGCCATAACTCCAAGCATGCTGGTGAAAGAAGGCAAAAGAGACCCTGTGCCTCACCTCTCCAACTCCACGCCAAACTCACCCCTTCAATGCTTGCTCCAGAGTCTTGAAAGCTGGGACTGTCACAGGAGGCCTGCTGGTGGGACTTGGAGAAGAATTGCCTCTCACCTTCCCCTTCCCTAGGGCCTCTCTCTCCACAGCTGATCAAGAGGCAATATGGAGATGTACATCTCCTGGGGTTTGGAGGTTCCAGGAGGTGGAACAGGAGTGCTGATGGCGAGTCAGCCAGGGCAAGAGCGTGCGTGGAGGTCCCCAGCCTCTGTAACCCTGTCTTCTATGTCCTACACCAGGTAGATGTACTCACGCACGTGGAGTTGGGTGTCCTAGCCCACCATCCATGGTCCATCCTTCCCACACAACCTCCACTCCCCTATCTCACCCCTCACCCCAACAGCCACCCTGCGGCCTAAGAGTTTCAGTGGAAGGCAGAGTGAAGGGAAAAGCTGGCGCAGACTCTGATAGCGGGCTCAGGGCTGCTGGGTAGGGAGTTCTGAGGTTCTGTGGTTTAGAAAGGGGTAGTGTGAAATTCCCCTTGGTTTCCCTCTTGGGGAGGGAGGGATTTCACTGAAAGAGAAGTAGAAGAGGGCTATCAAGCCTTAGGGCCCGAGGCAGGAGCCTCAGTGCCCAGCCAAAGAGTAGGTTGATGAGGGCCCCAGTTCCTGCCTGAGGGCTGGGGAGAAGGTGAAGGGCATCCGGGTGCCCCAACCTGGCTAGCTCTGCAGGGGGGAAAAACACCTCCCAATCCCATGTCCCCTTCCCCATTCTTTCTCTGTCTTACCTCAGGGCTAAGCCATTCCTACCCCCGGGGATGGCCCTTAAGAACTTTCCCAGGTCACCTTTCACCCCAAATCCCAAACCTACCCAAGGCCCAATCCTGTTGCAATCAGCAACTCCTCCCTTAGGGAAAATTCCACTCCAGGAACCCCGTGGAGGGTGGGGCCAGCCCTGAGGGGGAGATGAGCCACTGGGTGGGTTCTGAGAAGGAAGGGAAGGCACCTGGTATGGTGTGATAACCTGTGGGACCAGGTGGGGCCTGCTCCTGGAGGGAGAAACCGGACAGAGCTGGAGGCAAGGGGCTCGAGAGATGGAGGGCAGAGGCAACCAAGCCCTGCGGGGAAGTCCAGGGCATCCTGGGGAAGAAGGGGTGAGGGGAAGAAGGAGCAAAGTGCTGAATGGACTTCATCCTGCTCTACCAACAAGTTGATTTTTTTTTATATATAATAATCCCACCAGGCACAGTGGCTCATAACTGTAATCCCAGCACTTTGGGAGTCTGAGGCAGGAGGATCGCTTGAGCCCAGGAGTTTGAGACCAACCTGGGCAACATAGGGAGACCCCATCTCTACAAAATAAAAAAATTAGCCAAGTGTGGTGGTGCACACCTGTGGTCCCAGCTACCTGGGGGGCTAAGGTGGGAGGATCACTTGAGCCTGACAGGTTGAGGCTGCAGTGAGCCATGATCCCGCCACTGCACTCCAGCCTGGGCAACAGGGCAAAACCCTGTCTCAAATGAATAACAATAATAATCCCTACTCCTCCCAATGGCACCTGCCTCCCTGGATCAAGGTACTTGCCTTTGCTCCTTTCTGGTTTGCCCTGGCTAAGCAGAGTGCCCCCTCCTGGCAGGGTTGTAGACCTGGCTTCCCGAGAGCTGAGCACATAAAGGAAGGGAGGAATGCAGGAAAGTCCCTGGATTTTTCTTAGAAACACTCTCTACCTTCCATTTTCTGGCACAATTCCTAGTTGATGTGTGGGCTTCTCTTCACTATCATGAAGGGCTCTTCCTAGGCCCAAAGAGTCACAACGACCTGGGTATGAATTCTAGTTCTGCCACTTACTTGCTCTGTGACCACAACATACTGTTACATAACCCTGAGCTATTATGTAACGTCTGTGAGCCTCAGTTTCTTCATCTATGAAGACGGAACTCTACCTTTGAAGATCACTGTGAGGACTGCAGTCCATCCTGTAAGCTGCTTGCATAGTGGTGCCTAGCATACAGAGCTACTTGAGTCAATAGCTGTTGAATGAATGAATGAGTGGACTTTCTGTTTATGTCTTTGCCTGACTCCATTACAGATTCTTGGGCACCATCTGGAACAGGTGTCTGAATTCCCAATAGAACAGGGACTTAACTCCTCCATGTCTGTGTCCTCATCTATAAAATGGGACATAATGAAAGTACCTACCTCATGGTTTTATTTTGAGGATTAAACGAGTTAATCCAGGTAAATCTCTTAGAGCACTGGCTGGTACCAAGTAAGAGTCCAGGGTCAGGTATGATAGCTTGCACCTATAATTTCAGTACTTTGGAAGGTCAAGGTGGGAGGATCACTTGAGGCCAGGAGTTGGAGACCAGCCTGGGCAACACAGTGAGATCCCATCTCTACAAAAAATATTTTTAAAAATTAGCTGGGCATGGTAACACACGCCTGTAATCCCAGCTACTTGGGAAGCTGAAGCAGGAGGATTTCTTGAGCCCAAGGAGGTTAAGATTGCAGTGAGCTATGATCACACAATTGTACCACTGCACTCCAGCCTGGGCAGCAGAGGAAGACCCTGTCACCAAAAAAAAAAAAAGTCTGGGGAATGTTGGTGTTGTTAGACAAAGTCTGTTGTCCTTCTCTCCAGCCCACACCATCCTATATTCAAATGGCTGAGGAATGAGATGCTCACAGCCCCAGTCCCTCCACTGTAGGGATCAGAAAGTCCTTTCCTCAGTAAGCTCCTTCTCCCAGGAGAGAATACCCTCTCCAAGACCAGAGAAACCTCAGGCAGGTTCCACATCCCTCAGAGCCTGCCTAGCCCCACCCAAGCCCGGGTTGGCGACACTACCCTCCCCTCCCACCTCTGTCTCCAGGACTGATCCTTCCAGTGTCCCTGCCCTGCACTCAACCAGTGACTTCCCTCCTCCCTCTACCTCAGCCCTCCTTTCTTGCCACCCCTCTGACTGGCGCCTGGGCCTCTCTCCCTGGTGGCATGCTGATGGCGTGCAGACTGAGTCCACAGCAGGCCTTGGGTGCGGAGCATCGGGTGCCAGGGCCAGCCCGTGCCAGCAGCTCAGGCCTCCTCCTGCTGAAACCTGTCACCACCCAATGCCCGTGGACACACACTCATCCCCTTCCGCCGCCGCCAGGAAGCGCCAAGCTCCAAACACCTTTACCTAGAAACCAACACTCCCTACCTTGTTCCCATCCTGGGAGGGCCCTTCCAGCTTGTCACCAAGGGTGGGGCCCATGATCTTTGCCTAGGCTCTGGCCCTTCCTGAGAGTCCTTCCCCCTCCCCACTGACCCATGTCTGACCTACAGTTATTCTGGCATGGACCCTGTCTCCAAATGACAGGAGAAAAAAATCCCTGTGGGCTATGGGCAAACAGGGTTTCTCAAAGTTTCACCTGGGATTCCTGTAAGAGCAGGGGCTAGGGAGAAGTTGGGCAGGGAGATGCCACCCAAAGTAACTCACTCACAAATTCTTTCATTTCAGGCTCTGTTTTATCTGTTTTATATTATATACATGCACATTTTACTTCATATTATCTCCAAATCCGCTTACTATAAAGCAGACATTCTAAAACATATTCTAGTTGAATCTCTTATTTTTTCTTCAAAAATACATCCCAGCACTTTGGGAGCCCAAGGCAGGAGGATCACTTGAAGTCCGGAGTTTGAGACCAGCCTGGGCAACATAGGGAAATCCTATCTCTACAAAAAATACAAAAATTAGCTAGGCGTGGTGGCACATGCTCGTGGTCCCAGCTACTAGGGAGGCTGAGGTGGGAGGATTGCTTGAGCCCAGGGGGTAGAGGCTGCAGTGAGCTGTGTTCCTGCCACTGCACCCCAGCCTGGGTGACAGAGTGAGATCCTGTCTCAAAAACAAAATCTTTAGGTCAAATAGACACACCAGAAAGATACACAATGGCTTTGGTCATCCCCTGGCACATCCTGTATGCTCAGGGCTCATTAGTGCCTCCATTTGAGAAGCTCAGGCTGAGAAAACAAGAAGGGAGAGGAGGAGGTCTAGGGTGGAGAGAGTACAAGAGGTGGGAAAGAGTGTTGAGGAAGATTCTGGTAACTGTTCCTTGGGGCTGACCTGACCATCATTTCTTCCCTTCCCTTGCTAATACAAGCTTCATCTGAGACCAAGTTCTCCATCCCTGACTCCCATATGCCCCATTTGTTTCTGATTTTTTCACGGTGGGGATAATCAAGGTTTCCTTCAAGCCCCACTGTTCCCAATTCCAGTGGATCTGAGCCTTTGCTCCTACCCAGAGAAGAGCTCTTGGCAGTTCCAACTCCAGGGAGTATCAAAAAAGAGGCTGGCACACCCCAGCATTCTCCCACACAGCAGCATTCACCATCTGCCATCACTCTGAGCCCCAGTTTCCTTATCCACCAATCAATGGGGTTCAATTTAGGTTTCTAAGGATCCCTCCCACAGCAAAAATCTTAATATCCTTCATAGAAACTGATGGCCTCACTAGAACATCATTCTGTTTGCTTCTTAACTAATAGTCTTCCATTCATTCCACAAACATTTCTTGAGCAATTACTATATGCCCTCCTCTGTGCAAGGTGCTAGGGCATATAGTAAGGAAGGGTGGTTCCCACCAATGTGAGTCTCAAATGTGGGGATTTGTACTGTGTTCAAAAGTCTTTCTTTTTCTTCTTTCTTTTATCTCTCTCTGTCTTTCCTCTTTCTTTTTCCTTTTGCTCTTTCTTTCCTCTTTCTTTTTCAGACGGTCTCACTCTGTTGCTTGGGCTGGAGTGCAGTGGTGCAGTCATGGCTCACTGCAGCCTCAACCTCCCAGGCTCAAGCAATTCTCCCACCTCACCCTCCCAAGTAGCTGGGACTACAGGCACACACCACAATGCCCCACTAATATTTGTATTTTTCTGTAGAGGTGGGGTAGGGGGGATCTTCCTGTATTGCCCAGGCTGGTCTCAGACTCCTGGGCTCAAGTGATCCTCCCACCTCAGCCTCCCAAAGTGCTTGGATTATAGGTGGGAGCCACCATGCCCAGTCCTTTCTATTTTCATTGCATTACACTTACCAAATCTGAAAGTACCAGAGCCTCTGGAGAGCTGGCCTGGAGACCCAGCCCTGTTCCCATCCCTGTGCTGTGTAAATACTACACATACACACACACACGCACACACACAAAATGATCAGGTGCCCAGGCTTAATGTAGGCAACCTGGTTTGTATCCAGTCTCTGCACTTAACTGCTCCATACCTCAGTTTCCCCATCTGCAAAAATGGATTTAACAATAGTACCTTCCTCATGGACTCCTCTACTGCTCCCCGCATCCCACCAAGCCTTCTGCCACTGGCAGTCTCCTAAGCCCTCTCTGCTCTCACACACTGGCTTTCTTGCTGTGCAACGTGCCTAGTGAAGCAAACCCATCTCAGGGCCATTCCTCTTGGCTGAATTGCTGGGCCCCAATATTCAAATGACTGATCCCTCATTTCATTCAGGCCTCTGCTCAAATGCCACCTCCAGGAGGCCCTCCCAATCACTCTCTGCCCCTTCATGATGCTTCAGGTTCCTTCAGGGCACTTATCACTACCTGACATTAAATATCTGTTTTCTTGTTTCTTTTCTTTCTCCTTCATTAGAATGTAAGCTCCAAAAAGGCAGAGATTTCGTCTCATTTTGTGTATGCGTGTGTGTGTGTGTGTGTGCGCGTGTGTGTGTGTGTCCCTGTATCTCTAGTCCCAATATCTAGAATAATGCCTGGCATATAGTAGATGCTCAATAACTATTTCCTTGCATTAATCTTTAATAAATGAGATGTGGAGATGTGGAAACTAAAAAAACCAAAGGAGTAAAGTGCTTTGCACAGTCCCTGGTGCGTGGTAAGCAACAACAAATGGAAACTTACTATTAAACATACACCAACAGGCTCGCCTGGAAAAGACTGGGATTTCATGAGAAGAAAAACAAAATTCAGCATAAATTACATATATTGCTTCACGCAATAAATATTCCAATTGTCATTTCTGTCTTCCATCTTGATTAGAAGATGGTTCACTCCACTGTGTGTTCTAAAATTTCAGCCTGCCCAGCAATTGTCACGTCGTAATTTTCTTTGTCCACTCTCAGAGTGAATGATTTGGACCATCAGAGAGGTGTCACCTCCATGGTCACCTGGACCTAATTGCGGGGGAGGACCCTCCAAAGCTGCTAATCGGTGACAGGGAGGCTGAGACACCCACCACCACCAGTGGGAGAAGTTCTCCTCTCCCCAGGAACCCTGAATAAGGAGAGGAGGGTCAAAGAGGCCCTCCGGAAGGGTCTTTTTGGCCAGTTTCCTGCCTCTCATTGGAATTCTTCCACTCTAGTCTCATGTTCTGTCAACCTAGAGCTCTGGGGAGAACCAGCACACAGGGCGCCCCCTTCCCAGTCTAACCCCCAATCCCCATGTTGCCCTTCCTCTTCTTGGCCTGTGAGGACAGAAGGGGACACACCCACTTCCTGGGCCTGGCATGGCCTGTGAGACAGAGAGGTCACTCCAGGTCCTCTCTCTTCTCCCTGGCAGGACTTTGCGGGCACAGGGAGGAAGGTGACAGGACTCCCTACAAGTTTGAAGGAAGAGACAAGTCCCTGCCCTTCATGGCTACATCCTAAGATCACCAAACACTCTCTGGGCCAATCTCCTCTAATACCCTAACTCGGAAGGGGGGGTTAATAGCCCCAGTTACAGCTGGGCAAGCCCCCTCGGACAGGTCAAGTGGCTTGCCCAAGGCCAGAACACAAACCCTCTCTCCGGGACTCTGTTGGTTGGGGGACGCCACAGTGGGCAGAAACAGGAGCTACCCCAGGAGGGAAGGAGGTGTGGCCCTCAGGGCAGGCTTCCTGGAGGAAGAGGAGGAGGCCAGCCTGGATGGAGAAGGGAGGCGGCCAGAAAGGCGGAGGAAGGGTCGGGTGCCGGCCTGGGCAGCGCGATGGCACTGCGCCCGCCTTGGATTCAAGGACAGGGCAGGGCGGGGACGCCACGCCCCCCTCGAGGCCCCGACCCCACTCCCAGTGGGAACAGGAGACCAGCGGGTCCCCGGCTACCCCAAAACTGGCGGGACTAGAGTAGGCAGTGACGGGGCCCAAGCCTAGGTGTAAAGGTTCCTCCCCCTCTCTCAGGCATTTGGGGCCCCGGGGTAGCGGCGTGGGACCAGCCTAGGGGCCCGGGGTCTCCGAAGACATCTGCCTGCGGTAGAAATCAGGCGGCATAGCCAAATCAGGGGGTCGGCTTGGGCCCGGCGCCCGGCACTGCTGGGCGGGGGCGGCGGCGTCCTCGGAGCTGGTTGGGGGAGGGCCCGGCTGCCTAATGGTTTTCCGAGGAGGCTGCCTGCGGATTAGAGGTCGGGTCAGAGCCGGGCGGGGCGGATAGGGAAAGGATCGAGGAGCCTGTAGCTCTGGCCTGAGCTGTGCTGAGGAGAGGGACCCGGCTTTGGAGCCGCGTATGGCCAGGGCTCTGCGAGTGCTAAGTCAGGCCAGGAGTCGGGTGGCTTTTTTTTGCTAACCCAGCCCGTGCTGCGTAGATGCTGCTGGCTGTAGACCTGCCAAGGAGGGGTGAAGATCCAGCGAAGGTGCTGGGGCTGTCTTACAGCTGGGATTGCCCAACACTTTACACAAGACAGAAACGCCAGCCACAGAGCATTGCGTGGGGTGGGGGTGCGGGATGTGTGTGTGAAGATGGTGGGGACTAAAACACCCCAAGCCACCTCCTGCCGATGGGCCATTCAGAAAGGGACAGGGAGCTTCCTCAACAAGTCCCCACCACCCTGGTGGAACCCCTTG
The DNA here is from genome assembly GCF_043159975.1 of Macaca nemestrina. Taxonomy (NCBI): domain Eukaryota; kingdom Metazoa; phylum Chordata; class Mammalia; order Primates; family Cercopithecidae; genus Macaca; species Macaca nemestrina. The sequence goes on from NC_092141.1 coordinate 59,296,796, forward strand.
CCTGTCACTGAGCTTCTTTAAGCCCTCTCCCTCCATCAGCCCTCCAGCCCCTTGCCAATCCCCACCCCTCACTCAGCCCCCTTCACCTGGGCCTCTGCCAGTCCCCGCGGAGGCCACGTCAAAGCTCCAAAGTGACTGGTGATGAGGGAGGGAGCTGGGACCTCCTGGAGCCAGGCCTGCCCCACCCCCACTGGAACCAGCCCTGGGCAGGAGGAGCTATCTTCTGAGAGGACCCCAATTCTTTTTAGGGATGTGACCTAGAAGAGGGGCTGGGCCTTGAGTGCAGGCTGGATGACTTCAAAGGGCGGTGGGTGGGGTTGGCGCCTGGTCACAGGTGCCACTCAGGGTGGGCCAACCTGCCCAACCAGGTCAGGGCCTGTGCTGTACCCGCCCTCCCCGCCCAGAACATCACAACACAGGCCTGACAGCAGCCCCACCCACCAGGGACTCCCCCAGGGCTCAGGGGAGAGACCTGACACAGGGATCTGAGGCGAGGCATCCAGGGCCGGGCAGGTCACCCATCCATCCCCCACCCGTGCCGACAGCCTGTGCACACCTGTTCACCCACACGCACACACACACACACACACACACACACACACACACAGCCTGGCCACGCAGGCACAGAGTTAGGTGCCAAGGCCACAAAAGGTTTCACTGAGCTTTGTCCAAAAGTTCTTCCTGCTATGTTTTTCTCCCTCCTGAATTCTTTTTTTTTTTTTTTTTTTTTTTTTTGAGATGGAGTCTGTCGCCCAGACTGGAGTGCAATGGCGCAATCTCAGCTCACTGCAACTTCCATCTCCTGGGTTCAAGCGATTCTCCTGCCTCAGCCTCCCGAGAAGCTGGGATTACAGGCACGCACCACTATGCCCAGCAAATTTTTGTGTTTTTAGTAAAGATGGGGTTTTGCCTTGTTGGCCAGGCTGGTCTCAAACTCTTGACCTCAGGTGATCTGCCTGCCTTGGCCTCCCAAAGTGCTGGGATTACAGGTGTGAGCCACCGCGCCCGGCCTACCATCCTGAATCCTTAGGAAATGAGCAGAGGGTAGGGCAGTCTCCAGTCTGGCGCCAGCTCTTTTGGATTACAGATTCCTTGGAACTGAGAGGAGGCCTAGGCCTACCTGTCTACATGGAGTCCTCCACTCCCTTAAGCAGACTACATGTCAGGTGAACATCTGCAGATTCCCACACACAGCACTGGGTGCGCAAGACCATGCCAGACACTTGGGCAAAAAAACAAAACAAAACAAAACAAAAACAAAAAATGACTGAGGGCTGGATGTGGCGGCTCACACCTGTAATCCCAGCACCTTGAGGGACCAAGGCAGGAGGATCACTTGAGCCCAGGAATTTGAGACCAGCCTGCGCAACATAGTAAGACCCCATCTCTAAAAAAAATAAAAGAAAATAAGATTGTTTTCTCCTTCAAATAATGAGCTAATAGCCTCAGTTCGTTCATCTGTAAAACGGGAACAGTAACAGCACCTACCACATAAGATTGTTGTGAAGATTAAATGAAATGCCACATAAAGTTCTTAGCACAAGGCCTGGCATAAAGTAAGTGCTCAGTAAGTGGCAGGTGTAAGTGTTATTAATATTACTTTAGTGGGGAGACTTTGTCTGGAGAAACACATATGCTGTGAACTGGACTAGACTCTTGCAAACTGAGTGGGTCTTGGCCTTGTATGAATCCAGCCTTTGCCTCTGCCCTTCTCCTCCCCCTGCACTGGCTGCTGCACCTCCCACTTACCCCAAAGGGACCCCAAGATTCAGACTGATCCATTCATCAGAAGGGACTGTAAGCCCCCAGGCAGAGCAGGAATGGTTGGTGGGGGCACTTGACTCATAGCCACCTATGGTGACATCTCAGAGAAAAGAGCTCAGGAGAAACAGTCTTCACCAATCGGGTTCCGGGAAAGCCTCGCAGAGGAGAGAGCTCCCAGGAACAACGGGAAGGAGCAGAGGGTAGTGGTTCTGTGTATCCTGGGTCAGAGGTAGGATGGGGAACAGGGAGTGAGGAGGGTTTCCCCCATGTCTCTTTCCACATCCTGGGCTGGCAGGGACGAGCAGGGTACCAATGAGCCATATCCATGCGGGATGCAGGGAGCCTGGCTCTTCAGCCAGCCCATGCCTCTGCAAGATGTATGCATCTCCATGCATCCAGTTCAGTGCTCTGGCAGGCATGTGGGTGTAACTTACTGGACATGACAAAGCCAGGATGTGTGCCAGGCCCTAGGCATATGGCAGTGACTGAAATAGGCAGGGGCACTGATCCTGGGATGCCTACAATCTGGAGGGCACAGTGATCCCTCAATCTGAGAAGGCCTCCTGGAGGCAGACGTCAGGCGGGACAGGAAGGGGGAAGGAGGAGGAGAAGGTGCTGGTTGGAGAAGGAAGTGTGGAAGAGCAGAGCATGCCAACCTGAAGACCCCCCCATCACTACCACCAAGGAAAGAAGGGGTGTGGCCTGGCCAAGTCAAATGGATCCGAAAGGTCCCAGAGCCTCTGAACAAGTAGGGGAGGGGACCAGAAAGGGGTAGATGCTGCTGGCACTGGTTCCTGGCCTGAGTGGGAGGAAACGTCCTTGGACCTGCTGGCCTGGGACTCTGGCCACCTCCGACCTCCCTCTGTTGGTGGTGCAGCTGCAAGAGCTGGATCTGCCGCATTCCTCGGAGGCCCAGGTTGCCTTCTGACTGGGCTTGGAAGAGCCCCTGGGGGCAGGCAGGTCTCTCCTTGGTCTCAGGGCTGGAAAAACTGGTCTTCCTGCACACCCCCCACCAGCAGCCTAGAGTTCGAGGAGAGGGTGTCAGCAGGAACAGGAGGTTCCCTGCATTCCACCATTCCACAGGGGATGGGAATGGGAGGGGAGCGGGAGGAGAGAAGGCGAGAAGCACATGAGGGAGGAAGCAGGACGGGAACTGGGAGCTTCTCTGACCAGGGAAGAATGTGACTAGACTGAATGCGGGGGAGGTGAGGGGGGACAACAATTTTTTTTTTTTTTTTTTTTTTTGAGCTGGAGTCTTGCTCTGTCACCCAGGCTGGAGTGCAATGGCACAATCCTGGCTCGCTGCAACCTCCGCCTCCCGGTTTCAAGCAATTCTCCTGCCTCAGCCTCCCAAGTAACTGGGATTACAGGCACACACCACCACGCCCAGCTATTTTTTTTTTTTTTTTTTTTTTTTGTATTTTAGTAGAGATGGGGTTTCACCGTGTTGCCCAGGCTGGTCTCAAACTCCTGAGCTCAGGCAATCCCCCCGCCTTGGCCTCCCAAAGTGCTAGGATTACAGGTGTGAGCCACCGCACCTGGCCGGGGTCAACATTGTTTTCCTTTATATATGTCATCTCAATTGGAGGCATTTTTAATAGACTTCAGAAGCAGGATGAGATCTGGGTCAGACCTCTTTCCTTCCCCTGTCTGAGAAGGAAGATAGATAGATGCCTTCCTCGTCAGCAGGAAAGCTTGAAGTAAACGATCAAGAAGCCCTTCCCCAGTGGTTAAAATGAAATAGATGACCATGAGGCAGGATTGAAGTATCCTCTCAAGAAAAAAGGAGAGAATGGATCTCAGTCTGGGATGCGCCCCCTCATCTTCCCGTGGGTGGAGGGGGACAGGAGTGGGGGGCTCAAGACGAGGGCACTGTCTCGCTATCTTCATGGATTCCCCCTGCTTCCTGGGTCCCTAGACTGTGTCAGACCCAAGGAAAGCCGCAGACACTAGCATTACCTCTATACGAAAATCCTTTACAGGAAGAAAGACTTAATAGTGTAGAAACGAAAGAATCTTGGTGGCCAAAGCTAAGCTTGATGAGTCCCAAGATGGGCCCAGGGACACAGCAAGGCCAGGTCTCTTAGAACATTCTCACTCTGTCACCTGGACCCTTTTCCCCTCTCTGGGCAGAGAGCTGCCCCCTTCCCCTCCCTGCCTCTCCCCATTCCTCCCCTAGGGCTTGCTGTGATGCTGGTCCAGAGTGGGCGCTCAGCACGGGTGCAGTGGGTTATAATGGACCAAACCCAAGCCCCTGAGGTTTCTCCAGCTCCATGAATCTTCTTCCCTAAAAACAAAACCCAACTCTTCTTGGGGAGAAAAAGACCAGATATCTTCTCAATGTCCTTTCTAGCATTCAGGGACATAGTCACTGAGGTTTTGTGTCTCAAAATATACGCCATGTATCACCTGCCTGCCTCAGTATTAGAGGAACCCTTGTTCAAAATGCAGATTCCCACAGCGTCCCCACTCTAATTCACTGAGCCCAGGAACCTGCATTTTATACATGCTCTCCACATCAAAGTTTGTCAAGATTCTAAGAAGTTTAAGAATCTTGACTGGGTGCAGCAGCTCATGCCTGTAATCTCATGCACTTTATGAGGCCACTGCAAGAGGATCACTTGAGCCCAGGTGTTCAAGACCAGCCTGGGCAACACAGGGAGACCCCATCTCTATAAGAAACAAAACAAAATAAAATAAAATAAAATAAAATAAAATAAAATAAGCCAGGTGTGGTGGCCACATGCCTATAGTCCCAGCTACTGGGGAGGCTGAGGTGAGAGGATTGCTTGAGCCTGGTAGTTTGAGGCTGCAGTGAGTCATGATGGTACCACTGCACTCCAGCCTGGGTGACAGAGCAAGACCCTGTCTTTAAGAAAAAAGGCAGACGTGGTGGCTCATGCTTGTAATCCCATCACTTTGGGAGGCCAAGGCCAGCAGATTGTCTGAGCTCAGTGGTGGTGCATGCCTGTAGTTCCAGTTACTTGAGAGGCTGAAGTGGGAGGATCACCTGAGCCCAGGAGGTCGAGGCTGCAGTGAGCTGTGATCACACCACTGCACCCCAGCCTGGGTAACAGAGTGAGACTCCATCTCAAAAAAAAACTAAAAAGAAAAAAAAGAGACCAGGCGTGGTGGCCCATGCCTGTAATCCCAGCACTTTGGGAGGCCGAGGTGGGCGGATCACGAGGTCAGGAGATCAAGACCATCCTGGCCAATATGGTGGAAACCCTGTCTCTGCTACTAAAAATACAAAAATTAACTGGGCATGGTGGTGCATGCCTGTAGTCCCAGCTACTAGCTGAGGCAGGAAAATCGCTTGAACCCGGGAGGCACAGGTTGCAGTGAGCCAAGATCGTATTGCTGCACTCCAGTCTGGCAACAGAGTGAGACTCTGTCTCAAAAAAAAAAAAAGGAGCCGGGCAGATTATGAGGTCAAGAGATCAAGACCATCCTGGCCAACATGGTGAAACCCCGTCTCTACTAAAAAATACAAAAAGCTAGCCAGGTGAGGTGGCGAGTGCCTGTAGTCCCAGCTACTCGGGAGGCTGAGGCAGGAGAATGGTGTAAACCCGGGAGGCGGAGCTTGCAGTGAGCTGAGATCCGGCCACTGCACTCCAGCCTGGGAGACACAGCAAGACTCTGTCTCAAAAAAAAAAAAAAAAAAAAAAGGAAAAAAAGAAAAAAATATCTGCAAGGGACCCATTCAATGAGCAGTTCCTCAGGGTGGAGGGGGTGCTGTTTGGGGGTCTCTCAGACACTGTGTTCCCCAAAGCCAGGCATTCAGACCTGATGGGCAGAAGGCTTCTGTAGCCTCTGCAGTATGACTGGAGGGAAAACTTCCCCATGCGAGTAGCCTGATTATGGCACATCCTTCCCTGATATCTCTATTCCTTTCATTTGACTTTCCCTTAACATTTCTTGTGAGCCCACTGACTGCCAGGCACTGTGCTAGAGGCTGATCATTCCCCACGAAGTCCTGCACACCTGCCTGGGGAGGGGGCAAAGGATGAGTGAGAGCTGGCATGGAGCAGGGGAATAGAAACAATGGCCTCTTAAGGTCCCCTGAGGGCCCAGAGGCACCCCTGCCCAGGCCTCCCCCTCCCAGCTCTCAAGACACAGGACACCGGTGGGTACAAGCCATCCTAGCCTGGGCCAGGCTTTGCCCTGCCTCCACTCCGCTGCACTGCCCAGTCCAGGTGAGACTGGAAGATCCTGACAGTGCCAAGCCTCATGGAGGGGATGGCTTCTAACGCTACAGTCTGATTTCCTTCCAAAACGTATCAGTGGAACGTCAGGAAGCTTTACCAAAGCGGAACTAACTGATGGCTTCGTCATTCATTTACACATTCATTTATTCAACAGGCCCCTCCTCTGTTCCAGACTGGGACTTCAAACATGGAGAAGGTACACACTGTGCCATCAAGAGATGCTCACAGCCTCAAGGAAAAGCCACACATGAAATAGACACTTGCAGTTCAGGCATTCAATCATTCACTCATTCATTCACCAAAAGTGTATCAAGGATCTGACTCTCTCTAATCTACTAGTGCTGTTATTTTTTTATTTTTTTTTTTTTTTTTGAGACGGAGTCTCGCTCTGTCACCCAGGCTGGAGTGCAGTGGCCAGATCTCAGCTCACTGCAAGCTCCGCCTCCCGGGTTCCCGCCATTCTCCTGCCTCAGCCTCCCGAGTAGCTGGGACCACAGGCGCCGCCACCTTGCCCGGCTAATTTTTTGTGTTTTTAGTAGAGACGGGGTTTCGCCGTGTTAGCCAGGATGGTCTCGATCTCCTGACCTTGTGATCCGCCCGTCTCGGCCTCCCAAAGTGCTGGGATTACAGGCTTGAGCCACCGCGCCCGGCCTACTAGTGCTGTTATCTGAGGCAGATGGTGCAGAGGCCAAGGGCTTTGCAGTCAGACAGTCCTGGGTTCAAATCCTGCCTTCTGGCTCCTGGTGAAAACCAGGAGGGCTTTGCCTCATGGACCTGGGACTTCCCCTGGCTTGTCAGAGAGCCAGGAGCGGTGTCAATTAGGGGTAATTGAGGTAATAGGCATCAGACCGTAGTGAGTGAGTTTCTAATCAGCAATTTCTCCTGCTGCTGCTTCCTCAATCAAAGCACTTATCTCATTGTGTGGGCTCAGCTCTTGTCCAACCCTAGACGCATACACAACACATTCATGTAGGTCTTGGGCCTGGGTATTCAGCAAGGGTTTGCTGTGTAAATGGGCGCTCAGAGTGCAGAGATAAGCAAAGGCCTTGGGAAGGAACTGGGTGCTGCCCTGAAGGCTCTAGCTTTGATTAGATCTATTGGCTGGCTTTTGGTTCAGAATGCAGAGCTCTGCGGATCAGGTGAACCCACAGAGGGTTAAAGTTGACTCCTCTGACCCTTTTAGTCTCAATAAAAGAATTCCATAGAGGAGATGAGTGTGGAGCCATACACACACACACACACACACACACACACACACAGAGTGACCACCACACAGTCTTCAAGCCCGACCACAGGGGCAGTGAGTGGAACTGACAACCAACACCAGAGTCAACTAAGGAGGGACACCTGGGTCCGTTCTGGCCCTCAAGCTCTGCCTTCCACTCCCACCCACCCTCCCCCAGGCATTGTGGAAGCCACAGTACCCTCCTCCCTTCCCAAAGGAAGCCTTTGTATGTATGTGAGAAGTGCTTTGAAATGTCTAGAAAGTTCTAGCTGAGAAGGCTTCATGTACTTTCCAGACATGAAGACCTGGGAGGCAGGAAGTGTCCTAGGACCACCATCCCCAACTCTCAGGAAACACCGGCGCTAATTTTCCAGAGCTTCCTTGATCCTTTCCAGAATTTTCTCTTTTCTGCAGGAAACTTCCCACAAGGAGAGGAGAAGAATGCTCCCTTCCCTCCAACACACACACACACACACACACACCCCTCTAAGAGAGCAGCTTTTCCCCGACCACCCAGCCAGCTGAGTGCCACCCCAAAGAAAAGGACCCTGCCCAGGGGATTTGGGAAAGGAACAGCTCAGATTCCATCTGAGGGGACTTGGATCAGACTTAAGAAAGGGCTTCCTGAACAGGTGGACGCTGCCCCCAGGATCATATCAGCGGGACAGAAGGGAGGACGCCCTCCTCTAAAGGTGGTGGCAAAAGTACAACCCACTGAGCAGCAGCTCTCAGGAGGTTTAATGCACACACCCACTGGCGCAGCTGTTCTGTAGGAGCAGTCCTACAGAAGCTCACTCACAGGGGCACAAAGGTGCTCATACCAGCATCCTTGTCGCAGAGTTATCTATGACGATGAAAAATCAGAGACTGCCCAGATGCCCCTTGATAAGAAAAGTTAAGCAAGTTAGAGTTCAGCCACACAGAGGACAGATGCTCTGCAGCCCCTGAAAATGAGATCACTCTGTGTATACAGATGGGCATGATGGAAAAACAAGTTGAAAAACTATTTGTAAGCTCCCATTTGTATTTTATTAACAAAAAGGTTTTTTTAATGTTTAAAGACGCTGAAGGAAGCACACCAATCAGTTACCTCTGATGGGAGGATGGACTTATGGAACATTTTATATTCTGTAGGCTTCTATATTTGAATTTATTTATTTATTTTTGAGACAGAGTTTCACTTTTGTCGCCCAGGCTGGAGGGCAATGGCACGATCTCGGCTCACTCTGCCTCCTCCTGGGTTCAAGTGATTCTCCTGCCTCATCCTCCCGAGTAGCTGGAATTACAGGCGCCCGCCACCATGCTAATTTTCATTGTATTTTTAGTAGAGACGAGGTTTCGCCATGTTGCCCAGGCTGGTCTGGAACTCCTGACCTCAGGTGATCCCTCCCCTCCCACCTCAGTCTCCCAGAGTGCTGGGATTACAGGCATGAGCCACTGCACCTGGTCTATATTTGAATTTTACAGCAAGTATGTAGCACTTTTGTAACTTCTTAAATGAAACTTTTTTTAAATGAATAAAACTTAAGGAGTAGAAGGGAGGGGACAGGGCAGGTAAGAAGGGTTTTGCCCTATTCTCTAGGCAATGAATGGAAGTGATGGCCCTGGGGACACCCTTCTCGCCCCAAGGAGAGGTCAGCCCCCCTCCCAACCACACTCCCATCAGTCTCAGCTCAACTGAATGTTTACAGAGCACCTGCTCCAGCCCAGGCACAGGATTCAGAGAAGCAGCTTGGTCTCTACCTCAGGGGCTCCCAGTCCGTGGGGGAGACCAAGTCACCGTGGTTCCTGTCCAACCTCAAGCGCATCCCCCCACACATATGTGCACACGTTCACAAACACAATGCGCACATACAGGGGCTGAGGAGGGTGACCGGAGACCAGCTGTCTCTGGGGAGTGTGTGTTGTGGGTAGAGGGCTTCATAGAGTTTTGGGAATCTACAGTAAAGAAGCCTGGAAAGGACTCCAGCAAGGACAGGATACACACACACACACACACACACACACACACACACACACACACACACACACGGCCTCTCTCACATGCTGATGCTCTGATACCCTATTGTATACTCTTAGGCTCACCCTCAAAATTGCTGCCATCCCCCCAGACCCTGCTGGGAGAATGCTGGGCATGGGGCAAGGCGGGGCAGATGATGAGGGAGGGAAGAAGGGAGGGGGAGGAAGAAGCCCTCCTTCATGATGTGGCCGCCTGCAGAGGAGTCCCTCAGTCGGGCTCCCCTCCTCCATGCCCTCCCAAGGGCTGCCAAGGCAGAGACTCCTCCTCCCCCTCCTTCCTCGCACAGGCCCAGGACAGGGAGGGCCAGAGTCCATGACACTGGGCATGGAAGGGGAATGAGGGGCCCTATCACCCACCTTGCCCTGAACTGCCCCAAATGTCCCTGAATTGCTTTTTCTTTTCTCACCTGCTGCAGATTTCCCCAGCACACCTATGAAGGGGAAGTCCTTCTGGAAACCTAACTGATATAGAAGGGAGAGGCTTAGAGGGGTCTTTCCAAGGTTTTGCCAGGATCCCCCCTGCCACACCCCACTCTTCTGTGGGACCTAGACAATCCGCTTGGCCTCGGAGCTCCAGTGTCCCCCTGTGTAAATGGGACTCAGCAATACTAACGCCAAGTAGGATCACTTCGGCCCTTTGAGTGGCAGTTTCCCTTATAGTAAATGAAGGCGGCCCCTTTGCGGGGAGCGGGAGGGAGCCATAAGGCCCAGGTGAGGACCTGCCAGGTACGGGGCCGCCTGGGGCGGGGAACGACCGCAGCTGCCGAGCAGCACCCAGAGGCCTGCGCGGGAACTGCAACTGTCCCGTCCCGGTCCCTCCGCGGAGAGGAAGCCCTAGAATCGGAGGTGAGTCCGGCTGCCCTGCCCTACTGGGCTGGGTCCTCGGCAGCTTTCCGGGGGGCGGGGTGGGCAAAGGAGAGGCCAAGAGAGGCGGAGACTGGGTCCTCCACCTGCAGGGAGCTCCCGTCTCAAAGTGGTGTCTGGGCCCGGGCTGCCATAGCCGGGGACCCCAGGAGAGGGGCAGGATAGTGGGGAGGTGCCAGGAGAGGGCTAGGTCCAGGCTGAGGGGTGGCAGGGAGGTAGAGGAGACAGCCTGAGGGCTGGAGACAGGACGGCGATTCAAACGGAAAAAAGAGGCCAGGCACGGTGGCTTACGCCTGTAATCCCAACACTTTGGGAGGCCGAGGCTAGCGGATCGCTTGAGGTCAGGAGTTCGAGACCAGCCTGGGCAACATGGTGAAACCCCGTCTCTACTAAAAATACAAAAATTAGCTGGGCGTGGTGGCGCACGTCTGTAATCCCAGCTGCTCAGGAGGCTGAGGCAGGAGAATCGCTTGAACCCGGGAGGTGGAGGTTGCAGTGAGCCGAGATGGTGCCACTGTGCACTCCAGCCTGGGCAGCAGAGCTACACTCCATCTCAAACAGCAACAACAACAACAAAAAGGAAAACAAAGGGAGAAAAGAACCGAGATGCTGGGGAGGCCATTTTGGCCAGCCCCCTGCCTCCAAGCCCCTCCCAAATGGGATGCGTTGTTTTGTTTCTTTGTTCTGCGAAAATCCACCTGGAACAAAGAGTTTCTAGTCTCATCCACTCCCCTCACCCCCGCCCCAAGTTAGGATTCCCCAGGTCCAGAACTTCTTGGGAAGTCACTCGTGGAGGGCCAGCGACCTCAGATATACCCCTCCCCCTGCCCAGCCTTGGGGGAGGGAAACCACTGCTTTAGTCACGCCAGATAATCACCTCTGGTCACTCACTGTCTGGCCTCTTCCTCCAAGTAACTCCAACTATCTCTTAGACATTATCTCACCATGCAGGCTTGGTGGGTGGGTGGGAGAGAGGAAGGGAGGGGGAGCCAGAAGTGGGGAGGTGGTATTTAAGAAGGGAGAAACTGAGGCCAGAAAGGACCAACATGCCCAATGGCCTGATTCCCCACATAAGCTAGAAAGGTGACATTGTCATGCTCATAGGAGGACTGGAGGGCAAACTGCAGAGAGAATTTCCCAGAGAACTGTGAAAATGACCATTTGAAAGGAGCTTCAGGGGAATCACCAGTGTCCCCTGAACACCAGTTATGTGCCAAGTACTGTGTTAAGGGCTTTATAGGAATTACCTCATTTGTTCCCCCAATGAGATAGACACTATAATTATTATTCTTGCTTTACAGATGAGCAAACTGAGGCAGCCACTTGTTCAAGACCACTGGATGAGCCAGTGGAGATGCCAGGATTCAAGCCTAGGGAGCCTGACTCCAGAGACAGTCTCCTGGTGAAGCAATGGAGCAATCTGGAGATGGGGGCCTGCCTGAGATGACCTCCTCTGGGCCCTCTTGCAGGGCTAATGGAGTGACCTGTAGGTTTCCATTAAGACGACGGGCACAGCTCACCCAGGGCTGGACTGTGCCCCTCTCCCAATCATCGATGAAGGATCCAGGCCTTAGCAGACCCCATTGTCAGCCTTTCTCTCCCCCCAAATTTATATGTGACCTAAGAATTATGCTGGAAGAGGAAAATAAGCAAGAAGAGTTTCAATCATTTGCCTTTCTCTCGTGTATATGTTACCCTCAGATTTTTTCTAGTGCTTTTTTTTTTTTCTTTTTGAGACAGGGTCTCGCGCTGTCACCCAGGCTAGAGTGCAGTGGCACTATGTTGGCTCACTGCAACCTCCGTCTCCCGGGTTCACACAATTCTACTACCTCAGCCTCCCCAGTAGCTGGGATTACAGGCATGCGCCACTACGCCTGGCTAATTTTTTTTTTTTTTTTTTTTTTTTTTTTTTTTTAGTAGAGACGGGATTTCACCATGTTGGCCAGGATGGTCTCAGACTCCTCAGGTGATCCACCCGCCTCGGCCTCCCAAAGTGCTGGGATTACAGGTGTGAGCCACTGTGCCCAACCAACTCCTTTTTTACTTTTCTTTTTCTTTTTATTTATTTATTTATTTTGAGACAGGGCCTTTTTCTGTTGCTCATGCTAGAGTGAGTGCAGTGGTGCTATCACGGCTCACTGCAACCTCTCCCTCCTGGGTTCAAGTGATCCTCCAATCTCAGCCTCGGTAGCTAGGATTTCAGGCACATGTCGCCACGCCCAGCTAATTTTTTGTAGAATCAGGGTTTCGTTATGTTGCCCAGGCTGGTCTCAAACTTCTGGGCTCAAGCAATCCACCCACCTTGACCTCCCAAAGTGCTGGGATTATAAGCATGAGCCACTGTGCCTAGCCTCTAGTGCTAACTCTTGAGCCTTCTTCTTCCCTCTCCTGTCAACTGCACATGCTCCCATACCTTGTCCAGTGCCACAGCAGCAGGGTGGCCTTCCAAAGCCTGGTGCAGAGGAATTCCCTAATTCCGTCCCACTCTAGGACAGGATCCAGCACATTTAATGTCATGCACCCCTAAGACCTGGAAAGTTCCTCCTGAGGTCTGACCCAAATCCTTCCTTCTTTTTTTTTTTTTTTTTTTTTTAGACATAGTCTTGCTCTGTCGCCCAGGCTGGAGTGTAGTGGCACGATCTTGGCTCACTGCAACCTCTGCCTCCTGGGTTCAAGTGATTCTCCTCCCTCAGCCTCTCAAGTAGCTGGGACTACAGGCACCCGCCACCATGCTCGGCTAATTTTTTTTGTATTTTTAGTAGAGACAGGGTTTCACTATGTTGGCCAGGCTGGTCTTGAACTCCTCACCTCGTGATCCACCCACTTTGGCCTCCCAAAGTGCTGGGATTACAGGTGTGAGCCACCGTGCCCAGCCCAAATCCTTCCTTCTATAGCACAGCAGAGGATATTCACAGAGTGGGAGATGTGGTAACAGTCCCTGCCTTCAGTTGGAGCTGGGAGGAAGGGCCTGCTGGCTTTCATGGAAACAGGACTTTGTGCTCTCTTTTTTTCTTTTTCTTTTTGATACAAGATCTTACTCTGTCACCCAAGCTGGAGTGCAGTGGCGGGATCTCAGCTCACTGCAACCTCTGCCTCCCGGGTTCAAGCCATTCTCCTGCCTTAGCCTCCCTAGTAGCTGGGATTACAGGCACCCACCACTGCGCCTGGCTAAGTTTTGTATTTTTAGTAGAGATGCGGTTTTACCACGTTGGCCAGGCTGGTCTTGAACTCCTGACCTCAGGTGATCCAGCCACCTCAGCCTCCCAAAGTGCTGAGATTACAGGCTTGAGCCACTGCACCTGGCCACCACTGGGCTCTTCTAAGCTAGGATGAGAGGGCAAGTGTCCAGCCGGGCCTGGATTTTTCTACCTCCCAATTGCCTTCCTCATTAGAAGAGCAAAAGGGGAGGCAGCAAACGGGTGCCTAATCTGTGGGAGTCCTACTCAGGCCCCCTCCCCCAAAAAAGCCTCATTACCATGGCCCCAGCCACTCTGCCCCCAGCTCTGTTTACTCTGTCATAGGAACAGCACGACTCAGTGAGACTTCAAAGGGAGTGTTCCAGTGGCATGCGTGCAGGGCAGGCAGACAGAGACAAGGGGACAAGGGAGGTGCGGCGGGCGGGGGCTGGAGGCCCAGGACCTTTCCCTAAGTGGAGCAGGCACCCTCTGTAGACACAGAGCACCGAGGCAGCACTGCCCCTGCATTCAGCAAGCTCCCAGCTCTGCTATGGGAGCCCCCTAGTCTGATGGCGTGACCTCTTTCTTGCTCTCTTTCTGACACACACACACTAGGACACGAATGTGGAAATTGACTCTGCTGCACACCTGGGCTGTAGACATCAGGCTGGGGTCAAGGAAGGCAGCTCAGCAGTCCCCTCTTTCAGACTCTGTGATTCGAGCTTGAACCCACAATAGACCCTGAAGATTAATTGTATTACTGGTCACCTTGGCCAGCTGCAGTGGCTCACACCTATAATCCCAGCACTTTGGGAGTCCGAGGCTGTCAGATCACTTGAAGTCAGGAGTTCAAGACCAGCCTGGGTCAACATGGTGAAACCTTGTCTCTACTAAAAATACAAAAGTTAGCTGGGCGTGGTGGCGCATGTCTGTAATCCCAGCTACTTGGGAGGCTGAGGCAGGAGAATCACTTGAACCTGGGAGGTAGAGGTTGCAGTGAGCCGAGATCACACCACTGCACTCCAGCCTGTGTAACAGAGTGAGACTGTCTCAAAAGAAACAAACAAACAAAAAAACAAAACAAAAAACAAAAAGAAACATTGTATTACTGGTCACCTAGATTCCTACCCAAGTCCCTCCCCAACACAGTTATTCCCCTACCCTCATACTCCTCCATCAACTCCTCCACCCACACTGGGTTGGGGGGAGTCTTCCATGGTGCCTGTCCTTGACGCTTCTTGTAATGCCAGCATCCTATCATGAAACCCTGCCTCTGGGCAGAGCTTCAAGGGTAGAAGGAATGGGTTAGGAGGCCTACCCCTACCCCAGCACCACAGGAATGCATGCCTCCCTCCCATGGGTCCTACCTGGGAGGATGAGATGGTGCGGGGGCAGCCACCTCCTCCTCCTTTGCCACCCCACCACGTCCCACCCCTGTGGGCCTCCAAGAAGCCATCACATGCCTCACACCTTCAGGGGCTTCTCTTCCCAAGTGCTTTCTCCATCCCCAGCCTCCTTAACGAAGCCAGTGAACCTCAAACAACAGGCAAGTTAAAGTCCTGAAGCCTATCACAGAGGAGGCACCCAGAGGGTAAATGGAAGGCAAGGTGCTCCAGCCTCCAGACTATCCTGGCTTGGGATAATTCCCAGGCTCCCTTTCCTCTTGCGCTCATAAAAGGCAGAAGGTTGAAAGGAGGGGTGGGAGCAGAGCAAGTAGTCTGGGATTCTGGAGTAGTCACTCCTGGTAAAGTGTTTTTTTTTTTTTTTTTTTTTTGAGATGGAGTCTCACTCTGTCACTCAGGCTGGAGTGCAGTGGCATAACCTCAGCTCCCTGCAACCTCCACCTCCCAGGTTCAAGCGATTCTCCTGCCTCAGCCTCCCAAAGCAAAATGTGGCACGCACCTTTAGTCCCAGCTAAAGTGCCTGGCTTAATATTTTGTATTTTTAGTAGAGACGGAGTTTCACCATGTTGGCCAGGCTGGTCTTGAACTCCTGACCTCAGGTGATCCGCCTGCCTCAGCCTCCTAAAGTGTTGGGATTACAGGCGTGAGCCACCTCAACCAGCCCCAGTAAAGATTTCTAATGTCCCATCTGTGTCAATGTGTCATTAGGAGCAGTGTAATTTTCAACAGAAAACATTGGGTACAGACGGCCCTGACATCTCTCGGCAAAGGAGCTCTGGCACAGCCATGGTGACAGTGAGGCCGATGAGAACACTGCAGTTATACCCACAGGAAGAGGGGAGGGGATTCAGCAGTGGACGGTCCCATGGGCGGTATGGAAGATGATTTTAGGCTTGATAATGGTTAATAGTGTTCTATTTTAATGTGAGTGAGAAAATAGAACTGGTGCACCAAACCATAATTTCACAGATGTTACCGTTCAGCAGTATTTATTTACTTATTCCATTTAACAAACACAGAGCGGTTTCCATGCACCCAGCACTCTCTGGGCATGTTACAATACTAACTATGGTAATTCTCTCGATAAACCCATGAGCTAAGTACTACTCTCATCACCATTTCACAGATGAGAAAACAGAGGCACAGAGAGCCCAAGGGACTTGCCCAAGTCACACAGCTAGTAACAGATGGAGCTAAGTTTGTTTGTTTTTTTAAGAGTTAGGGTTTTGGCCAGGCGCAGTGGTTCACGCCTGTAATCCCAGCACCTTGGGAAGCCAAGGTGGACAGATCACTTGAAACTAGGAGTTTCGGACCAATCTGGGCAACACAATGAAACCTCATCTCTACTAAAAACACAAAAATTAGCCGGGCATGGTGTTGCGTGCCTATAATTCCAGCTGCTCGAGAGGCTGAACCATGAGAATTGCTTGAACGTGGGAGCCAGAGGTTGCAGTGAGCAGAGAATGCACCACCGTACTGCAGCCTGGACAACAGAGCAAGACTCCATCTAAAAAAAAAAAAAAATTAGGTTCTTGCTCTGTTGCCCAGGCTGGAGTGCAGTGGCGCCATCACAGCTCACTGCAGCCTCCAGCTCCTGGTTCAAGTGATCCTCCTGCCTCAGCCACCTGAGTAGCTGAGAGCACAGGCATGAGCCACCACACTCAGCTGGAACTAAGTTTTAAAAGTTTTAGGCCAGGTGTGGTAGCTCATGCCTGTAATCCCAGAACTTTGGGAGGCCGAGGCAGGAGGATGGCATAAGACCGGCCTGGGCAACATTTTAATTGTAAAAAATTTTACAATTAGCTGGGTGTGGTGGCACTCGTCTGTAGTCCCAGCTACTCATGAGGCTGAAGTGGGAGGATCCCTTGAGCCCAGGAGGTTGAGGCTACAGTGAACTGTGATCGCACCACTGTACTCCAGCCTGGGTGACAGAGCAAGACCCTAGCTCAAAAATATATATACAAATAAAAAATTAAAAAATCAAAGTTTTCAAAGGCATAATCAGGTCATTAGCAGGAACCATAGAAATTGCATCCTTAGCTCTGCTTATAAAGTCAAAAAATTATTGGGTGCCTACTGTAAGTCAGGCTCTGTACTCAGTGCTGGAATAAAGAGAAAAGGGAGGAAAGAGGGGAGGGACCAGATTGCTCATCTGTGAATTCTAACTGGGAAGCATCCTGCTTTGCCTACAGTCGAGGTCCCGTCTCACCTAGGAGGCCAGCGCTTTGATCTGTGGGCTCTGTCTGCCCCAGCCCACAGCTCATCCCTGGCTGTATTGGGGCGGGGAGGGGGGTGTGGAAACGCACACTCCTGAGAGCTGGGCCAGGGCAGGCCGGAGCAGCATGCAGCTCTGGGGAGAACGCCCCAGCCTCTAGGGGAGCAAGCAGGGATTAGGGACATGGTGCAGGAGCCGATGCAGCCGCTTTCATCTCTTCCACCCGGCGGGGGTGCTGTCTGTCTCCCACCATCAGTCCGCCTGGCCTCTCCTGCCTGCAGGCCTGCCTTCTACCTGCCCCACCCCCACCCTGTGGATTTCCATCCTCTCCCACCTACCCACCCCCACCATTCCATTGCCTTCCTGGCACCCCACCCCTGCTCTTCATAGCCAGGCCCTCCCCTCCTCTCAGCCCAGCTCCTTCTGGCCCTCTTGCTGGAAGCTGGTCCCACCTCCTCCTCACCCAGCACTGGAAGAAGACCCTCTCACCATGACAGCCATCCCCTTCATGCCTAACATGGGTCCCTCTGGCCATAGCCTGAGCCACAGCCAGTCATCAGGAGGGCACAGGAGAAAGTATAGGCAATCCACTCTTTCAGATCACTTTCAGACTTTTCCATTTTTGCCTCCCCTCCCCCATCTGACTCAAATGCACATACCTCCTGCCCACCAAGCATGTGCCAGTCATAACAAGAGATGGGCAAGGGCTTTGGGCAACTTGCAAGGCACACTGGGTCTCTGCGCCTGGCAGGCCATAGGTCCATTTCCTTCCTGCAAGCAGCATCACCCATTCCTCAGGGAGAGGATGGTGGATGGGGATGGGAGTTAGTAAGAAAGGAAGAAGGGAGGGGTCCAGTTAGGAGCCACCAATGCTAATGCAAACATGTGGTGCTTCATTTGTGCCATGCACTGCTCTCTGTCCAAAGTGCCTTAGGCTCCTGAACTCACCTAATCCTTATAACAAGCCTATGAGGTAGACACTCTTTCCATTCCATCTTTACAGATGACACCATGAGGCACAGAGAGGTTTGGTAACTTGCCCAAGGTCACACAGCTAAGTGTTCAGGGCAAGACTTGGACCCAGAGAGTTTTGCTCTCAACTATCACTGTGTAACTGTCCTGCTCGAAAGCCCCTCACTCACAAAATAAACTGAGGCTCACTCCTCTGAAGGGCATTCAAAGCCCTTCCTAAGTTGCAAGCTGTCTCTGCAACATCTCCTTTGACTATGCCCTTCTCAGAGCCTGACAGCCTGAATGCCACCTCCTCCAGCTCCCTAGCAGTGTTACCTTGGGTACATCACTCTAGCTTCCTGGGCCTCAGCTTCTCATCCCTAAAATGGGGGATAATGATACCCACTCTCAGGCTGATTGAGTTTATCCAGGTAAAGTTCCTACTAGGTCCTTGGCACCTCAGTACAAATCAGGAAGGAGGAAGACAGAGGGGAGCCCTGAGGTGGTGAGTTGGGGTGTCTGGGTCGTTAGGTGGGTGTGGAGGGGAGGGGTCTCTTGCCAAGGACCATGGTGGGAAGGGGGCTGTCACTCAGAGAGGAGCGTGCTCTGGAGTAGGCTGGCCAATAACTAGCATGGGGGCCACATTGACACTCGAGTACCCAGGGTTACCAGGGTTAGATGGCACCAGATCAAAGGCTCCCATGCCCACCTCCCACCCATCCACAGAGGGGCAGCCCTGGCTGGGGCCTGACCCAGACCCTGTGCCTCCTATCAGCCCCCTGAGCCAGGGTGCAGCCCACAAGTCAGTGGTTGGGGCTACCAGGAGACAGGGCTGCTACCTTGCAGAACTTGCCCCGCAGGAAGCCTGAGCCCCTAGGCTGGGAAGGGGGTCTGGACGCAGCCTGAAATGGGCCCATCCGTCTTTGCTGGCCCCACCCCCCTGGCTGACTAGACACAGCCTACCCAACAGGAATCCAAAGGAAACAAATTAATTTGGGTATTTTTTTTTTTTTTTTTTGACAGGCTCTCAGTGTCACCAAGGCTGGAATGCAGTGGCGCAACCACAGCTCACTGCAGCCTTGATCTCCAGGGCTCAAGTGATCCTCCCACCTCAGCCTCCTAAGTGGCTGGGACTACAAGCATGCACCCCCATGCCTAACTAATTTTTTAACTTTTTATAGACATGGAGGCGGCAGGTGTCTCACTATGTTGCCCAGGCTGGTCTCCAATTCCCAGACTCAAGCAATTCTCCCACCTCAGCCTCCCAAAGTCCTGGGATATGGGTATGAGCCACTGCCCAGCCAGGAATCAAATTAGTCTGTGAATGTGAAAAATAAGAAGACAGAGAAATATAGACAGAGCTGGGGTCCCAGAGCCTAGGCTGGGGTCCAGACCCCTGGCACCCTTCCTGAACCACAGGCACAGCTCCTCCCCAATTTCCTCATCTGCAAAACAGGGAAAACACAACCCCTCCCCTGCCTTGTCTCATGATTGCTGCCAGCGGACTCCAAATGGGAACAGGTGTGTGAAGGTGCAACTGTAAAGTACTCGAAAACTCAAGCAGCTCTTATCTGAGACGTGCCTGCATCCATCCATTTTAAATACAGCTATTAGAGCAATCGCTATGCAAGACGGTGTGTGTCAGATGGAGCTTTCAACATGGGGCAGAGGCAGGCCCTCTCGAAGCCCTCCAGAACCTTGATCTCCTACCAAGAAGGGAATGGGCTGGGGTGGGGGGGGGGCGGTTCTGCCATCAGTATTTAATCCTAAATCCATCTATTTTGGTCATGTCTACCACTTCCTTCTTCCTTGAACCAGTCAGATGGGGGGATACATATACATATCCCCTGCCCCTAAGGGCCCCTCAGCTGATGGGGGACAACCAGCCTCAGGTCTCAGGACCCTCCCCACTCAGCATCCCACCCTCCCAGTTCTGCAGACAGACCCCAGGCACAGGGAGACACAGCAGCTGTGTGTTGTAGGGTGAGGGCTGATGAGAGGAGGGAGTGGGCTGGAACCTGCTCTCCACCCACCCACTCACCTCTGGGTTTCTTTGAGCCTCATTTTTGAGGCTGCCGCCCTGCAGGCTACCTGGGAATGGGTAGGTCCCTGACTCCCCTGGAGGCCCCATCCTCCTGATCTTGCCTACTACAGCCTTTTAGCCCAGCGTCTGGGGCTGAAAGCAGGGATGACACAGTGGTTCTTCCCACTGTAGTCCTCCCTGCCCCCACTTTGCCCTCCTCCTTGCCACTGAAGAGGCTGGGATGATGTTGGAGAGGAGACCAGTGTGGCAGGCCAGGCTATGATTTCCAGAATTTGGCAGGGAGGAAGTGGGTCCACGGGGGACGTGATCCAGGTTGAAGACAGTAGGGGCCCAGCTGGCCCCTCTCTCCCTGCCCCTGAATGACGAGGACCCTGCTTCCTCTTCCAAGCTGAGTGATCTTTCCAAGGAGGGGCACAGAGGAGGGAAATCCCTGCACATGCTCTCTGGGCTGCTGATGGGGGAGTCCCCCAGTAATGGGAGTGGAAGATGGAGGCAGAAAGAGAGAGCGGACTAAGCGGGGAATCTCACGAGGCCTTGGTTCCAGGGTCCTGGAGAGGCCTCAAATACTGGTCAAAACTGGGCGTGGTGGCTCACACCTGTAATCCCAGCACTTTGGGAGGCCGAGGTGGGTGGATCACCTAAGGTCAAGAGTTCAAGACCAGCCTGACCAACATGGTGAAACCCTGCCTCTACTGAAAATACAAAATTAGCTGGGCATGGTGGCGCATGCCTGTAATCTCAGCTACTTGGGAGGCTGAGGCAGGAGAACCACTTGAACCTGGGAGGCGGAGATTGCAGTGAGCTGAGATTGCATCATTGCACTCCAGCCTGGGCAACAAAAGCAAAACTCTATCTCGAAAAAAAAAAAATACTGATAAAAATAGATGTCAGAGGCCTCAAACGTCCCCAGCTTTGCGGAAAAGGCTTCATTGTCCCTCCATCCTGGAGCCCTAAGGAAGCTGCCCAGGCTCCTCACTCAGCTCAGCACCACCTGTCTCCTCCCTCCCCTCTGGCTCTGATGTCATTCTTTCTTTCCTTCCTTCTTTCTTTTCTTTTATTTCATTCATTCATTTATTCAAAGAATTAGGCCAGGCAAGGTGGCTCACACCTGTAATCCCAGCACTTTGGGAGGCTGAGGCGGGAGGATCACTTCAGCCCAAGAGTTGGAGACCAGCTTGGGCAACATAGTGAAACCTCATCTCTACAAGGAAATACAAAAATTAGCTGTGCACGGTGGTGTGTACCTGTAGTCCCAGCTACTTGGGAGGCTAAAGTGGGAGGATTGCTTGAACCAGGGAAGTCAAGGTTGCCGTGAGCCGAGATTGCGCCACTGCCCTCCAGCCTGGGCGATAGAGCAAGACCTTGTCTCAAACAAACGATTAACAAAAAAAAAAAAGAAAAAAGAAAAAAAGAATTGAGTGGCCATTTTCTACATGGCCCTTGGTTAAACACTCTGGGGGTTCTGTCTGGCCAAGACTTCTGTCCTTATTCCACTGTGTGTATCTGGCTCTCTGGGTATCCAGTGTGTCTTGTCTCTCTCATCAAACAGAAGGGTCCCCCAGGCCAGGGCTGTGCTTCACTCCTTGGATGGGGGCTCCCCAGAGCAAGTGTACCCTTCGGACAGCTCTGTCCCACCCAGGCAGCGGCAGGAGAAGGCAGTGCTGAGCGCCCGAGCCCAGCCCTCCCTGCAGCAGGGGTGTGCTCAGACAAGTCTGTCTGGGGTGAGCAAGCCAACCTCAGCCCAAAGCCCCGATTTCTAAAGGCAAAATAAACTCCCTCACTCCTCTAGGCCTTCTCCCCAGCCAAGAACCTCAGACCGCAGGCCCCGCCAAGTTGGCAGAGCCAGGAGAAAATGGGCCAAAGTTCTTGAGGTAGGAGAGGGGGTGAGAGCCAGGGAGCCAAGTGTGAGGACCAGAAAGAGAAACCTTCGCAGGTGAGGAATGGTGGCCTAGAGAGGCAGAGGCTTGCTGGGCCACAGGGCAGGGAAGGCAGGAGCTGGCACCCAGGGCACTGTCTGGAGCTGCCTCCCTCAGCAACACAGTCCCACACTCAGGTCTCAGATGCTGACACTGAACAACCACTCTCTCTCATGCACATTTTCACCTGGGATGGTGCAGGGAGAGGAGCAGGGAGGAGGCCCCTTCCCCCACTTCTCCTCTGTACCCAGCTCCCAGAGATAGGGGCCTTCATGCCCTGGAGCCTTCAATCCCTGCAAGCCCCAGGACCCTCCTTCCTGAACCAACCATCCACCCTGGGCTCTGAGGACCCCCTTCTTGCCAGCAAAGGGAGAAAAGAACGTCCCCATTGTGCTTCCTGGAACTCGGTGTTCACAGGGTGGCCGAGCAGGAAGGGGAGAGGCAAGGATAAAGGGAAAGAGTAAGCGAGGCTGGGACGGAGGAAGAAGGTGGCCAATGCTACAAGCCCTAAAGATGGGGAGGAAAGCCCACGTGTGCACACATGCTCATGCATCAGCACACACGCACACTCGTGTGCACACATGCTCATGCATCAGCACACAAGAACTCTCGTGTGCACTCACTCTCATCCCTGCTCGCTCCCGCCCATTCTCTCTCACCTTTACATGGATCCTCTTGCCAGCAGACCCCAGCCCATTCATATGCACACTCAGCGTGCAGCCACTGACACGGTCGTTCTCCCTCATTCCCATTCACTCACATAACCACACCTTCACTCCCGTGTATCTACATAGTCCCAAACCCTCGCTCACATGCACACATGTGCACACACACAGCACACTTGCAGTCACTCGTGCTGGTGTATACACGTTCACATCTGTACACACAATCCCACGCCACCTCACAATCGTGCACACACGTGTTCACACACACCCTTGGGCGGCTAGCAGATCCCTCTGCCCCAGGTCTGGCCAGCTCAGCGGGCCCCTCCCCAGCCTGTCCAGTCCTGAAACCCTGGGCAGCCCCTAGACATGGCCTCTCCTGGGGCCTATCCAGAAATGCTCAGTAAATATTAGGTTTCCTGCTGCAGCCCCTCCACTCCTCAGCTCCCACCTACCCGGTGAGCACTCATTTTTGCCACCTAGAACTGGCCAAACTACCCAGGCCTGAAGGGCAGTGGAGTTCTGGCCAGGGGCCTGTGTCCTGCCTTCCACCCACTGTCTGGGGTCTGGACTCCCGTGGGGCCCTGAGCCTGCGGCCCAGCCTGCTTGCCCTCCCCCTCCAGGAGGGACCTTAGAGAAGAGCACCTGGGGTACCCCTGATGCCTCAGTGTCCTCATCTGTACAAAGGAGGTAGACTTCCTGCTTGTGTTGGGTATCAGGAGGCTCCTGACCGGGAAAGGGCTGTGAACTGGATAGCAGCACGTGCAGGTGAGGGCTGTGTCATGCCTTTCTTACCACCACAGGGCCCTTGGGAGACTGCAGCCCAGGGATGCCAAAGGCCCAGTCCGGGGCTGCAGTGCCAATGGGGGCTCCCACCCACCCGGCTCTCAGCCCTGGGAGTCTGTGCACAGCCCAGGCTCTCACCACCCTCCAAGGCCCTTGTCCTTTAAAACCAGTCTCTCCAAGAGGCCTGGATCTGCAGCACCAGAAGTCCTGGGCCCGGGGCTGGGGGGCGCGGTGAGCCTCTCCTCGGTGGACATGGGACCCCTGCTTCTGACTGACAGATACTGCCAGAGGTGCCTGGGCCCTGGCAGGAGCTCAAGGTCCAGCCCAAGCTCCAGTGCTCTGTGGAGGGAGGTTTGTGGGGTTCTTGGCTCCCCCATTTCCATCAGGCCATGAAGAGGCTCCTAGGCAAGACCCCTCTTCTCCTGGGAAAGAGAATAGCCGTGGTACTGCCTCCCACAGGGCCATGAAGGGGGCACTCTGGGTGGGAGGCCAGGTGGGTCAGAAAATCCAGACCGGCAAAGGGCCTGAAAGAGGCCAAAGGAGGGGTGAAAGGGCCCTGGGGCTGCCTCCTCCTCCAGGCCCAGAAGCCCAGGGGGCCCTAACCAGAAAGGAGGCAGAGGGGCCCTGTGCTGCCTTACTTCCTGCCTGCACCAGGACCCAGCTCAATCAGGGAGCAGAGGGGAGGCCCAAGGCCCAGGTTCTGGGAGGGTAAAGGCACAGAAGAGGGCAACCGCCCATGTGTTGGGGGGTGAAGATCTCCTGAAAAGGAAGAGAAGAAAAATAAAAGGAAAGACAGAGATGGATAGAGAAGAAGAGAAGACACAGAAAAGATGACAGAGTGAGAAAATACACAGAGGGAGATAGAGAAATGGGGAGGAAGGGGAGAGAGAGAGAGAGAGAGAGAGAGAGAGAGAGAGAGAGAGAGAGAGAGAGAGAGACCATCCTTGGGAAACTGCAGCCTGGGAGAGAGGTTCCTGATCTAGACAGAGGATCAGAGACAGAGAACCAAGAACAGAGGGAAGAGATGGAGAAAAAGAGAAGGGGTGAGAAAATGAAGAGAGAATGGAGGGCCAGCTCCAAAAGAGTTGGGAGAGCTTCCCTGGAGAGCTGGGAAGAGAGTGAGGGCAAGAGGCAGGGAGCGAGGCTCTAATTATCGCAGGCAGGCAGGGCAGGCGGCGGGCAGAGCAGAGGGTAGCCTGTTTGAAGTCTGTGGTGAGAGGAGCATCAAAGGGCCAGGAGGCGAGGACAGAGGGAGAGGGGAGACACAGGAGGGGCCACCCTCTGCTCAGGCCACCTGGACCACACAGTCTCGGCCCCCCAGCTCCTCCACCCCTGCCCACAGCTGGCCAGAGGTCAGAGCCACCTGCTCACAGGAAGCATCCCCAGGCGAAGGGCAGGTTGCTGGCCTTGGGGACTGCTGAGCGAGGCAAGCATCTCTCATGGTTCCTGCAGCCACCACCTCTCTGTCTCCCAGAAAAAAGCATCCTGGCCTCTCTCTGCCCCAGGTTCAGCATTCTGAGGTGGGCTCCAAACTGCTCCAGCTTCAGGACAAGTCTCCATGATTTGCCTTTCCTTGGGTTGGGAGAACTCCAGCTCTTGAGGTTCGGAACTTCCAGCCAGGCAGGGATGCCAGCCTCTTGGCTGAAAGGGCACGTCCTGAAATGACCTCTAGCCAACTCCTGCTCCGACCAGCAAGTCAGTCTCACGGCGGCTCTCAGCAGATGCTTTCTCCAAAAGATGTGTCTCTATGCCTTCCCTCTTCCGCCCATTCCAGAGTCCTATACCCCTCTAGGCCAGAAAGTCTCACCCAAATCCTTCATGCTGCCTCTTATTTCAGACAGAGGCTGACTGGCCCCCGCACCAGCCCTGGCAGCCTTGAGGTTACCCATGCAGGCCCATCTCTGGTCCTCTAGCCTTTGCATCCTCTGAAGACCTCTCCTTCACCTCTCTGATGTGTCCCTCTAGCTGATGCTCCTTGGACCCATTCTCTGCAGATGGGCCTGGGACTGCAGGGAGGGGGAGGTGTCCAGAAATTAGGGGTGGCATGAGGCAGAGAAGTCAGGCCAACTTGAATAGAAATCCTGATTTTCCAACAGCCTACGTAGGTAATACTGAGCACATCCTTTCAGCTTTCTGAGCCTCAGTTTCCTCGTTTGTAAAATGGGAGAAGTACTCCCTACCTTGAAGGGATGTTGTGAGAATTAAATGTGACGATGTATGTAAGGCACCTGGCATCCGGCATGTTCTCAATGCATGAGGGCTCCTATAATCATGGGAAACCAGGCCATAGAGTCCCATGAGAGAAGATTTTTCCCAAGAGAAGGGCAGAAGAGACCAAGAAATAGGCCAACACGGCCGGGCGCGGTGGCTGAAGCCTGTAATCCCAGCACTTTGGGAGGCCGAGACGGGCGGATCACGAGGTCAGGAGATCGAGACCATCCTGGCTAACACAATGAAACCCCGTCTCCACTAAAAATACAAAAAAAATAGCCGGGCGTGGTGGCGGCGCCTGTAGTCCCAGCTACTCGGGAGGCTGAGGCAGGAGAATGGCGGGAATCCGGGAGGCGGAGCTTGCAGTGAGCCGAGATCGCGCCACTGCACTCCAGCCTGGGCGACAGAGCGAGACTCCGCCTCAAAAAAAAAAGAAATAGGCCAACACCTTCTAGATTTTTCCATAACATGGTTTCTATCAGTCTAGATGATTGAAAGCTGATCAAAACCAAGGTAGATGTGAAAAACTCGTTCGCTATGTATAGCCTGTCTTTTACAGACTCCTTCAGGCTCCCAAATCTCTGCCACAAATCTACTCTCACACCTATCCATCCACTCTCCCATTCGCCTACACATCCTTCCATCACCTATTCATCCTTCCTTCCTTCCATCCATGTATCCATTCAACCATCCAGCCAGCCAGCCAGCCAGTCAGCCAGGCACCCACCTAATAATCTATCCATTCAACCATTCACCCTTATATCCATTTACCTAAACACCCACCAATCCATCCAAACGTCAGCCACTCCTCCATCCACACACCCCACCTGCCCACTCATCCATCCATCCACTTACCCACCGACTCACACATGCATCCTCCATTCACTCACCTGGACATCACCTACTTCTATATATTTATCCACCCACTCACCACTGTGTGTTCCTCTACATTTATAGGTCATCTCTTATTTCAAGACACTGAGCCAGCTCCCTAACCTTCACGGCCTCCCCCAGTCATGGGGAAATCCCAGCGTCCTTCTCGGAAGCACACTCCCGTAGAAGGGATGGGGGCAGTGCCTCACCACCTCCACCGAAGACCAAACCAAAGGAGACAGTCCTTTTCTGCAGCAGAAGGGGCCTCAACGGTATAACAACTTTGGGATAAAAAAGAAGAATATGGAGGGCTCCCTAAGAACAAAGTAGACCCCAACCCACGTAGCAGAAAGAGGAGGATTTCCATAACTACTCCCAAAAGCATGAGATGGACCATAAGAACTGTCCATGGAATTGGGACCTGATTGCTCAAGGATTGAGTGTGACTCAGGGAGGAGCCAGGTCATCTCATCCAGCTCCCACTGGCCCGGCTCCATTCTGGAGTTTCCCAAGACAGCAGATTCTTCAGGGGTGGAGGGGACAGGTACTGGTGGGGCAGAGGCCTGGCCACAGGAGTTATGAAGGATCCAAAGGTTCGCTCTTGACACTTAGAGAGCAAGACCCCGGGTTCTCTCAGCTTTCTTGCTCACCAGTTGTGTGAGTTTGGGAAATCCCTTAACTTCTCTGAACCTTGGTTTAAACACCTCTGAAATGAGAAAAGTAGCAATACTCGCCCTTTCTGTTGTGAAAATCCAATGAAAGTAAACAAAGAATTTTGAAAACCATTTCTGGTTTTGCACAATGCGAAGAAAACGGCTCAACTTTGGGTCTTGAAGTCATGAGACAGTTACTCTAACCATATACTAGTGGCTCTGCTGAGTATAGTATATATTCCCCTTCCTCTGCAGGGGAAGCCACAGGGGACTCTCCCAAAACACAAGTAACAGCCAGGCCCAGTGTCATCCCCAGCTCTCCTCTATCCAGCCTCTTCCTTCCTGAGTCCGTGGTGAAATGGACAGCTTAGCCTCGAGGGGGCATGCCTAGCTCTCACCGGAGGAAGCCTGCCCGCTTCTCTCCCTCCTGCTCTCGGAGCTCGCTGGCCTGGTCATGCCCTCCCCCAGGAATGCAGGGGAAAGAATGGAAGGTCTGAGCTGCAGTCAACAGTGGGGGAGGGGTGAAAGGGCAGGGAATGAGGGATTCAAAGACACAGGGGTGACAACAAAGATGTAGGCCTGCCAAGCACAGGCTGGAGTGACAGAGAAGCAGAGACCCAGCCCAGGCCAGCAATGGAAGGTGGCATCCCAAGACCCGCTTCTCAGGGGCCTGTACCTCTGCTTCCACACATACCCCTGCTGAGCAAGACACACACACACACACACACGCACACACACACACACACACACTCCCAGGCTAGAGAGGCTGCGGCGAGGGCACCGCCCCTGGGCTTGAGGTGTTGGTGCCAGCCGGGTGGGCTGGCACAAGGTGGGGAGAGGGCGGTGCGGGCAACTAATCCCCCCAGCGTCTCCCAGACGCCCACAGAGACCAGGGTGAGCTCTTTGTCTGAGCGTGGAGACGACAGAGGGGCGGCGGGCAGGCGGGCAGGCTCCTCTTTCTCTCCCTTGCCTCCCGCCCGGGGCAGGTAGAAGCCTGCAGTCTGTGGGGACGGGTCGGAGGGAGTGGGGGTGAAAGGATTAGGAGAGAGACAGGCGCTTACAACTTGTAGGGTTCCCTCCCTCAGGCCCAGAGGGCCTGTGGCTTTGGGGTGGGGGTCCCCAGAAGGGCGAGAGGCCATGAACCTCGGCAGGTAGCAGGCCTTGTTTGCAGTGACTGGTAAGTCTGTGCACGTCTCACACACCTAGCTACACTCAGAATCACAATCACACGTGCGTACGCACGCGCACACACACACACACGCACACGCAGAGCCAGAGCCCCAAATCCCCATCCACACATGTGTTTACTCAGTCTCACACACAGAGACCAACATCCAGGGGGATAATTACACACCCCACAAGATCACAGTTATACAGTTTAAACTCCAGTCCCTCGTCTCCAGTCATACTCATAGGCTGCCCCCACGGACAGCATGATGGAGTCACACGCTGTCCTAGTCACCCACAATGGAGCATGCCATGGTCACCCGTGGGTCATCTCACACCTACACACCGCCAGATCCCAGCAACACAATCCTCCATGCCTCGTGGGGTCCCAGCCCACAAGCCCCATCACACCATGTTCAGACTACATAGCCCCAGCACATGGTGCTGAATCAAACATGTGTGCCCCTCCTGTAGACCCCAACACACCATGTGGCATGTTGTTACCCCTCTGTGCCTGCCTCTTTCTCTCCTGCATGTGTATATCTGCCCCCCAACCCTCCCACCTTCTCCAAACATGAACACTCAAACATGTCAGGCAGTCTTGGGTACCCCTCCCTACTCCTTGAACTCTGCCCCTGCTCACTTCTAATAAGGACAGGCCCCCAGATTCCCAGGCCAGGGCTAAGCACCAGAGAATAAACCTGACACTGTGGACATACTAGGCCTAGGCTGGGTCTGGGCTGGAGGGGCAGGCAGCAGGTCCCCCCTGCCCCCCAGGCCTGCCCTCCACTACCTACAGGAGCCCTCCAGCTTACAGGACATATTCTGAGCATGGCAGTCAAGTCTCGCTTGCCCTGGCTGGCATCACCACTTGGCCCCCAACTCTGGCCCCTGAAATGGCGAAGATCACATTTGCCCCTTCTCCTCCCTGACCCCACTCTCTGCCCTGAAGCCTGCAGCCCAGGAGCCCAGCGTTGGCAAGCTGTGTCCCACTGCGGCTGGCGCCTCCAAGGATGAAAGACCTCTGGCTCCTCCAGAAACCAGGGCTAAATATACCCCTCGCCCGCTTTCTTGTGCCTAACTGAAACCAGCTGGGCAAGACCCACCCTTCCGCCTGCAGGACAGGTCATGGACCATCGCAGTATGGACAGTCAGAACGTCAGCAGGCAGCTGCCTGGGAGCCATGCCTGATAGCACTGGACCCTCAGACTGGAGCCTGAAAATATCTGGGAAGAAACGCACGTCTCTCAGCACCTCCTTCCTCCAATACCTCACAAAGACAAAAGCAAGCCTGGCACAGGATACGTCAACTATTTCTTTTATTTTCTTTTTTAAAGAGTTGGGGTCTTGACTGGGTGCGGTGGCTCATGCCTGTACTCCTAGCACTTTGGGAGGCCAAAGCAGGTGGATCACGAGGTCAGGAGTTTGAGACCAGCCTGGCTAACATGGTGAAACCCTGTCTCTACTAAAAATACAAAAATTAGATGTGGTGGCACGCGCCTGTAATCCCAGCTACTTGGGAGGCTGAGGCCGGAGAATCGCTTGAACCCAGGAAGCAGAGGTTGCAGTGAGCCAAGATTGCACCACTGCACTCACTCCAGCCTTGGCGACAGGTGACAGAGCAAGACTCCATGTCAAAAAAAAAAAAAAAAAGAAATGGGGTCTCATTCTGTCGCCCAGGCCAGAGTGCAGTCATGCAATCATAGTTTACTGCAGCCTCGAACTCCTGGGCTTAAGCAATCCTCCTGCTTCAGCCTCCCAAAGTGCTGGGATTACAGGCATGAGCCACTGTGCCCGGCTGTCAAATGGACTATTTTTGAGTCTGAATTTTTCTATCTGAAACATGTATGAAGATAAAATAGCACTGATCTCAATGTGTTGTTGTAAGCAGTGAGTTAATACAGGTAAAGCACTGGAATTGTACCTGGCACAAAGTAAGCACTCAATAAATGCTGGTCACTATTATGAATATTCTGGGCATCCCTCCTAGGGCCAACACTGCCCTGAAAGTGCTGGGCTTGCACAATCTTTGGACACACACAGAGTTGCAGGCCGAGGACTAACTGCCTCACATCAGTAGGGCTGGGGGCACTGGCTGAGGGATGGGCAGAGGGTGGAACGGATCCATGAGGGGCCCAGGGAGGGGTCTGATAAGCCAAGACACGCCCCCACTCCCAGCCCTGCCCCAGGCCTGGCCACGTCCTGGGCTCCCCTCCCCCACCAGGACTCCGCCCGCCTGTGGTCTCTCCTGTGGCTGCAGCTCCCACGCCGCGGCCCAGTTTAGCGGCTCCAGCCCGCGGCCCCAGGACAGCCCACTCTCCGGCCCAGTCCAGAGGCCTGAAATAGGAAGGAAGAGGGGCCTAAAAATAGCCCTAATTACAGAGGGGCCCAAGGGGGTGGGGGGCGGCGGCTCCTCTCTGGCTCCTGGGCACTGCCACAGCCTGCTCATCCTGCTCCGGCCTTGAGGAAGGGACCCCACCCTGGCCCTCCTGGCCCCAGCCCACAGCCAGCCTCCCAGTGGGACAGGGAGTGAGGGGTGGGGCGGGGGGATGGGCCAGAGGGGAGCTTAGCCCAAGTTAGGGCCAACGTGGTCCCCTCCCCTGAATACAGGGCTGTGACAGCCCCACCTCTGCTCCCCCCACGTGAAGATCATTGGACAGCTCTTGGCCCCATGGCTGTCACAGAGGGCACTGCCCTCACTCAGCCTACCTCCCCGAGTCCTGGCGCACCCCCTCCCTGGCTCCTCCAGGAAGCCTGCCTTGCATATCTTCACCTAGCTCAGGCTCAACACTAGTAAGCGCTCCCAGATGGCTGCACCTCTGTCTCCCCCATTCGATTGGCCCCTGGGGCAGAGTTATGTTTTCGAATCAGCCCGGGGGCTTCCAGAGGGCAGGGGCCACCTCTTCTACAGTTCAACCTCATTAGAAGAGAAAGAGTGCCAGGATACACGGAACAAAGGGAGAAAAAGAAACTGGTTCACATACAGATGCCTAAATTCTTTTTTTTTTTTTTTTTTTTTCAGATGGAGTTTCACTCTATTGCTCAGGCTGGAGTGCAATGGCATGATCTTGGCTCACCACAACCTCCGCCTCCCGGGTTCAAGCGATTCTCCTGCCTCAGCCTCCCAAGTAGCTGGGATTATAGGCATGTGCCACCTTGCCTAATTTTGTATTTTTAGTAGAGACGGGGTTTCTCCGTATTGGTCAGGCTGGTCTTGAACTCCCAATCTCAGGTGATCCACCCACCTCGGCCTCCCAAAGTGCTGGGATTACAGGCATGAGCCACTGCGCCCGGCCCAGATGCCTAAATTCTAAGAAGACCCAAGGGCTGAGGTCATCATGAGCACCTCCATGGGCAGAGCATTCTGAGTCAGGCCTGAAAGAAGCAGATCAGGGAGACATGAGAGGGACGGCAGTAGGAATAGGTACTCGGTGTGGGAGAGAGTGCTCTGGCTCTGGGGATCCTTGCCCCAGTCCCTTCCTGCCTCACTCGCCCAGGAAGCCCAGAGTTTTGGAACCTGTGAAGCTTGGGTTTGAGTTCCCTTGCACTACACATGTGCTGTCCTGCCTTCGGCAAGTGGCTTCACTTCTCTGAGTTCTGTTCTCTGGAGATGATCACTAGGACCTCACTGGCTTGCCAGGAGTAGAGGCTATCACACCCTCAGTGGGCGGGCGCCCTGAAGGGAATGGCAGGTACAGGCTCTCCCATGGAGCTGGATGCTCCTGCCCCTACCCTGGCCATGCTGGTATTTTGCTGCATGTTTTCCTCTGGGTGTAAAGTCCTGGGAAGGCGTTGGACAGGGTGTGGGTGTTGTGAAAGGTTAATCATCTTGGTGGGGGAGACCCCCAGCAAGGAGGGGGGACACATGATGCGCTGGTGCCATCTGGTGGTTACAAATAGCAATAACAGTTACCTGGGTTGAGAGGAGAGAAGGGATAGAGAGAAAGATCAGGAAAGAGGATGAAAAAGAAGAGGAGGAAGACAGAGAAAGGCAAGAGGGAAGAAGGGAGGGCAGGAGATGGCAGGAGAAGCAAGATGCTTAAGAAGATCGGACCTTCGGCCGGGCGCGGTGGCTCAAGCCTGTAATCCCAGCACTTTGGGAGGCCGAGGCGGGCGGATCACAAGGTCAGGAGATCGAGACCACAGTGAAACCCCGTCTCTACTAAAAATACAAAAAATTAGCCGGGCGCGGTGGCGGGCGCCTGTAGTCCCAGCTACTCAGGAGGCTGAGGCAGGAGAATGGCGGGAACCTGGGAGGCGGAGCTTGCAGTGAGCCGAGATCGCGCCACTGCACTTCAGCCTGGGCAACAGCGTGAGACTCCGTCTCAAAAAAAAAAAAAAAAAGAAGATCGGACCTTCTCAGATGTTGCCACGAGCCTA
The DNA here is from genome assembly GCF_043159975.1 of Macaca nemestrina. Classification (NCBI taxonomy): domain Eukaryota; kingdom Metazoa; phylum Chordata; class Mammalia; order Primates; family Cercopithecidae; genus Macaca; species Macaca nemestrina. The sequence continues at coordinate 59,329,313 of NC_092141.1, forward strand.
GGTAGGCCAAGAATATTTTTCTGTGGCATCTCTAGGGTCCCAGAAGCCATAAGGGACCCCATAGCACATGGGTCTGAGCCGCGAGGTCTGACGACCAGGTAATCTGGGATCCAGCAGGTCAAACCAGGGGTTATTCCATGGGGATCCCCCAGTCCTCAGGCCCAGCCTCATGAGCGTTGGGCTGTTGGCCCTGGACATCACGGATGGGGTAAAATGGTCCCCATGAACCTGGCGAAGTTGGCCCCTGGAAAGGTTGGCCATGGGCACCCCCATGAGTGTGAGTGAAGGGAAGCATATGCCTGTGCGTGTCGCCCGCAGGCAGGAGCCCAGCACACACCCCACCGGCCCTGGGACACCCGTGACATGCACCTGCATTGTGTAGAAGGCTTGGGTTGAGCTGCCTGAGGGGCCCCCACCTCACCCTCTGCTTCCTCTCAGGGGTGGGAGGCCGAGGGTGAACTTGTTTACCACTTCTGCTCCGGGCAGTGGTGATGAGCTCACACTGGCCCAGTGCCCTCCAAGGGCAGGGCCAGGCCTGAGTCATGGGGGTCAGATGACTGCGGAGGCTAAATGGGTCCCATCCTGCAGCCCCCGGGAGCTGTTGGACACCCCGCCCTTCCCCTGATGGTGGGCCACCCTTCCAAATCATTCAGCACCCCCAGGCCAAACACAGGGTGGAGAGGGTTCAGGGTTCAGGCCACCGTGGGCCCCTCCCCACAATTCCACCTATCCCAGGGCCATTCACTGCCCTCTGGGGGCACCACCCTAGTTCAAGCTAATTCCCTCCCAGAGTGGCAAACACTCCTCTAGTCACATGTGAGGCCCCAAACACATCCTAGAAATAGATTAAACATTGAGGCTGTTACTTCTTCTGGGGCCTCAGGCTGCGGCACTGTCTAACGAGGTGGCGAACTGATGCTCTCCAGCGGCACTTCCCCAGTGACCTTTGCCCTTGGCCTGTGGTGTACGTTCCTGGGGCTGCAGTTGATGAAAGCTAAGAGAAGACCCTCAGCTCTGTCCCCCAGCAGACCTGCGGGATCAGGATTATCTGCTGATTGGAGGCCCACACCCTGGCTCCCTTCAGACAGCGTGAGGAACCAAGGTTAGCATTAGCCAACAATAATTCCACCTTGGCCGGGAGCGGTGGCTCACGCCTGTAATCTCAGCACTTTTTGGAAGGCCAAGGCGGGCAGATCACCTGAGGTCAGGAGTTCAAGACCAGCCTGGCCAGCATGGTGAAACCCTGTCTCTACTAAAAATACAAAAATTAGCCAGGCGTAGTGGTGCATGCCTGTAATCCCAGCTACTCGGGAGGCTGGGGCAGGAAAATGGCTTGAACCCGGGAGGAGGAGGTTGCAGTGAGCCGAGATACTACCACTGCACTCCAGCCTGAGCAACTGAGCAACACTCCGTCTCAAAAATAATAACAATAATAATAATAATTCCACCTTCATGATGGATTTTTGTCTTTCACATCTTTTCTAGTATGCTGGGATATTTGGGTTCCACTGAAAATAAACTCTTAACGGATTTAAAAGCCTCCTCTTTATCTGGAGCACTGCCCAAGCTACAGCTTCCGTGGCATACCTCCCTCAAAGACGCTGGCACCCGGAGGGCTACTCCACTGTTGCCCCATAATATTTCCCTGACAGCGCACACAGCCTTCCATCCATGACTGGGTTTAGATGTGTTTGAGCCTCGTCTTGTCTCGCTCCCCAGTAGGACTGCTGCTCCCTGTGGTCAGGGCTGGAGCTCTTCACTCTGGGAACTCCCTTACCCCCAGGTCCCCACCCTACAGTCCACAGACGTTGGCAGAGACCTGGACATGCAGGCAGGTTCAATCCAGGTCCTGTCACTAGACTCACTGGGTGGCCTTGCATAGGCGTTCGCTGTCCCCATCTGTACAAAAAGAGGATTGGAAAAGACGACCCCATAGAGGACCCTCTGAATCCTAAAACTCTGTTTACAACTAACCAACAGGGGCATCTGTTTTTGTTGCAAAACTGAAGGAAGGCTGGGGAGGGAATTAGTGCTAGGGCTCCCTCCTGCTGCCCCAGCTCCCCACCCCCAGCCCCGAGCTGGCACTGATTCCTTCCCACTGCTGCTTTGGCAACGCCTGCTTCCTCCCGGCCTCCCCTGGCTTCACTGATTCCCCAACATGCCACCCCCGGCGGCCTCCTGCTTCAAGCCCTGACAGTGCCCCGGCTCCCCCATCCGCTCCTCTGATCTTCAACCCTGGCAGCCCCTCTCCCCAGTTTGGCACTGCATCTTTCAGCCTGCTGTCTGCCAAGCCTGGGCATCACTCACTCTCCATGCCCAAGCACCAGGGTTTGGCTTTGGCCTCCCCAAATCTTCAAGCCTCAACATCGTCCTCACCCACCTGCCCCCGGGCGCCGGAGACTCTCCACCGGAAACTCTCCATCTCTTCCTGAAGCCAGCTTGGTCATCCCTCTGTCTCAGGGCCAGCCTACACCTCCGGGAGCACTGGCTGGTGGCACTACTGTCACCCCCTTAGGTCCTCCCATGAGTCTCAAGGTGATGACTCCATTTACTCTTTGGTGAGAGAGGAGGACAGCTTCACTCTATCATCATCAACAAGAAAGAACCAAGGCGCTGCCTCTGAGTCCCAGAGGCAAGTCCCAGAGGCCACAGGGGCTCTAAGTCACAGGGGGAACCTCCCAGAGGACCACTGACTGATAATGGGATTTCAGGGCCCTCTGGCCAGGAGGATTCTTCGCAGGAAAACTGAAAGCAGGCCCCATACACTGGTGGGCGTGCTCCCGACCCGGGGCACCCCAATGTCTCTGCCTCCAGCCCCTGCTTCCCTGTGGGACCTTCTGCTGCGTTTGACACTGGTGACTGTTCCCTGTGTGTTTTTTGTTTGTTTGTTTGTTTGTTATAGACAGGGTCTCACTCAGTCACCAAGGCTGCAGTGCAATTGCACAATCTCTGCTCACTGCAACCTCCACCTCCCAGGCTCAAGTGATCCTCCCACCTCAGCCTCCTGAATAGCACATGCCACCATGCCCAGCTACTTTTTAAAAATAAAAATTTTTTTTTGAGATAGAGTTTTGCTTTTGTTGCCCAGGCTAGTGTTCAATGGCGCGATCTCTGGTCACTGCAACCTCTGCCTCCCAGCAGGTTCAAGCGATTCTTTTGTCTCAGCCTCCTGAGTAGCTGGGATTACAGGCGCCCGCCACTATGCCCAGCTAATTTTTGGTATTTTTAGTAGAGACGGGGTTTCTCCATGTTGGCCAGGCTGGTCTTGAACTCCTGACCTCAGGTGATCCGCCTGCCTCGACCTCCCAAAGTGCTGGGATTACAGGTGTGAGCCACTGCTCCTGGCCTAATTTTAAAATTTTTTTATAGAGACAAGGTTTCACCATGTTGCCCAGGCTGGTCTCAAACTCTTAGGTTCAAGCAAGTGCTGGGATTACAGGCATGAGCCACTGCCACCATGCCCAGCCACCTTCCATGGTTTTATTTTGTTTTGTTTTTCTCTTTTTGAGACATTCTCACTCTGTTGCCCAGGCTGGAGTGCAATGGCGCCATCTCGGCTCACTGCAACCTCTGCCTCCCGGGTTCAAGTGATTCTCCTGTCTCAGCCTCCCGAGTAGCTGGGACTACAGGTATGCGCCACCAAGCCTGGCTAATTTTTGTGTTTTTAATACAAAATTTGGCCAGGTCCTGGTTCTTAAAACTCCTCTCCCCATGGGCTTTTCGTATTTCTCTTCTAGTCTTTTTTTTCAAAATAGATGAATTATATAAAGCACATATAACAGTATGGCAAACCTGGAATATGCTCACTACCCAGCTTAAGGAATAACTCATTTCCAAGAAGAATTAAAACCACCTGTGTCCTCTCCTGACCCCCATGCCCCTCCTTCCTTCCCTCCCCATGGGTGAGCTCCCTCCTAAACCCATCGGTTATTCCCATTAGTATTTCACAGTTCCACTACCTGTGCATGGATCCCTTCATAACATGGAGATGTGTCTTTCATGTTTGTAAATTCTACCTAGATAGGCTGGCATGATAGGTATCCTGCTGCACTTTGCTGCTTTTGCTCAACATTTTGTGAGTTTTTTTGTTTGTTTGTTTGTTTGTTTGGAGACGGAGTCTTGCTCTGTCACCCAGGCTGGAGTGCAGTGGTGCCATCTCGGCTCACTGCAACCTCTGCCGCCGGGGCTCAAGCAATTCTCCTGCCTCAGCCTCCCAAGTAGCTGGGACTACAAGTCAGTGCCACCACATCCAGCTGATTTTTGTATTTTTAGTAGAGATGGGGTGTCACCGTGTTAGCCAGGATAGTCTCAATTCCTGATCTCGTGATCCGCCCACCTCAGCCTCCCAAAGTGCTGGGATTACAGGCGTGAGCCACTGCACCCGGTCAACATTTTATGAGTTTATATGTTGATACATGAACTCTAACTCATATATTTTCACTGCTGTGTAATAGTCCACTGCCATAAGTGCTTAATCCATTCTCAGGTTAATGGACATTTTGATTACTTCTTATCTGTTTTCAGTTGTGGTTTGTTGTTTTTGTTTGTTTGTTTTGAGACAAGGTCTTGCTTTGTCACCCAGACTGAAGTACAGTGGCACAACCACTGCTCACTGCAGCCTTGACCTTCTGGGCTCAAGCCTCCCACCTTAGCCTGTGAGTAGCTGGGATTACAGGTACACATCACCACACCCAGCTAACTTTTTATTTTTTGTAGAGATAGGGTCTTGATTTGTGCCCAGGCTGGTCTTAAACTCCTGGACTCAGGCAATCCTTCTGCCTTGGCCTCCCAAAGTACTGGGATTACAGGTATGAGCCACCACACTGGGCCTTCAATTGCTTTTTAATGCTGCAAGTAATACATGCAAGTATTGTCACTGTAAAATATTCAAATAATACAGCAAATCAAATAGATGATGTTACTTCAGCTCATCTCAGAAGTGCATGCTTCCTGCCCTTATCAGGTATGAACATGTACATGTCTATGCATATGCGTCTGCATCTTTGTAAGCGTCACTCTCCTTGGTGTCCGCACCTCTTCTCTCTCCTGATGCACCTGCCCCTCTAATTCTCCTTCTCGGTCTCTCCCATCCCACCCTCTTGCCATAGCCTACCTAGGTCACCATGTCAGCCTGTTATTGTTGATTTTGCTGGGTTTTCCTGGTCTCCTCTAGCTTCACCAGCCCCAAACACTGAGTTCCTTAAAGCTCCATGGCTTTGCCCCTAGAGTTCCAGCATCTCCAGCATCTCCCATCAAATTGTTCAAACTGACACTCACCCCGAGCCTGCTCCCCTTCCTCTTCCTCCTCACAATCCTCCTTCCCTCCAGGTCTCAGATCTACTGATGCCTGATGCCTTCTGCTATGTCATTGACCCCAGCCCTCTTCTCCCCAGTCCCAGCACTGACTTCGAGGCTGACCCAGGTCTTCCCTGGACTACTACAATGACTTCCTCCTAAAAGGCTTCCCTGCCTCCAGCCCCTCCCCATCTCCATTCCCTCCTCCTCATCACCTCTTTGAGGAGAGGAGAGTTTAACAGCCCTTAAGAGAAACAAAAATCCCTAGGGATTTTATCTGCCTGGATAAAATCCAAGCTCCCCAGCATGGCATTCGAGGCCTGAAGGGGCTCCCCATTTCCCAGACAGACTGTACGGCTCTCACTGAACTTAAACCCAGTGAGAACTGTCTTCTTTCAAGCCTCAGTACCTTTTTGTGCTGTTCCCACTGCCTAAACACCCTTCCCTACCATCACTCGGCAAACTGGCATCCACCATTCAAGATCTCCTCTGAGAACTTCTCCTGACTCTCCCCGCAAAATTTCCCCTCGATGCATCCATGCTCTGTACAAAACTCTACTATAACTCCTGAAGACTCATGCTCAGGTTGACCAGAAAACTCCTAAGGTCAAAAACCCCTTTTTGTGAGCCCTGTATGTGCACTCATACAATGTACACTATAACCTGATTTGACACTCAAATACATAGTCGCCATGCTTAAAGCAATGGTACCATTGTGCTTTATCTCCAGTCACATGCCTCTCTCCCCCTGCCCCGTGTAAGCTTTCTGGGACTGTGACACGTCTTATTCTTATTTCCCCATGCTTAGCACAGGCATTTTAATTAGGGGTCAGAGGATGCCTATTTGGGGACGAGATAAGCTCCATCATCCCCTTTGGATTTCTGCCCTAATATTTTATCGTCTGTCCCCCAAGTCTGGCTTTATCAAGGCCTGTGCTAGCCCATAAGGCACATCTGTGTGAAATGGGAAAAAGCAGCCCTTCCTTGAATGGTGCAGGTGAAGCCCAAGTGATTGGTTTGGTGAAATGAGCAGGGCTGAATTTCAGCCTCCATGATCTGTCTCAGTCAGGCACCCTTGTGCAGTGCTCAACCTGCACAACTGTATAAGGCATCCCTGTCTATGATGGTTTACTTAACCAAAAAGGTGGCACTCAGGCTATCCCTCTCCTCTGCCCCCTCCCTCCCTCTCTGCCCGTCTCAGATATATACTCACTCCAAATGACATCTCCAATCCACCTCACTTAGAATCTCAAATCTTTCCATTCAACAAACTTTCCATTTTACAAATGAGTCCCAAAGAGAATGAAGTCATGCCTAGCGTCACTCAGAGCTGAAGGCGAAACAAGGAAATCGTGGAGGGAGAAGAGGAGTCTGCAGACAAGTGGAGGGAAAGTACCAAGACATGAAGATTGCACAGCTGCTAAAGGGAAGTTCTTTAAAGGCCCCACATCCAGTGTGAGGCACAGGGCAACTGTGCCCTAAAACTTTCCAACTGTTTCCATCTGCGGGGGCGGAACTGCAGGAACGGGGAGCCAGCCCAGCCAAGACGGCGGAGCCTAGGGTCCCAACTCCAGACCTGGACACTTCCTGGGATCACCTCAGCCCTAAGGACTTAGAGAATCATTTACTTGCCTTCTCTAGCCATCTCTGCTCCCTGATTGAGTGCTCACACATGAGGCCAGAAAGGGACCGGGGTTCTTCCCTCGCCACCCCAAGACTAACCCCTGCTCTTCTAGACCACAGACAAACTGGGCAGCCTCTCATCCCCCATAGCTGCTGCCCCCAGCTCCATCAGCTCAGGGGTTCTGGTCCGGCCAGGGAAAGCAGGATGGAGGGTCAGTCCCAAAAGGGCAGGTCCATGAGCCCCTCATACCAAGCCCCCGCCAGCCAAGTCCCCAACCTGTGGGTGCTGTCACCATGTGGCTGGCTCCAGAGTCCTCCCTGACATGAGAAACAAACTGTTCTGCAGACCCTGGGGTCTGGAGGCTCCACTTGGTAGACAGAGGACAGTGCATTATAATTACATTTGCAATTAGCTGTTCACTTTTCTCTCGCACTTGCTAACCAAGATCCAGGAAAAAAAAGGTTGATGTTAATCATAAGCTTCTCTTCTCTCACTAATGGGGTCAGACGCTGGTGCCTTGATAGCACACAGGCTCCAGAAGGAATAAGCACTCTGGAGGGAGACTTCTTCAGGGCCACATTTGAGGCCAGGGTCAGGAGAAGACCCCACATGCCCCAACAGAGGGGCTTCACCAGCCTCCCTCAGCCTGGCTCCCTCTGCTTCTGAAATCTACCTTTGAGGTCCTTGTATGCTCAACTTTGTCTAAGAAATAGGCGGGGCACAGTGGTTCACGCCTGTAATCCCAGCACTTTGGGAGGCCAAGGTGGGCGGATCACTTGAGGTCAGGAGTTCAAGACCAGCCTGGCCGACATGGTGAAACCCCATCTCTATCACAAATACAAAAAAATTAGCTGGGCATGGTGGCTCATGTCTGTTATCCCAGCTACTCAGGAAGCTGAGGCAGGAGAATTGCTTGAACCCAGGAGGCGGAGGTTGCAGTGAGCCAAGATGGTGCTACTGCACTCCAGCCTGGGCAGCTGAGCGAGACTCCATCTCAAAGAAAAGAAAAGAAAAGAAAAGAAAAGAAAAGAAAAGAAAGAAAAGAAATAGAAATAGACCCCTCCACAGGGAACTGCTAGTATCAGGAGAGAGACCCAGCTCCTGTCCTTAGGAAACTCTCAACCTGATGATAAAATATAAGGGAATGCCTTAAATGACTTTCCTTCATCTGAGCTTTCCCCTGAAATATTGAGGAATGTTACTGTTTAACTATATTATTAAGAGTAATAATAACTGCTACCATTTATTAAGTGTCTATGATGTGCCAGATGCTGCAAAATACTTCGATATGAGGATATGTATTATGATCTCCATCTTACAGATAAGGTGAGTGAAATTCAGAAAATTTAAATAACTTGCCTAAGTAACAACTAATACCCATGGTAAGGGCTGGGGCCAGAATTGGAACCCAGGGTATTGTTGTTAACACTATGGTATGGTGTGCTTCTACGCTTGACTTAAATCCGACACGTGGACAAACACCCATCATCATGTATGTTGTCTTTCCTCATGGAGTCTAATTGCAAAAAACATGTGCGTGGCTATGAGCTCCATGGAGAAAGGTGATGGAGAAGGAAAGGAGGCAGGGTGAGGGGCCCCCAGGTCCCTGGACCCCTGGTCAGAGTGCACATTTGATGGTGGTGGAGGAGGTGCTGATGATATGGGTGAGTTCAGGAACTGTGTTGAATCATTTTCAGAACTCTGACCAGGCCAGGCATGGTGGCTCACACCTGTAATCCCAGCACTTTGGGAGGCTGAGGCAGGTGGATAGCTTCAGGCCTGGAATTCGAGACCAGCCTGGACAACATGGCAAAACCTTGTCGCTACTGAAAATACAAAAATTAGCTGGGCAGAGTGGCATATGTCTATAGTCCCAGCTACTCAGGTGGCTGAGGCCGGAGAATCCCTTGAACCCAGGAGGCAGAGATTGCAGTGAGCCGAGATCGCACCACTGCACTCCAGCTTGGGCAACAGAGCAAGACTCAAAACAACAACAACAAAAAAGAACTCTGATCCACTAGTGGTGAGAATTTCTTTCTGAAACTGGGCAGTACTTTCAGGCCCTTCCAGAGACACATGGGGCATAACTGAGGGGCTAGAAATGCCAAGACCAAAGCAGGCTTGGGCCAAACCGCCTGCCACGAATATGGGCAAAGGCATCTGCCCACACAACCTCTGGGAACAGAGGGCAAGGGCTCTGTTTGCTCCATCTACACTGTGGACCTAGAGATCCGCTTTTCCAAACCCTTAGTGTTCTGTCTAGGACAAGTGTCTGAGCACACCCACATTATCAATGAGGTAAAGGGAGTCCTGGGTTCCTCCTTTTCCCCCAAATGCCCCTGCCATGGCACTTTCCACACTGTGGAAATAGCCGCGGTTTCCAGCCCATGCCCTGCCTCCCTCCCAGCCTTCCAGACCTTTGGAGTTTTCTCTGCCTTCTTCCCATCTCCCTCTCCTTTCTGCTCCGTGTGCCCCACCTCATCCCCGTATTAAAATTGTGATAATGCTTGTCTGTTTCTTTTATTCCTCCCTCCCTCCCTCCCTTCCTTCCTCTCTCTCTCTCTTTCTCTCTCTCTCTCTCTTTCTCTTTCGAGATAGGGTCTCACTCTGTCACCCAGGCTACAGTGAGGTGGCACAATTTCTGCTCACTGCAACCTCCACCTCCCAGGTTCAAGTGATCCTCCCTCCACAGCTGGGATTACAGACAGTGAGCCACCGTGCCCAGACCTTTGTTTCTCTCTGTTCACAGAGTTGCATTTGAAGGTGTTCAGTAAATCCAGAAGCAGTGAATGAACGCATGAAAGGAACCTCAAAGACTTGGGGGAAGAGTTGTTTTTTCCAAAGTCCTAAGCCATCACAGCGGGAGAGGGCCAAGCACAGGGTGCAAAGTCCCAGCCAAGCACTCCTGGCTACCTTTACCCACCACCCTCCCCGCTACTGGAAGGGCCGCACTACGTGCCCGAGGACACCCAGACCCCCCGCCCCTGGCAGCCCTGCCCCTCCTTTATCTCCTGTCCCTCTATCCAGGGACAGGCCTTTCCAAGTCCAGGACCCAGCTCCAGCCCAACCTGGATCTCGCCACGCCGGCGCGCTGGGAGGGGAAACCAGGTGGTCAGAAGCTTCCACGTGGGGGCGCTGGAGGGGCGCGGGAATGACTGAAGCAGACCTCCCCCAACCCTTCGTACTTGGTCGGTGAAGGAACCCAGATCGTCAACCTGCAGCTGCCCCTGTCCCCAGGGTCCCCACCAGGCAGTCATGACCCCCCACCGAGCCCTCTCCCTTCCGCCTTGCCTCCTGGCCCCCGCCAAGCCCCACTCCTTCGTGTTCGCTCCTCAGTAAAGATGAAGGAGCCCGCGAGTGGCAGATAGGTGTAGGTTCGAATCCCGCCTCTGCCCCTTAGTGGTTGGCGGCCTTCTCCCAGCTCCAGCCTGTAAAATGGGCTCATCACGCACCGACTTTAGCTGGAGGAGGCGTTCAGGAAACGTCAGCTTCCTGCCCTCATCCGCCCTCATCTCGCATTTCCCTCTTCTCTGTTCTCCCTCTGCTTTTTTTTTCCCCCCTTTGGTTTTGTTTTAAATCCCTCCCTCCTGCGCCCTTTCTCTTCTCGGCTCCGCAATCTTAGCCAAACCGCAGCGTTTAGCAATCCTGCGCCCACCCGGCGCCCGGGGAGCCTCGCCGCGGCTGCGACCCGCCCCCGGCCCAGCTCCCGCGGGGCGCCACCGCCGCGACGTACCCCGCCACGGGTCGCACGCTGCCACCAGACCGGCTCACCTGGGGGTCGCACCCCGACTTGCGCTCGGCCCTGCCCCAGCCCACCCCAGATCGGCCGGGTCCCTCCTCTGGCGGCAGCGCTGCAGCCCACCCGCCGCCGGGGCCGCGGGGACCGGGAGGAGCTGGACGCACCGGCCAGGGCCGTGCCCGGGTGGCCGAGGGCACCGGGCGGGGCGGCGGGCTCGGCCGCCAGGACTGCCAGCGCCAGCCTGACCGCAGCCCAAGGGCGACGCTGCAAATAGTCGCGGTTTCCAGCCTGTGCCCTGCCTCCCTCCCAGCCTTCCGGACCTTTTGGGTTTTCTCTGCTTTTTTCCCGTCGCCCTCTCCTTTCTGCCCCGTGCCCCCCGCCTCGTTTCTGCTGTGTGCCCACCACATCCTGCCTCATGCAGGACGGCTCCGGCGCTGGTGAGGTCGGGATCACGCAGGATGGCTCTGGCGCTGGTTGAGGTCGGGAGCCGGAGAGGGGGGCCAGGAGACCAGCGCTCCTTCGAAGGAATAAAATCATCATCATCGTCATCATCACCACCACAGCAATTACGTTAGGGTTAACTGCGCGCGTGCTGTGTGCCAGGGACTCTGCTGAACGTTTTACCGGCAGGAATTCATGAAATCTTTACTACACACTACAAGGACCAGCTTCAATTTGCAAATGGAGAAACTGAGGCTCAGACACTCAGTAGAGACTAAGGTCATCCCATCTGCATCGGGAGAATGGAAGGCCATCTCCCCTGTCCAGAGGCCCAGGCTGTGATTCTGCCTGAAGCCCTGTGGGTAAGGCCCCACTGGAAGGTGGGAAGGAGCTGGCTGGGGGGTCCAAGTTAGTTTGCCAATGAATTCTCAGTGTATCCTACAGCAAGCCCGGTCTGCCTCAGTTTCCACACCTGTGAAACCAAGGGGATGAAAAGCAACATTTTGTTTCCTCTAAGGAAGAACCTGTTAATGACAACGGAAAACCCCAAATGGAGTGTGAGGCTTTAGGCGTCCTGCACCTGGGGGTGTTCAGGGAGAGGCTGGGGGACTGCCTCCCTACAGAGTTGAGAGCAACCCACAAGCCAGGACTGGCTGCGTGGGAATTAGGTTAAGCTGGGGAAGCTGCATTTTAGCAAATTCGGGGATTCTGAAGCCTTCCAGTTTAGAACCCACCAAAAAGATTCCTGAAAGTGGGTTGGAGTAGAGGGGGAGTCCTCCCTCAAACACTCCATACTTACTCTTATTCATCTCTCACTTGGCTGGCCTGGATTCAGGGTGAGTGCAGGTTTATTAAGGACCTACTGTATGCCAAGCACACATCTATCACAGCCCTACTCTCAGAGAGCTGGTGGCATAGTCAACAACCACATAGCTGACTAGCAGAGATGCCCTCAGCCCAGCTGTCCCTTTTGGGAGAACTGGAGCCAAGCTGCTGCTTCCAGGGGTGAACACCCTGAGCAGCGCCAGAGCCATCAGTGAGCAGAGCTGGGGTTGCCTTCACCTCCACTGGCCCCCTCCGCAGCCAGCCTTGTGCAGGACACAACCTGCACAACCTCGCACAGCGGCCTGTGGGAAGCCATAGAGATCCAAGTGGGAGATGTTGGCAAAAGGAGCCAATTAGTTCTTGCTGGAGACAGGAATAGAGAGAGAAGAATTCTATGTAAGAGGTGAATATTAAGCTGGATGTTTAAGAATGAATGGGAGTTCACCAGGGGGAAAGGGAGGTCCAGTAGAGGCAACAGCCTGTCCTGGGACAGGGGTAGTGGTTCACTGGGAAGGAGGATGTGCCTTTCCCTTGCTCCCACCGCTATGCTGGCACATGTCAAACCAAACGTAGCTTATCTGCCAACCAGAGGTCTCCGTGCCTGAACTGTGAGATGCTATAGGATCAGTGTCTTACTCATCTTCTACAGCCCACCGCCTCATCCAATGCCGATAACAGTAACAGTAATAATGGTCAAGCCGGGTGCTCATGCCTGTAATCCCAGCACTTTGGGAGGCCAAGGCAGGCAGATCACTTGAGGTCGTGAGTTCAAGACCAGTCTGACCAATATGATGAAACCCTGTCTCTACTAAAATACAAAAATTAACCGGGCGTGGTGGCGGGGCCTGTAATCCCAGCTACTCAGGGGCTGAGGCAGGAGGACTGCTTGAACCCAGGAGGCAGAGGCTGCAGTGAGCCGAGATCGCACCACTCCACTCCAGTCTGGGCAACAGAGCCACACTCCATCTCAAAAAAAAAAAAAAAGGCAGCTGACATTGTCTTCTCCGCATAGCTGTTACAGAGGTCTCCAGAGCCTCCTCTCTCCTGTGCAAAATGGCAGCTCTTAAGGAAAAACTCACTGCACCAGTTACAGAAGAAGAGGCAACAGTCCCAAACAATAAGATCACTGTAGTGGGTGCTGGACAAGCTGGTATGGCGTGTGCTATCAGCATTCTGGGAAAGTCTCTGGCTGATGAACTTGCTCTTGTGGATGTTTTGGAAGATAAGCTTAAAGGAGAAATAATGGATCTGCAGCATGGGAGCTTATTTCTTCAGACGCTAAAATTGTGGCAGATGAAGATTATTCTGTGACTGCCAATTCTAAGACTGTAGTGGTAACTGCAGGAGTCCGTCAGCAAGAAGGGGAGACTCGGCTCAATCTGGTGCAGAGAAATGTTAATGTCTTCAAATTTATTATTCCTCAGATCATCAAGTACAGTCCTGATTGCATCATAATTGTGGTTTCCAACCCAGTGGACATTCTTACATATGTTACCTGGAAACTAAGTGGATTACCCAAACACTGCGTGATTGGAAGTGGATGTAATCTGGATTCTGCTAGATTTCGCTACCTTGTGGCTGAAAAACTTGGCATTCATCCCAGCAGCTGCCATGGATGGATTTTGGGGGAACATGGCGACTCAAGTGTGGCTGTGTGGAGTGGCATGAATGTGGCAGGTGTTTCTCTCCAGGAATTGAATCCAGAAATGGGGACTGACATTGATAGTGAAAATTGGAAGGAAGTGCATAAGATGGTGGTTGAAAGTGCCTATGAAGTCATCAAGCTAAAAGGATATACCAACTGGGCTACTGGATTAAGTGTGGCTGATCTTATTGAATCCATGTTGAAAAATCTATCCAGGATTCATCCCGTGTCAACAATGGTAAAGGGGATGTATGGCATCGAGAATGAAGTCTTCCTGAGCCTTCCGTGTATCCTCAATGCCCGAGGATTAACCAGCGTTATCAACCAGAAGCTAAAGGATGATGAAGTTCCTCAGCTCAAGAAAAGTGCAGATACCCTGTGGGACATCAAGAAGGACCAAAAAGACCTGTGACTACTGGGCTCTAGGCTGTAGAAATTTAAAAACTACAATGTTATTAACTCTGAGCCTTTAGTTTTCATCCGTGTACATGGATCGCAGTTTGCTTTGATCTTCTTCAATATGTGAATTTGGGCCCACAGAATCAAAGCCTATGCTTGGTTTAATGCTTGCAGTATGAGCTCTTGAACAAATAAAATTAACTATTGTAGTGTGAAAAAAAAAAAAAAAAGGTCAGCAGGTGGTAAATATTGACCATCACGCATTGTGCTAAGTGCTCCAGGGCATTCTCTCATTTCATCCTCAAACTTTGGAAACAAGTATTATTAATCCTGTTTTACAGACAAGGATTCTCGAGAAGAGTTAAGTAATGTGCCTAAGGTCACACAGCTATTTGGAATCCAGGCCTCTGTGACCACAGAGCCCTTGTTCTAGACCGATGAGTGGATAGATGGATGAATGGATCTGGGTGGACAGGCGAGAGGGAAGAACTAAATGAAGGACCATGAACTCCACGCTAGGGAGCTTGAGTTCACTCGAGGGCAGTGGGGAGACACTGGAAGGTGGTGAGCAGGAGAGGCAAGTCAGTTTAGGGATTTAGAGAGATCACTTTGACAACAGGGGAAAGATCATTTAGAGCCAATGACGCTTGAAACCTGCGGCCATTTTTCTGGCAAATCCCAATTCCCATTTGTGAGGAGCCTCATTTCTTTAAGCACTGTTATTTCTCTTAGAGCAAGACATGTGTTCTTATGCACACACAGGGACTATTGATGGAGGAGAGTGCTGGAGAGGAGGGGGCTCAAAGACAGGAAGGGACAGAAAGGCGACACTGCTAATTTCCAGGGAGAGGCTTCTCTGCACAGGGGAGCAGAGCACTAGGAAGAGAGAAGGCATATGGCCCCCTCCCTTTATTCCTAAGATGAGAAGGTCCCCTCAGGGTTTCCAGCCTGGAAGCTGCAAGCTCCAGGTCCCACACACTGCCCCACTGTGCACCTGCCACCAGGGAAACAGCCATAGGCGAGGCAGGTGTTGCATCAGAATGTTAAGCCCTGGAATCAAATGTTAGGGGGTGGCAGTGAAGAGGTCTGATCCCTCCTCCTGAGCAGCTCCTTAATATCATTGGCCTGTCCAGCCAGGGAGGGAGGGGAGTCACAGAAACTGGCCTGGGGGTCAGTTAAGCTGAAGGAAAGAAGCAAGAACAGCTGGAAGGACCAGAAAACAGGGGAAGTTTCCCCTATCTACACTCAAGGAGCCAAAGAGCGAACCAAAGCCTGCAAGAGGCTTCTTCAGGCTGAGAGGGACTCCCAGAGCGTTCCGGGACAGTGCAGGCTCACCATGCTGCCTTGCCTCGCCCTGCTTCTCCTGATGGAGCTGTCCGTGTGCACTGTGGCAGGTGATGGTGAAGTGGAACTCAGCCCCAAAGCAGAGACCTGGATAACTGTGGCCTTAGAGGTACCTTTGGGAAGAGGCTCTGACCAGGGCAGGGGATAATCGGCAGCAGAGAGGCAGATCCCCTGCATGGCTGCTGGGAGGGCAGGTAGCCTGCAAGGCAGGTTGTCTCTCTACCATGGGTAGATTCAAGGCTATGAGCCCTGGCCTGGCAGACCTCCGAAGTGTGTGTGTGTGTGTGTACGTGTAAGAAACTGGCACTGTCTGAAATGCTTTATATTAACTCAATCCTTCCATCAACCTCATGGGGAAGGTATTGATACACGACCACCCCCACTTCACAGATAAGGAAACTGAGGCACAGAGAAGTCAAGTATTTTGTCCAAGGTTGCACAGCTTCAAAAGCACAACTACACACTTTGCCCAAGGTCTGATTCTGTGTATCTGTGCATCTGAGGAGCTTTTCCAGAATTTTCTTTCAAGGGGATCAACTTAAACAGGACCACTATTTGGTCTCACATGTAGAAATGACCCCGCATCTGCCCCCAACTCCTACCTGACAATCTGATTGGGGAGACAAAGATTCTGACCTCAGGGGTTCCCTAATCAGACAAGAAACAGGGACCAACAAGCCAGAGACAAAGATGGGTTAATAAGAGGCCAGCGCTCAGGGAAGACTTCCGGGGGGCAGACAAGACAGAGCTGGGCCTGGATCCTCCCATTCCCAGGATGGTAAGGACGCTGGGGTAGCCTTGGCTTGTGGTCCTGGACCATGGTGAGGTCCTTGGAAGCGCGTAGAAATGGGGCCACAGGAAGAGCCACGCAATGGACAGTCCTGCATGGTGGGTTTCCTTTCTGGTTTGTCTGAATCTGGAAGTGTGTGCAGTGAGAAGGCAGCAGGGCTAGGAGTGTCTCCACTGACACCTGCTGCTTTCCAGACATCAGTTTCCTCACCTGCAAAACGGAGGAGGGAAGTGACCCCCCAAAGCTTTTCTCCAGCTTTGCCATGCTTTATAGAGTCAGTGCCAAACATCGGGGTACCTGGTCTAGAGACAGAAGCCTTGCTGGGTGATGCGGCCTCATCTATGCAGCCCCATGAGAAACATTAAAAACTTCAACTAGCACTGCTGGACTGCTTCCCAAAAGCACCTCATCCTGCAGCTGGGTCTAATCCTTATTCTCCTTTCACTCTCCTTTAATATCACATCCCTCTGCTTCCCAAAATACAGGGCTTGGAATATGGGAGGAGAGACTGGGTTAGAAGTCAGGAAGAACTTACAAACACTGTGGGATGCTAAGCATAATTTAAGTGACGGCTGGCTGTGGAGTCTCATGCCTGTAATCCCAGCACTTTGGGAGGCTGAGGCAGGAGGACTGCTGGAGGCCAGGAGTTCAAGATCAGCCTGGGCAACACAGAAAGACCCCATCTCTACAAAACATAAACAAAATTGGCCAGGCACGGTGATGCACATCTGTGGCCCCAGCTACTCAAAAGACTGAGGATCACTGGAGCCCAGGAAGTTGAGGCTGCAGTGAGTCGTGCTTGTGCCTCTCCACTCCAACCTGGGCAACAGAGCAAGACCCTGCCTCAAAAAAAAAAAAAAAAAAGGGTGACAAGAATGGGGCACGATCGCATCACTTACCTCCCTTGCTCTCGGGGCTCCCCCAACCTGTAATCATCCCTGGATTTGGGGATTTGGGTTAAATGGATATGGAGGGCTCTGGGTGGGGGTAGGAGTCCTTTCAGAGTGAATGGGAACCAATGTCTCCGAATGCTCCCCGCCAGGCACAGAAACCCAGTGGGGGAGAAAGGTCAGTCCTATGGAATTCATAAGTGACCATTCTCTCCAACTTGCACCTGAAGGCTGCCTCTTACCAAGGCAAAGTGGTTTTCAGAAATGGGTCCAAATCTCCAAAAAGACTTTTCCAGTTATTGGCCAGGCTGGGCAACTCCAGCTCAAGATAGCTGCCCCAGCCACTGATGTCATGGTGGGATGTGAGGGAAGCAGATGGGAAGTGAGTGAATTAGTCCAAGGCTTAGAAAACAATCCGTTCCTGATCCTGAAAGGTACGACAACACAAGTTGTGAGAGGCAAGAGGGTTTATATTGTCCCTAGCCAGGTCCCTGCTGGTTCCAGGAGCTCCAGCGCTACCCCTAGGGAAACTGGGGATGGAAGAAAGAGCCTCTGATGCAAGCCCAGCTCCCAGCGTCCTGGCAGACAGCTTGTGTTACTCTAGGGCTCTGTTTGTCTATCTTTAGCTTTCCTGGAAAAGGGGACTCCAGCCTCTTCCCTATTCCCAGACTCTCAGAGAAAGGACTCCTCATTCAGCATTCTGTGTCCCACGTGTGCTGGGATCCTATGTGTGCCAGGCTCAGTGCCAGGAACTGGGGATACAGACATGTGAAGACAGTCTAATGAATGTAACCCACTGTCACTCTCTCAACTAGGAAGCAACTCTCCCTTTCAGCAGAACTGAGCAAGCCCCAGTTCAGAAGTTCAGGTTAAGGTCAGAGAGGGAGAAGGCTTTGGCCAAGGTCACAGAAGCTAATGGAAGAATGAGAATGTCAATCCACAGTTCTTGGTTCAGGACGCCTGCCCCATCAGCTCAAGGATTAAAATGTCTTTGCCCAGCGTAACAGCCTCCACCCCCAGACCACATGCCATTTCCTTCCAGGAGGCCCAGGCTCTAAGGCAAGGGAAATCTGGGGCAATGGGGGAAGTGCCTGGGGAAGAGAGGTAAGTGGGCGTTAGAGTGGGGAAAAGGAGGGAAGCAGTCCTGCCTTGCCTCCTGGGGACCCATCATAAGTTCACTGGCTGCCCTCTCCTCATCTATGCTGGAGACACTTCCCAAGATAGAGCAGAACCAGTACTGTGAAGTGAGACTTTGAATCTTGGCTCGGCCTCTTTCTGTGTGACCTTGGACAAGTCACTTAACCTCCTTACATCTCAGTTTCTCCATCTGTAAAATGAAGAAGACCTCTGATCCAGCCAAGGAGAAAAAAAGGTAAGTATTGCCCAAACCTGCCCTCAACATGCCCCTGGGGAGGGTTGAGTTGTCCTCAGCACAAACAAACCAGGTGGGTGAGGGGAGATGCTCTGGCCAGAGGCAGGCCAGGCTGGCATTGCTGTGCAGAGGTGGGGCCAGTATGGTTTGTCCATGCTAGGCTTTCTGGTTGTTTCCTAGAGGGGTGGTCCTAAGGAGTGGCTGCAGGGATAGGAACAGACAATGATGGATCTAGTTCTACCAGCGTTTCAAAATTACTTTAGGTCTAAAGCCTGGAATTAGAGGGGGAAAAAAAAAAAGTCAACCACTAGAGATAAGAAGTGCTTAAATCTTCAAACCCTGGCACCCAGATGATCTTAAAAGTGTGTATCTGGGCCAGGCAGTGGCTCACGCCTGTAATTACAGCACTTTGGGAGGCCAAGGCAGCCAGATCACTTGAGGTCAGGAGTTCGAGATCAGCCTGGCCAACATGGTGACTAAAAATACAAAATACAACTAAAAATGCAAACATTAGCCCGGTGTAGTGGCAGGTGCCTGTGGTCCCAGCTACTTCGGAAGCTGAGGCTGGAGAATCACTTGAACCCAGGAGGCAGAAGTTGCAGTGAGTCGAGTCCAGCCCGGGTGACAGAGGAAGACTGTCTCAAAAAAAAAAAGTACAAATCTGAGAAGCCACTACTCTGCTTAAATCTTTCAGCGAAAAGGGAAAAACAAAATCAAAAGAAAATAAACCAACCGGCCGGGTGGGTGTGGTGGCTCACACCTGTAATCCCAGCATTTTGGGAGGCTGAGGCAGGTGGATCACCTGAGGTCAGGAGTTCGAGACCAGCCTGGCCAACGTGGTGAAACCCTGTCTCTACGAAAAATATAAAAATTAGCTGGGCGTGGTGGCGGGTGCCTGTAATCCCAGCTACTCGGGAGGCTAAGACAGGAGAATTGCTTGAACCCAGGAGGCGGAGGTTGCAGTTAGCCGAGATCTTGCCACTGCATTCCAGCCTGGGCAGCAAGAGCTAGACTCTGTCTCAAAAAACAAAAAAAAAGAAAAGAAACCAACTTGTACCCTCCACTCCCTCAGTGCTCTCAGGACCAAGTCCAGTCCCCTAACACGACTCACTGCATCCTTCAGGCCTGCCTCACTGACCTGACTCCCAGTCCCATCCTAACCAGCTCTCCTTCCCTGACCGCCTGCCCTACACAGACAGAGCTTGTCGCCATTGCCTGGTGTGACCCTGTTCCTGGCATACTGCATTACACTGTCTTGCTGGGTCACATGGCTGGCTGGTGTCCCCAGACTGGAGGTCCCCCAACAGGCAGGCATCAGGTCTGCTGTCACCTCTGTATCTCCAGTTCCCAGCAGTTTCTGCCTGTTAGAAGCACCACTAGGTGTCTGTGAAGGGAGAGCAGAGGGAGAATGGAGGAGCGGGAGGAAGGAATCAGTGAATGAACCAGTGAATAAATCAATCAGTCCATGGTGTTTCCTCACCTCTCGGGATGCCGGAGAAATGACTGCATCTGCAAGGCCCCAGCCCTGGCCCTGGCCCTGCCATTACCTGGTTCCCAAGACAGTCCACCTCTGCTGCCTCTCTTTTCTCTACCACTTCTCTCTCCCACCGCCAGCGTATCAGGTGGAACACACGTTCCAGGGCCTCCTGGGCAAGAGAAGTCTGTCCACAGAAGGTAGACGAGGGCTGCTGGTGGTTGCAAGGGCATCATGGGAAAATGGCCATACACTTTGCTGCCAGTCTCCAAGGTGGGGGTTGGGCAGCTAGACAGACAGGCTCCCCACAAGCCATCATGGGGAGGCCCCCAGGGGAGGCAGTCGAGTGCAAGGAGGTGGTCTTTTTGATGATCCAAGACTGAAATCGCTTTGGCCCAGAAGCTGCACCCTCCCCACCCATGACACACCCAGGCACACTCTGCCCTGCCCCCACCCCTGCCCCTCAGGGCCAGCTGAAACCATGGGGACTGAAGCCTAGTTTTCCAGACCTTGGAACATCCCCTATTCCCTCACTGTTTGCAAAGCTCTAATCACTGATCGTTATACTAATCATTGATCATTAGAGGGTCACGCCTTTAGTCTTCAGAGATTTTCTGCCTTCAACAACTGTAAGTAAGTGCAGATCACTCTGGGAGGAATAACACCATAAGCAGTTATCAGCTCACACCTTCTAGCAGAGGCCACAGCCCCAAATGGTTCCAGGGGACCAGACATGAAAGTAGGTAAATCAATCAGGTTGGGGAAAGGTCACGGCTCAAGTGAGTGGGCACAAGAGGACAGGCAGTGGGCGCCCCAGCAGGTCACAGATATTGAGCTCCCGTCTGCCTTCCCTAGTGCCTAACCTCTTCCACTGGAGCTGCAGACTTCTGGACCCCTCCCCTCCCTAGCACCCCTGGTAGAACACCTGCTCAACTCATTCCATTCAAGAGCCGTGGAAGTCACCTCGATAACAAATAGAGATGAACGTTCCTCCATGCATGGTGTGGGCAGGAATATTAGGAGTCAGTCATCATTTTTCAGAGATGGGAAGCTACTGGCCCAAAGTCACACAGTGAGCTGATAACAGAGCCAGGACTAAACTGTGTCTCCTGCTTCCTAGTTCATGTCAGCTGCCATGTTCCCAGGACTCTTGGATAGCCTTCCCCACCTTTAAAGAGGATAACTGAGGGTGGGCTCCATCCATGCTCTGGAGGCATTAGCAACTGAATAATGGAAGATATGACAGATGAGCCTGCAATTCCATTGCCCTAGATATCTCCAGACAGGAGAGAGGGGTTAGGAAGATGAAGGCCTTCAATGTGACTAGGGAAGACTTCCAAGGGTGGAGGAGCCAGACAAGACCCCCCCACTAACCATGGTTCATACACCAAACTCTCCCCAGGCAGAGAGGATGAGGCCCAAGGTTCAGAGTAAAAGCCCCCACCGCAGACTTCCCAGAGGACGTGGTGCTGCTTCTTCCTACCTGGATGTCACAGCTGACAAGCCGGCAGGCCAACTCTCTTCTCTGTGTCTCCTGTCCTCATCGCTGGCACTTCACACAAGGCCCACACTGAACCCACTGGGTTTCTTCCTGGACTCTCGGTGTCAGGCAGCAGTCCTGCATAAATGCAGTCTTCGCCGTTGCAAGCTGCATTGACTTTGCCCTCCCTCACACTCAGAGCTGGCATCTCACTGCACAGCAGTGAGGAGACTCATACACTCTGTAGCCTGTGCTTAGCACACAGTAGGCACTCAATAAATGAGTAACCAGTGAACGGCTCCTTCTCTGGTGCAGAGCAAAGGGCAGGAATGGCCTGGGCTCTGTAGACTTTTCAGTGGCCTCACTGATATGTCAAGAGGCCAAGAGCCCTTTCACAGAATCGCAGAGAAATACCGAACAGCCCTGGTCCCGCCCCCAGGTGGGAAAACAGGCTTGGGACCCAGGTAAGGATGACAGAAACAGGAAAGAGACCATGACAGGATGGGAAGGTATTGCAGGGATTTTGGAATGGAAGGGATTTGAAAACAAGGGGTCTTTCTTCCCTTTAGGGTCCTCTGAAACCCAAGCCTGAAAGAAAACACCCTCTCCCTACTCACAGACATGATCTCAAGGGCTCAAATGCATGTCTCCTGACTCAGAGAACAGGGTTCCAGGTTATTCATCAATTGTCTTGTATAAGGTGACTCTTCAACTAACTGTCTTATGGTTAAGACACAGTCTCATTCTTGAGCACCTTAGAAGAGCAAAACAGTTCCCAACCTCAGGGAGCCCCAGACTGAGGAGGCAACTGTCCCTGCACTAGCAGTGTATAGGGAGGTGGGACACAGAAGACCCCTTAGAAAGCAGCGCATGAGCCAGCATGAAATCCTGGAGGCAAACCTAGGTTCTAAATATGGCGGGGCTCAACCAAGGAATGCACTGGGAATTGTGTGTGGGTCCAGCAGTAAAAGAGGCTCATTAATCCACTAGGCTACAAAGCATTTAGCTTCTGTGTCCCTCTCTCCAAAAAAAAAAAGAAAACAGGTTAGGAGTTTTTCTGGGTGTTTGATTCTTTGCAGGCGGGTAGAGAGGAGCTGGGAGCCGGGCTATGTTTAAAACGAGGGGGGCCAGGCATGGTGGCTCACACCTGTAATCCTAGCACTTTGGGAGGCTGAGGCAGGCAGATCATGAGGTCAGGAGTTTGAGACCTGCCTGGCCAACATAGTGAAACCCCGTCTCTACTAAATATATAAAAATTAGCCAGCATGGTGGCATGCACCTGTAGTTCCAGCTACTTGGGAGGCTGAGGCAGAAGAATCGTTTGAACCCAGGAAGCAGAGGTTATTGTGAGCCAAGATCACACCACTGCACTCCAGCCTGAACAACAGAGCGAGACTCTGTCTCAAAAAAAAAAAAAAAAAAGGAGGGGAAGCAGGCGTGCTGGTACAGAAGGCAGGACCCTCCTGTGGGTGCCAGAAAAGGCTTTAGCGACAACAAAGGCGGCTGCAAGGAGGAGGCCAAATGGTACCAGCACAGGCAGGAAGAGTCCTTGCACTTAACCTGTAGTGAGGCACTCTCTCTCCCAAGACTGAATGTTCACTGTGAGCCCCGAATAAACCTCAGGGTCCCGTTTTCTCCATCTTCACACCTTACTATCATGTCCAGCAATGAATATGGGAGTGGGGGCCAGTGCAAGCCTCCTCCTTGGAACTCTGACACTGCTGCAGAATTTTCCAGTTAATGTACTTCCCACCTCACCCACTCCTAACCTCCTAACCCACCAGGCATCCCCCGTGCCTACTCCACCCCACCCCGCCACCAGTGAGGTGCCAAGAGGTGGTTCACTGCAATAACCCAACTCAAAGCACCAGTAAAGAGGGCTGAAAACCTCATTCTTGTGTTTGAAGAAAAAAGTGAACTCACCAGTTTCACCTATGTGCCAGCATTTCACTAGGAACTCAGATGGGACCGGGGATATGAATGAAGTGTGAGATTGGAATTTGCCCTTGAAGACCTCACAGTATTATAGGAGAGCCAAGATGTACTAACGGATGCAAATCCCGCCTTCTGCTCCCCAGTCCTATCTTTCTCAAGCTCACCACGTTCACTCCTGCTTCTGGCTTCTGCACATACCATTCTTTCCATCCTGGTGAATGAATTCTTTGCCAAGATCCATTTCTCTGTAAAGGTTTTCCAGCCCAGGAAACACTCATCCATTCCCTCCTTGGCATTCCCGAAATGCCTGACAAGTTCTTTCATTCAGCACTTCCTCTATGTTACAATGTTGATGTTGTAATTAATGATTTACCTCCCCTGCAAAACAGGGTTTCTGAAGAACACAGACCACATCTTATTATCTTTGTGTCCTCAGCGCCAATAAAAGTGCTTGGCACGAGAGGTCCCTGGAGAGCATTGTGATGGAGGAGTCCTCGAGGAGTCTGTCTCTAGGAGCCAAACTTAATACAAGTAACTGAAATAAACAGTAGAGCTGCTACTTCCTGAATACGTCCCACAGTTCTCAAACTCGGCCTGTCCATACACTGAACTGCTGATCCACTGCCCCAAAACTACTCCTCACCATCTTCCCCATCTCTACAAACGGCACCTCCACGCACCCAGCTACAAACCTGGGAGTTCCCCTCAATTCTTCAAACCCAACTCATTATCCCCTAGCTGTTGAACATTCCACAATCTATCTGGAGTCCACCTAACTTCTTGCTATCTTGTCACTGTTGGTAGCAGCCACCTTCCTCCCTTGTCTTGGAGGGCAGCAGCCTCCTGGCAGACCTCCTTGCTTTCCACCCTCAAGCCAGCCAGCTACCCCCAGCCTTTGTCCACTGGAGCGTGACCTTTTAAAATGAGAAATAGGATCGAGTCCATCCCTTGTTGGCCACAGTCCAACAGTGTCCTAGCACACACTTGATATTCTTGCAGAAACCTCCAGGGGCCTGTGCTCTCTAGTCCCTCTCCTCTGGGTTGTCACAATCACCACCAGGCTCTCTCAGACACACACACCAAATGCTGGCCTGCTCTGGGATCTGGACACTGCCCCAGTCCCTCTACTCCATATTGCCCTCACCCCACTAACTCATCTTTTAGCTCCCAGGATAAAGGCCCTTTTTCAGACAGGGGTTACCACTGGTTCCCCAGACTCAACTAATTCCCACCTTAGTTGGTGGGCACAACAGAACTTGTTTACTGACTACATGAATGAATGTATGGCAGGTACTGCAAGCAAATTTTCCACAATTTTATCCCCATTCTGCCAATGTGGGATAAGCCACTTGCTTCAAGTTACAAAGGAAATGACGGTCAGGATTTGGGCTATGGTGGCTTGACTTCACATGCATCAACCCTCACACTTGGTCTATGTCATGATAGTTCAGACAAGTCTCAGGCAGAATTAGGGGCCTATTTGGGTGGGAAACATTTCCAAAAGCCCTACCCCAGGACACCAGTCCAAGAGGCTCCTTCCAGATCAAATCATTTTAGGAAATGTTATATCCTGTGTCTTCTTGGAAAACCCCAATGCCCATTAGCCCACTGAAGGTTTTGGGAAATCTTGAAGTCAAGGAACATACTGGTATTATCTTTTTTTTAATTTTTTTGAGACAGGGTCTTGCTCTGTCACCCACGCTGGAGCACACTGGTGGGATCTCAGATGACCACAGCCTTGACTTCTTGGGCTCAGGTGATCCTCCTACCTCAGCCTCCCGAGTAGCTGGCACTACAGGTGCACACCACCACGCCCAGCTAATTTTTTTGTAGAGATTGGGTCTCCCTATGTTGCCCAGGCTGGTCTCAAACTCCTGGGCTCAAGTGATCCTCCCACCTCAGCTTCCCAAAGTGCTGGGCTTACAGGTGTGAGCCACCATGACTGGCCTGATACTAACTTTGGAAACACTCGGTGTTTTCCAGATTTATTTGACCACAGAACTTTTTGCCTATACTTTGGTATTTAGTGGAACACACTTCATGGAACGTTGAAGTGGAGGCTTTCTCAGTAAATACAAGAAAGGGAATAATAGACTAATCCTGTTGCATGTTGAGGTTATGTGTAAGGGAATGATGAAAGCTACGTGTAGGTTGAGTCAGCTTACAGAAAGACTTGAAAGCCAGGATAAACATGAACTTAACCCACTGAGCAATGAGAAGCCACATGAATTCTGGAGCACACAAGTGATGAGCAGTATCTTGACAGCAGAAGAAGGCTGGGCACAGTGGCTCATGCCTGTAATCCCAACACTTTGGGAGGCCAAGGCAGGCTGATTGCTTGAGCTCCGCTTGAAACCAGCCTGGGCAACATGGTGAAACCTCGTCTCTACTGAAAATACAAAAAGTTAGCCAGGCATGGTAGTGCATGCCTGTGGTCTCAACTACTCTGGAGGTTGAGATGGGAGAATCGCTGGAGCCTGGGAAGGCGAGGCTGCAGTGAGCTGTGATTGTACCACTGCACTCCAGCCTGGGTGACAGAAAGAGATCCTGTCTCATAAATCAGTCAATCAACCAATACATACATACATATAGAAGGATATTCTTCAGTTTTCCTGATCCGCTTAAGGAGGTGGCTAAGAATTCCAAGGCCAGCCAGTTACCTCAGAAGCAATTTGACTGACAGCTGACACGATAAATAACCAAACGAGGTGAACTGTCTGAGGCTGCCATTTACACAGAATATAAACAGTGTCCCTTGGAATTGCACAAGGTAGTAGCCGCCTTCCTCTAGGCACATCTGGCTTCCAATCAACCTACAGGGCAAACTGAATTCCAGCCCTTCAGTTTCCAATGTCCCCTTGTTTCACTTCTCGATTGCCATGTATCAAACCATTCCAAAACGTGTGGTTAAAACAGTATTCTCACAATTCTCTGGGTTAACAGGGCTCAGCTAGATGTCTTTAGTGTCATGTGGTATCAGCAAGGGCCATCACGAGGGTGCATTCAGCTGGGAGTCTGGCGGGGTTGAAACCTTCAAGAGACACAAGTCTGGGCTTTTAGTTGTGTGTGACTAGAGCACCTTGGTTCTCCTATGCATCGTCTCTCACCATTCAGTAATTTAGCCCAAGCTTCTCTTTTGAAAACATGTCAGCGCATTTTCAAGAACAAAAGTGGAAGCTACCAAAATATCACTTCCATAACATCCTATTAGTCAAAACAAGTCACAAGTTCAGCCCACACTGAGGAAAAAAATAGACCTTATTGGAAGTAGCATGTGCACAGAGGATGAGAGCAATTGCTGGTGGCCATCTTTGGAGATGATCTACCATACCTCTAAATTTGTGAGATAAGAGTGTAGGTTTCTGATAACTTTGGAATTGAATGTACGGTAAGCTGTTTCCAGAAACAAATGCCCAATTAAGAACAAAGACGGGTTTCTTGGAACGAACATGACTTGTCGAGGATAAAGATGTTTATATCTCACATGGAACATTTGTGAGGAACCATGGAGCCAGAGTTGTGCAATCGCACAGGTTATTTTCTCCACTCTTGGGCACAAGTAAACAAATCCCCAAACCCCCAAATGGTAACAACATGACCTGGACTTAAAGGTATTGCACAAGAAGTTAGGTGCAAACTGATGTTTTGGCACCAGGGACATTTCTCATCGCTGGGCAATCCTTTGTTTCCTTCTTAGTAACATTCATTGGGATTTTGTTGCAGATACCACACAGGAAGAAGGCTATTAAACTGCGCCTATCAGCAGGAAACAGTCTGGAGGAGGCAGTCACACATAATTTTGTGGAAGAAAGTGCTGAGGCAAAACCAGTTGAGGTCCGATTCCATGATCCCAATGAACAGCAAAGGGTGGCTTCTAGAAGTCCTAGCACACATCACATACTATCACTCAGCAAAGCAGTTTTCATATTTTATTCTCATGACATTCAATACCTTGATATGCTGTACATATGTGCACCTGTGAGACACATGAGGTAGAGGAAATTAATGCCGAGAGCCTCAGTGAGCCAGGCCTTCTCCCTGCTGCCATTCATTTCACTTGATGGGATTGGTTATTTGAGCCTGAGCACACTAAGAACTAGCTGAGGGGTTGTGTGGTAAGAGGATTCCTGCTGTCTCACTGGGGCTTCTTCTCAAACCAGGGTTTCCTAACTCCACGTCCAAGAATGGACTTCAAAGGCACAATTTCCTCAACTATAGACAAATGTGTGTGTATTTACAAGGGTATTTTTTAAAAATCCAGTGCTTTAATCAGAGTCTCACAGGACAGAAGAAAAAAGTGGTAAAAGGATCATGGCCGAGCTGTGCTGCTTGATCCTGGTGCAGCCCCTGAGACTTTGTTTTGACCCACTCAGAACTATAGGGACAAATCAGGACAAATCAAAGTAGAGGACAAGTCAAAAGCATCACCTTGTCATTTAAAGGTTATACCACACTGTTAAAACTTACTTGGCTGGGCATGGTGGCTCCTGCCTGTAATCCCAGCACTTTGGGAGGCTGTGAGTGGATCACCTGAGGTCAGGAGTTCGAGACCAGCCCGGCCAACATGGCAAAACCTTGTCTCTAGTAAAAACACAAAAATTAGCCAGGCGAGATGGTGGGCGCCTGTAATCCCTGCTACTTGGGAGGCTGAGGCAGGAGAATTGCTTGAACCCGGGAGGCAGAGGTTGCAATGAGACAAGATCATGCCACTGCACTTCAGCCTGGGTGACAGAGCGAGACACCATCTTGAAAACAAAACCAAAAAAAATTACTTAATATGACTCATTATCCCCAGGTAAGAAATGGGAAAATAGCATGGAAGCATCAGATGACCAGACCTCATGGTAACAATGCCAAAAGTATGGGATTTGGACTCAGGGAAGCAAGGCTGTCTCATTCTGTTGCTCTAACACAGCAGCAAGACCGCTATGAGCCTCAATTTTTCATCTGGCAGAGGGCTATAATATCCACCTTACTGTGCTGTGGTGAGGAATGAAGAAAATCACAGAAGTAAAGGGACAATGCTTCCTATCCTAAATCAGAAACAATGCCACCATGAGGTACATCTTTTGCTTCCTGGTTTAACTCTGTAGCCCCCCAAAGTTGCTGCTTGTAAAGCCAACTAACATCAATCAATTCTGTTTTTTCTTTTTTTTGAGACAGGGTCTCATTCTGTCACCCAGGCTGGAGTGCAGTGGCATCATCTCAACTCACTGCAACCTCTACCTCCTGGGTTCAGGCGATTCTCATGCCTCAGCCTCCCGAGTAGCTGGGACTACAGGCACATGCCCACGTCTAATTTTTCTGTTTTTTGTAGAGCTGGGATTTCATCATGCTGCCCAGGCTAGTCTCGAATTCCTGGGCTCAAGGAATCTGCCCACTTTGGCCTCCCAAAGTGCTGAGATTACAGACTATTACACAGCTATCATGGCTGGCTTAAAAATCAGTCCTTTTTACTGTAATGAGTTGAGTTGGTTAATAATTAAAAAAATAAGAAGAAAAAAACGTAAAAAGAAAATCAATCCCTTTGCCTGAAAGTTTTCACCAGTTTCATTATTATCCTTGTAATGGAAGCCATTAGAAACATGGGTGCCTGTAACAAAGAAATCCAACTAGAAGGGAGAGGAGGATTCATCATTAAGGAATCAAAAAAAGTTGTGGAAGCAAACGGTAGAGGGGAGGGTGCGGGCTATCAAGGCAGACAGACCAGAATTGAAGTTTCTGGATTCGCTGCTTACTTCCACCTTGGATTCAGGTCTCCTTTGGCAAACCAGTGTACACATCTACTGCACAGGGCTAGTATGAGGGTCAAATGAGGCAGTATGAAGGTACGGTGACAACCATATGGGAAGCAACCAGCCCATGCTACAGCTCTCTTCCTCCAGAAATAAGAGTAGGTACTTCCATTGAGCAGGTTTCAGTAATAATTTCAGACTTTTGCTCTTCTAATAAAGGAGCTTAAGCAGCTAAGCTTCTGTTATGCAGATAAGAGGGAGTTAAAAGCTGGGTGCAGTGGCTCAAAGCTGTAATCCCAGCGCTTTGGGAGGCCATCACCTGAAGTCAGGAGTTCGAGACCAGCCCGGCCAACATGATGAAACCCTGTATCTACTAAAAATATAAAAATTAGCTGGGCATGGTGGCATGCACCTGTAATCCCAGCTACTCGGAAGGCTGAGACAGGAGAACCACTTGAACCTGGGAGGCGGAGGTTACAGTGAGTCGAGATCGGCCACTGCACTCCAACCTGGGTGACACAGCCAGACTCTGACTCAAAAAAAAAAAAAAAGAGGGAGTGAAATGGGATAGTCTTACTCAAAATTGCCAAGGGAAGTCTGTTCCCACACTTGTGGGAGTTTAAATGAGATAATAAATTCTTTTATTTTTCAGTGAGTAAAGTGGGATGGCAAAGCGAGTGGAGGCTTGGGATCAGGACTGTGCAAAAAACTTCAACTGTATGGGTTCTCACCACTACTGGCCACAGCGAGCAAAACCATTCCAGCACATACAATTCCCAGCCTCCTCCTTTCCACCATACAGAGGTAAGTGCTCAGCCACCCTTTTCCTGTGCTGGGTATATCTTACAGGAAAATGCAGCTATTTTCAAAAATAATCATCTCAACCTGGGAGTCAATAATTAGACGTGACATTGCTCAATACTGGTGAATGAACCTGGAAATGAGAAGGGATATCTGTTCCCATCTCCCACAGGCATCAACTGTACCCCCATATATCCTAACTTCCTATTGGTTCCTTTGCCCCTAAAATCAGTGAAAAATGGCACTTAGTGAAAGAATGGGTAATACTGACTAATCATTGCTATGTATACTGATTAGCTGGAACCAAAGTGAGGCAGATCAAATTTGTGCCACCATCTAGATAAGTTCAGAGTGAGCACTCCCTCGATCTTTATAGATAGCCTGCATCACAGGGAAAAACATTCCATAGCCACAAACCACATCCCTCAACAGTGTACTGCTAGGCAAAGCAAATCCTAAGTGCGTTTACTATGAGTAGCAGATTGTGTGCATCATTTTCATATATAAATGAGAGCCCCCAGATAAAACAGACTTGAGCAGAGAACATGCTTTATTGAGGAGTAGATATAGAAGAGCACATTCTACCACATGTGGGGAAGGGTTTAGCTTCTGTAAAAGGCCTTTACCCCTTAAGAAAACCCCTAGTGAAGTTGATTTTGGATAAATTTTAACAGTGACACTGAAACTGGAGGGGAGCTGCCACTGAACATGCTTAAAATTAGCTCCCCCAACCCACAGTGAATATAAGTAGTGTACAGAGATGACAAGAGAAAGGCACAAATGACCGGAGTCAGGGATTGTGGTGAGGGCTCCACATGAAGACAGCATGTTGGAGGAGACCAAGTTGGGAAGGGTGACATGTCATACATCAAAAGTTGCCCCAAGATAGCAGGTTATAATGGGCTACAGAGAAATTAGAGGGAACATCTCTTCCTTCACTTGAACAACACCAAAAATAGAAGACCAGAGAATAGAAGGACGGTGACAAATCCCAAAAAGGAAATGGAGGAGGAGTTTGTGGAAGGGCAGAAGCACTTTAATCCTAGAGGGAGGGTGAGGCACTGTTGAAAAGAGAAGCAAACCTTGGCAGGGGTGGCCATTCTGCCTTGCTGAGTCATGAGCTGAGATATGAAAGTCACTTTCAATCATTTTCAACTTCTCCCAGGGCATTGAGACAGAATCAGTGCAATGTATACAGAAGTAAAGATGTACTGTATCAGACTAGTGGAGGTGAAAAGATTTCTGCAGTATAATTAATCAGTTAACATGCAGCATGAAAGGGAGAAGTGGACATTACTTTGGCACCTGCAAACGTAAAAAGGGACTGGGAGTAAAGAGAGAAGGAAATATTTACTAGTGGGTACTTCACGGTGAGGCAAAAAGTAGTATCCGCTCCCTTTCACCAAGACACTGCCCACTGCCCACAGGTGAACTCAAATCAAACCCAGAACTACCACTTCTTCATTCTTCTCTCCATCTTATTCAGATCAATTATATGCTATTACCAAGACTAGTCCCTGGGAAACTCTTCAGAAGTATTTGGCTCTGGTAAGCCCAATACAGATCAAAAAGAGGTCTCTTAATCAAAATGAAGGAAAGAAATTTAAAGCAAGATGAAACCCAAAGTGAATGGATCCCCTGCCAATCCACACACACTCACAAGTGCCACCTCTTCCCTGCCCCTCCATAGAACACACACATAAGGAGTAACTGGAAAGGTCCTGGTGGTGGCAGCCATATTTGGAGGTCTGGTGACCAGGCGGCAAGCACTAGTACCACGCTTAGAAGACACAACACAACCTCATGGGGCGAGAGGACATGAGGAGAGAACCAGTGACTGGACAGGTACAGTACCATAACAGAACTCCTTGGGTCAGTGCTGAGAGACCTGCACTCAAGTCTAATACAGATCCCATCCAGGCAACCTCACTGAGGCCGAAACAACAGTTCCTCAGAACCAGCGTCTGCAGTGTACACAAAGGTCGGAGCCAGAACAGTCCTGAGGGGGATGGCCTTCCCAAAGGATACTGTACTTGCCAATCACAAGAGCAACAGAAATGACAGACAGATCCCTAGGGTACGGATTCCTACTGCTGGGGTTCGCTGGCTCGGAATGACAGGTCACTTTAAGTGCCCTTGGGAGGGGTCCATTTTAAGCAGCTGGGATCCATGGTTTTATTGGAGTTGGACCTTTTGGCCTCTTTGGCTATCCACTCATCAATCAGGTCCTAGGGGAGAACAATGAGAAAAAGGATTATATACTTTCAACTCAAATGCCTTTACATAGATTCCAAAATAACTAACCACCAAGAAGGAATTGCCAAAGGTTTAACAACATATTAGGGTATAAAAAAATACTATCTTTTGACTTACAAACGACTTTTCTATCTAATCCATTCTTCCTACTTTACCCTCAGTGAGAAATGAAAATCATCGCTCACCTACCTTTATTGTATGTATGAAACAATTTTAAAAATTAGAAGTGAGTATGAGTTGAGACAGCATTTGTGAAGATTCCTCTACAGATGGGCAATTTCCTCCCATGTAAGAAAATCATCAAATGACAGAAGTGCTGTACAACATAAAGCTGCTTAACTGGAGCTGCTTAACTTGTGTCATCCAAATTTGAGACAGGAGCTTACCAAAACCTTCTGATACGGATAAGGCAATGCAGGCATCACTGCCAGCTACAGAAACGAGACCCAGTAAAAGGGGCATGTAGCCAAACTCCTTTAAGGGAAGGTTCTCTTGAGTCGTAAGGCCCCTACTTTGCTCTGCTAAGCCTTGAAGGACATCCAACAATGAGCAAGCTGCTGATGAAAACCTTACCTGTCTCTTTAAAACTAGGTGTTTTCCCTTCCAGTACTTGAGCATCTGAAGGGCTTGTAGAGTGCTGACAATGTCTACAGGATTCACAGCCGTCTCCTGACTGATTTCTGAAACAGAAGATCTACTGACAACCTGACCAAAGTGCAGGTTCCCACCCCTTTGCCCCCAACCAAGGTCTACTTTCCCTTAAAGGAAATCCAAATGGACAGAATCTTCTGTACTCAACCCAATCTGTTTAGAAGGAGTTTACAAAGTATTCATTTGACCAGTCCAAATAACTACAGAAGGATATTACAGCAAGAAGCTATTCTTGGCCCCTTAGAAATCAGGGTCAAATATAGACCAAACTAAATTGTTCCACCCCTGCATAAATACACAGGGATGTCTTTCTCAGAAAGATGAACCAAAAGACCTGAAGTTTTTCTTCTTGACTTTTACAAGAATTAGTGTTAGCAACTCTGGATTTGAGAAGCCAATTAATAACCATTCCCAGGGGCCAAATGCTTTGGATTCCTAGGCAACTTTAGTGAGGGTCTCTGCAGTGGTCCATTTTCAGTTGGCCTTCCTTTCTCATATTTAGGGGAAACACAACACCCACTAGAGTTAACTTCTTGGGCAACAATCAACCATTCCAAGGAGTCAAAAACCAACCTTTGATAGAAATCTCTTTGCCTTGGAAATTATGCAGGTAGCGGAGAAGTACTTCTTTCCAGTAACTGCGATAGCTTATAAGCCCCAGATCTGAGAGTGGACGTTCTGGGGAGCCAACTTTTTCTTCGACTTTGGAAAGCAAATAACCTGCCAGGGAACAAATACAGACTTTTTCTAGCAGCACTAGATCTTACCCGAATAGCAAAAAACAGTGTGCCAACATGCAAGAAGGTTTAAGAAGCACAGTCCCCTCTCATTCCAGGGAATGTGTTCCAAGACTCTCAGTGGAGGCCCAAAACTGTGGATAGTACCAAATCCTATATATACTATGTATTTTCCTATCAACACATACCTATGCTATAGTTTAACTTATAAATTAGGAACAGGAAGACAGTAATAGTAAAACAGAACAATTATAACAATATACTGTAACAAAAGTTATGTGAAGGTTGTCTGTCTCTCAAAATATCTTATTGTACTGTACTCACCTATTTTTGGACCGCAGTTGACTACAGGTAATTGAAACTGCAGAAAGTGAAATGGCGGATAAGGAGGGCACTACTGTAATAGGCACTAAAAGAACTCCGGGGCCGGGCGCGGTGGCTCAAGCCTGTAATCCCAGCACTTTGGGAGGCCGAGACAGGCGGATCACGAGGTCAGGAGATCGAGACCATCCTGGCTAACACAGTGAAACCCCGTCTCTACTAAAAACTACAAAAAAAAACTAGCCGGGCGAGGTGGCGGGCGCCTGTAGTCCCAGCTACTCGGGAGGCTGAGGCAGGAGAATGGCGGGAACCCGGGAGGCGGAGCTTGCAGTGAGCTGAGATCCGGCCACTGCACTCCAGCCTGGGCGACAGAGCGAGACTCCGTCTCAAAAAAAAAAAAAAAAGAACTCCGGAAGGCTTCACTATTAATCATTTTGATAACAATGGTTCTCTATAGGTGTGTGTTGGAAACAAGGGAGACAGGAAAAAAATGTGAAGCCACTTCATTACCTAGTTTTAAAATATTTTTTAAATCTTTGAATGGTAAGAACAGATTAGCTCAGTACCACCTATGAGATAGTGGGGGGGATGTGTGTGTGTAAAAAACCCAAATGATGAAGCCTCTAGTTGTAAAGTCTAAACACCTAACATTCAATTTATACAAAATATACAAAACAACATTATGGAGATGCAGTCTGCAAGGTTCATAATCTGGGTAATCCTTTTAGACAACTAACCTCCTTTCTTCAATAAAAACACAGCAAGGAAAAAAAAGATGGGACTGGAAAATTTTAGACTGAAAGTGAATTATGAGCCATATTTCTCAATCTCACTATCAATTTTACCTGGATCTAAGTATTAAAAAAAAGTTTTTTAAAAAGAACAAAATCACACCAGGGAAATCTGAGTATCACAATTTATGATATGAAGGACTTTTTTTTTTTAAAGGTGTAATAGACCTTATTTTTTAGAAATATCAAAATAATGGCAGGTGAAAGTATAGGTAAAACGAGGTTAGCCCCCTCCACCCCCAAAAAACAGTAATTATTGAAGTTGGGTGATGGGATAGGAGGGTTTATTATACTTTTGTTAATGCTTAAAACTTCCTATAAAATCAAGTTTATATGAACAGTGTTACCTATTCAAAGATATATAGTTCCCCTCTTATGTCACTTTCCAGTTCATCTCTTCTCAGGTGACTTAAAAATGAAAAAAGGCAGCTGGGCAAGGTGGCTCACACCTGTAATTACAGCACTCTGGGAGGCCAAGGTGGGCGGACCACCTGAGGTCGGGAGTTCGAGACCAGCCTGACCAACATGGAGAAACTCCATCTCTACTAAAAAAACACAAAATTAGCCAGGCGTGGTGGCACATGCCTGTAATCCCAGCTACTCGGGAGGCTGAGGCAGAAGAATCGCTTGAACCTGGGAGATGGAGGTTGCAATGAGCCAAGATCGCACCATTGTGTTCCAGCCTGGACAATAAGAGCAAAACTCCGTCTCAAAAAAAAAAAAAAAAAAAAGAAAGAAAGAAAGAAGGCTTGGGGCCGGGCGCAGTGGCTCAAGCCTGTAATCCCAGCACTTTGGGAGGCCGAGGCGGGCGGATCACAAGGTCAGGAGATCGAGACCACAGTGAAACCCCGTCTCTACTAAAAATACAAAAAAAAAAATTAGCCGGGCGCGGTGGCGGGCGCCTGTAGTCCCAGCTACTCAGGAGGCTGAGGCAGGAGAATGGCGGGAACCCGGGAGGCAGAGCTTGCAGTGAGCCGAGATCGCGCCACTGCACTCCAGCCTGGGCAACAGCGTGAGACTCCGTCTCAAAAAAAAAAAAAAAGAAAGAAAGAAGGCTTGGAAGGCTAATTCTAGGAATTCCAATTTTGATTACAATATACCCTGTCCTTTGACAGTGGACATCAAATAGAGAATAACACACAGTGGAGTCTTGTTTTTCACAGCAGTTATGTTCCATAAAGTCACTGAGAACCTGAATTAGTGAATACTGAACCACTGCTACTAGGAGAAATACAGGGAGGGTTAGGTTCCCACAAGCCTCTGGTCACACATTGGTCAACCATCAATACATAACCTTATTTTATGTTTCTGTTTAAAAATGCCTTATTTAATATACACTGTTGACATCACTAACATTGAACTCACTGCCAGCAACTCTCTAATTCACCTGAAGAAAGCCATCTAA
This sequence comes from Macaca nemestrina, assembly GCF_043159975.1. Lineage (NCBI taxonomy): Eukaryota > Metazoa > Chordata > Mammalia > Primates > Cercopithecidae > Macaca > Macaca nemestrina. Next base: position 59,365,263 of record NC_092141.1, read on the forward strand.
CCTCTGTAAGGTACCCCGGGATTCCTGAGATTAGTGTAAGGTATCCCCCCAGGATTCCTGAGATTAGTGTAAGGTACCCCAGGATTCCTGAGATTAGGAACACCAGACACATCAGCACTACTCATAGGGGCCATTTAAAATCAACAGAAAGCCAAAACCGTGTGGCATTCACAGACTGAAAATGAACTTGTTTACAGTATAAGAGCTGAAAACTCCGAAGTCAGCTGGGAATGCGTGCATCCATGACTCTTATTTTTTGCTGCTCTGTGCATGTTCACGAATGACCACAAAAATGTTAAGATTGATTTTGGGGTTACAAATAAAACTTAGTGAGTAAGCAAATTCACAAACACAGAATCCACAATTAATGAGGGCAGAGTATATTATGCAAAGGGTCCATTGGGTGCATGGATTACTTCTAGACAAGTCCCTACAAAAGTGAAATCCCTAGCATCAAGGAACAGATTTTAAGCCTCATGCATGTATGTGCTGTTTAAAAGTCTCAAACTGGGATAATATGAAAGAGCTCACTTTATCATCCTCTGTACTTCCTACTCATTAAGGAGAAGTCCTATATCCCTTCAATGGTCAATGTGTATCAGGCAGAATGACAATGTTCAGGTTTTCCTACTTGTTCATTCATTTACTAAATATCCATGTACCTCCACTACATTTCAGGAATTGCAGAGACCACAAGACAAAAAGACAAACAGCAATATTCACATGGTCCCTGCCTTGTGGAACTAATGACTTAGCAGTTTCACTTACTGAAATCAATAAGCATCTTGCCATAGCCCTGTCTCATGTACTGAGGCATGGTAAGGATACAGGATACGTTGTAGTTGAGGAATGAATTCTTTTCCTAAAATCAAGAGCAAACAGATGAACACGTCACGAGGATTTGAAACCAAAGGTTTCAGCACTTCCACAGATACAAAATAAGGCTGCTTGCAAAACATCTGGGTAACCAGTCCCAAGGAGTGGCTGTCAGGCTCACAGCTGTTATAACCACACCCCTTATCATGGCCAAAGCCATTAATCATCCCAGGATTTCCCTAGCTGAGACCTCCAGTCTCATTTTAAGGGGGCTGACTCTGGGTTCCTGACAGCCACAGAGCAGGGCAAGAAGGTTAAGGCTGCTGACTCAGTATATAGAAGCCCACTTTAAATGCAATTTTTGAAAAGGAGCTGCCTACTGGAAGAGAAGGGAAGGAAACAACACAGTAAGTCTCCATTCTGCAAAGGGATTTAAAAAAAAAAAAATCAAATCGAATGAAATCAAAATGTGTGATTCCAGTTGCAGGAAGTGTCCAGAATAGGGAAATTTGTACAGACAGAAGAGCTGAGAGGGATTGAGTGGAAAAAGAAGTGATTGCTAACAATTTATTTTCAGGATAATGCAAACTGGATTGATTGCACAACTCTGTGAATACACTATAAACAACTAAATTGTACCCTTTCAGTGTGTGAATTTATGGTGTATGAATTATATTTCAATAAAGTTGTTACACTAAAAGTCATAAAATCTGGCCTTGGGCCAGGCGCAATGGCTCACACCTGTAATCCCAGCACTTTGGGAGGCTAAGGCGAGTGGTCACTTGAGGTCAGGAGTTCAAGACCATCCTGGCCAACATGGTGTAAAACACCATCTCTACTAAAATCACACAAAAAATTCGCTGGGCGTGGTGGCAGGCACCTGTTATCCCAGCTGCTCAGGACGCTGAGGCAGGAGGGTCACTTGAACCCGGAAGGCAGAGGGTACAGTGAGTCAAGATCACATCTCTGTATTCCAGCCTGGGCAAGAGTGAGACTGTCTCAAAAAAAAAAAAAAAATATCTGGCCTTGGGTCTTTAAAAGGCACAGTAGTGTTATCACTGAAGGGACTGTGCTAGGAGCCCAGCTAAACAATCAGGCAAAAGGAGTATATTCCTGGTTTTAAGCTGATAACACAGAGGCAGGCAAAGCCAGGAGAGCTGGCTTGACTACAAGATGTTGGCTTGTGGGTTACTAGGAAGGGCTCTGGCCAGTTATTAATAGGCAGCTCCAGTCCACAATTCCAGAAAAGAATTAACCAGAAGCTTTTAATAAAAACTGCATTTTCATTAAACAATCTTTGATACATGGGTTTGCCCTTTTTTTTTTTTAATTTAAGGAAGGGGTGTCATCATTGCCCAGAGTGCGGCTTCTTCCTGTCGGTGATTTGAGCCCCCAGCTGCGAACATGGATCACCCTGCTCTGGCCAGTGGCTTCTTAATCTCCAGATCCTGCTTACCTTGGAAAAATATCCAATCAGGTGACAGCCAGTGTTGTCCGCCTCTGTCATAACATAGAACAGGAAGGGTTCCACATCATAATATAATGTCTTATGGTCCAGAAAAAGTTTGGCCAACAGGCACAGGTTTTGGCAGTAGATCTGGAAGCAGAGAAACAGAGTTCATGTGTGGGCCACTGATTCCTAAACAGATAAAGGCCTAAAATTCACAAATATACCATAATTATTAATGAAACATATTGTGTATTTTGGCAAAAGAAGAGTTCTATGTCCTTCACAAGGTATGATGGAGAAAAAACACATGCCTTCTGAAACCTGTGAATATCCAACATTACAACTCCTTTCTAAAGCCACCACTTTTTACCTTGTTTTTCTTGCCATCCACTTCAAACACAGAGATTGAACCTTTGCGATATATCTCATCACCAGGTGGGTGTTTCCACACACATTTGGCCTGCGAGACAATGAAATTCACATCAGGGAACCAAAGCCTCCCAACAAGACTGCTCCTCAAAAGGGAAAAGGAATGACAGGTCAAATGGGATTAACTGAGCTACAGGACAGTTGGACAAGTTGAGAACATACTGTAAAACACAGATTTTTTTTCCATAAAACAAAGACTTCCAAAGTCATTTGAATATATTTATGACACTTCTATAGCAATCTGGAACAAGTACTCTGGATTACATTCTGGCACTGCTTTAGCCCAGGAGATTAAAATCACCCACTACATAAAGGTCAAATAAATAACAATACCCTTGCTTATTATGCCTCAAGCCAACAGGAAATTCTTAAGCAGCTTATTTCCAGCAGCTTAGGGTGGCTAAGTACTTTACTCTCACCTTTACCCATAACTTCTCATTACCACCTAACCATTATGGTCTTCTTTTGTTCAGATTAGAAAACTCACTCACAATGATAAAAACCATGTACCATTACCTGTCTGCCCTTCTCCCCTGCAACTGCATTGCCTTAGTTATATAAGGAAATTAAGAGAAAGTCCTGTGGCAAAAAAAGGAAAAAAAAAAAAAGCAAGCAGCCTAGCTGAGCAGCAGGAAGCTAGGGTCACTTGGCCACAAGGAGGCATGAAGTACCCCCTTTTCCTAACTCTCAAGTGCTAATTGTTTTAATGCAGCCAGTCAGCTGCATTCTGCTGTTAGGTGAATTCTTTAAAAGGTTTACATTTTAAAATGTTTAACGCCGCGGTGGCTCACGCCTGTAATCCCAGCACTTTGGGAGGCTGAAGTGGGCAGATCACCTGAGGTCACAAGTTTGAGTGCAGCCTGGACAACATGGTGAAACCCCACCTCTACTAAAAATACAAAAATTAGCCAGGTGTGGTGGCGGGGGCCTGTAATCCCAGCTACTCTGGAGGCTGAGGCAAAAGAATCCGGGAGATGGAGGCTGTAGTGAGTCGACATCACACTACTGCACTGCAGCCTAAGTGACAGAGCAAGACTTCGTCTCAAAAAAAAAAAAAAAGTGTTTAAAAAGTATAGATACACAAACTTTTTTTTTTGAGGTAGGGTGTCACCCTGTCACCCAGGCTGAAATAGCACGATCATAGCTCACTGCAGCCTCAAACTCCTGGGCACAAAAGATTCTCCCACGTACCTAAGATTATAGGCACGTGGCACTACACCTGGTTAATTTTTAAAATGGTTTTTGAAGCAACAGAGTCTCACTATTTTACCCAGGCTGGTCTCAAATTCTTGGCCTCAAGCAATCCTCCCACTTCAGCCTCCCAAAGTGCTGGGATTACAGGTGTAAGCCACCGCACCTGGCCCATTAAACACTTTCTATTAAGCAATTTTACTGAAACTCTTTTTGTCAACTCAAGAAGCATGTTCCAATTTGTCATATGTAAATCCAAATATTTATTAACTGGAATCCCTCCAAGAAAATTCCATCTGTAGTTTGTTCCTATCTCTACCCCTTTACTCATGCTGGCTCTTCCCAACAATAAGCAAACTCATGTAACAATTATCGTTTAGAAACAGAAGCCAAGCCAAAGGAAGACCATTTCATTTCAGTGATCACACCTGAAGCAATGGGAATAAGAACAGGCATGGAATAAAATAGGAATTTCCTGAAATCTGATTTTTATACCATATAATATGGAAGATTTTCAAATATTCATAATGTTTATTCGATCCTCAGATTTATTCAGACCCTTTGTTTTCTCCTTCTATTACTGTTTCTTGCCCTTTTAGCTATTTCATCGGTTAGTGTCACTAAACAACCAGAAACAAAAAGGAAAAAAGGCATAAATGGTAAGCAGTGCACATCAATAAAAATACCTGCTTTCACACAGTAAAACCATTTTACTTTATCTCCATGAACTGCCATCTGTGTCAGTGCCCCTCCTTCTGACCCCATCATTCCCTGTACACTGTATCTCTACCAATCCCCGCCAATCACCTCCCCTCCATGACTCTAGCCCCATGCAGTCAAGTGTGCCAGGGCCTGCAGAACCTGAGTCAAAGCAACAGTTCTGGGCCCTGAACCTGCAGACCACATGCTCCTGAACTGGGAACATAAAAAAGCAGTATCACCAACCAAACTGGGGAGAAGAGTATAAAGACAGAAATCACAGGAAGACTGGGTCATAGATGCTCAGCATATGGAAATCCTGGGAAATAAAATAGGAAGGGGAAAGAAAAAGAGACACCCCCAAGGCCTTAGAGCCAAACTATATTGTGATTATGAGAACAAGGGCTGGGCACGGTGGCTCATGCCTGTAATCCTAGCACTTTGGGAAGCTGAGGCGGGTATATCACGAGGTCAGGAGATCAAGACCATCCTGGCCAACATGGTGAAACCCCGTCTCTACTAAAAATACAACACTTAGCCAGGTGTGGTGGTGTGCACCTGTAGTCCCAGCTACTCAGGAGGCTGAGGTAGGAGAATCATTTTAACCCGGGAGGCGGAGGTTGCAGTGAGCCGAGATCGCGCCACTGCACTCCAGCCTGGGCAACACAGCAAGACTCTGTCTCAAAAAAAAAAACAAAAAACAAAAAACAAACAAAAAAACAAGAAAAAGGCTTCTCTGCCTAAAAGGCTAATCTAATCTCTACTCCTTCCCTTGCTCCATGGCAGAAATATCCCTTAAGACAAAACTTCTTATTTCATAACAGAGGGGGTGGGGGAAATGGCTTTTTTTTTTTGAAGCTGCAAAAAATCTAGTAAACATATTTGTCAACAATAACGGATTCAACTCCTTATACCTGCTTTATTAGGAAAAAGAGAGGAAGGCACCAAAGAACCCATTCTGCTACTTTCATAATCTGTCACAGGCTGATCACTCTTACATATTAGTAAGTGTACCCATTCAACATATATTTCCTGGGCATCAGTTGTCCACACTAGTTGCTAGGGATATGAAGGTGAGCCATGCTGTCCCTGCTCTGCCTAATGAAGTCTGTATTTTCATCTAGTTTGGGACACACAAAACCTGTGGGCAGAGATAATTCATATTCCAAGGAGGAAATGAAGAGGAGTAGACAGTAAGAACAAAAGACAGGAAGACGTACATGACAGGATGTGGGTAAGGGCCCTCAGCTGCTTTGGGTGGCACCCAGCACAAGCCATGCCTCAGGCTCTACACCCCACCTTAAGCTGTGGCCTTCCATTTCCTATGCCTTCATCCCACTGCTGAGGACCACTGAGAAGGTGCCTGAACAGAGGCAATCACTATGGCAAAATCTAGAGATCCTACAGCTTATTGTCATCATGGTCAAGGCAGAGGAACCCAAGACAACTCACCATGTGCCGGCGGAGTATTGTTTGGCTCTTCATATATTTTAAACAGAATTCACACATATAGAGACGTCCCAGCCGTGCATATTCTTCAGGATATGGAGAATGGTACCAGGTATCAAGCTCATAGCGGCCAAAAGCAATTGTTTTAATCATGTTGCTTCCCTCTGTGATTTGGCCTTGCAGCCTTAATTTCTCCTATTGCCAAGAAATCAAAAGTCAAAGGAGGATTAGAATTTATTATATTTGCTTTCAGGAAGGACACAATGGATCCTGTAATCCCAACACTTTGGGAGGCTGAGGCAGGCAGATCTCTTAAGGCCAGGAGTTCGAGACCAGCCTGGCCGAAATGGCAAAACCCCATCTCTACTAAAAATACAACAATTAGCCAGGTGTGGTGGCAAACAACTGTAATCCCAGCTACTTGGGAGGCTGAGGCAGAAGAATCATTTGAACCCAAGAGGCAGAGGCTGCAGTGAACCGAGATCGCACTACCACACTTCCAGCCTGGGAGACAGAGCGAGACTCTGTTTTAAAAAAATAAATATTGTCTTGTTTCTAAAAGCGTATGTGCATGCCACCATGCTAGGCTATAAAAAAAATCAGACAGATTTGGCTTCTACCTATGAGAATTTACATTAAAGAGAGCTACATGAAAAATCAGGCAGGCATACAGAAAACTTACTGCCCATACTGCTCAGAGCACAGGTCTCAAAAGAGGGGTTCTCTGCTACCTCCCACATTCTGGGCCTCACCAGAATGAGACCTTGGAAACTTCATTATTATCAGCCTAGACCAAACTGAATTATAAAGAAAATCATCACAGATACAAACTGCCCACCCTTAGAAAGTATTCTAAAACTAAACAGAAAAGTTGATTTAGAATCTGCCTTATCTGCAGAAACTTTTATAAAGCTATATGAATCTCTGTGACATATATCCACAATGCTCACTTAGAAAAAAAAGTAGGCCTTTTAAAAAATATTTTTGAAATGTGCATGATAATTCTAGAATCTAAACTCTAGAAGGCAGAAAATATTTCTGGGCTGGCTGTAGTGGCATGCCTGTAGTCCCAGCTACTCAGGAGGCTGACGTGGGAGAATCGCTTGAGCACTGGAGGTCGAGACTGCAGTGAGTCATGATGGCACCACTGCACTCCAGTTTGGGGACAGAGCAAAACTCTGTCTCAGACAAAAAAAAAGAAAATTCAGTGACTCTGAGTTGGCTACAAAAATATTATAATTTGTAAGTATAACCAGGTGTAAAGTTGTGAAACGCTAGCTCAGAAATGCTCCATGACAAAACAGGATAGAGAAAACTAGCAGTAGGAACTGCCCATTCCAGCCAAGGGTAGCCAGCAAACCCTGCCTCCGCCCAGTTTTCAACAAGTCTATTATTTGATACAATTTTTTTTTAATACAAGGGGGAAGGGGGTGAAGATGAGATTCACTTTAAAAACTGAGCTTCCCTGAACACATTTAATCTGTTATATCAGAGGTAAACTCAATCACCAGAATTTTCTTCAAGCAAAGTTGTTAAAAATTCTGCCTAGGACAGCAACTCAGTATAAACTAGCTCTAAATAAATATCAGAATGGACAACCAATGTATCAAACTTGACTGTGTCAAAGATTAACTCTAAAACATCTGACAACAGCCTTTTCCATTATTCCCCTTCACTGTTATTTTCATTCTTAGTGCAGAGGAAACCTAGCAAAAGGGGAGTTCCTGTTGGGATTAAGAAAACAACAGAGATGAGTCTCTCCTAGGCTACAGGTTCTCAGAATTGCAAATTGCCCAGCTGAGACAAAGGGGAGCCTATAGTTTTATCCAGCCTCATCAGCTCTAGCCAAACTGGTACTTCCGGGAGCTGAGGTGGAAAGAAGGGAATAAAAAAAGGAAGGGAGGAGGGGTGATTTGTTTTAAATCTGAAAGGGAAAGGCTAGTCTCCAAAAAGGGACAGCTGGGAAGAGAGGGAAAGAGATTCAAGAAGCAAGGTACATTTAATTCCCACCAAACTGATTTGCAATCATTTTTCTTGGCAATTCTAAGCACCTTTCACAAGTGGTCTTCAGTTTGGAGGTTTTAATACTCACCAAATCCTCTGAAGCCCGGGCTTGTGCTCTTCGGAAAAGATCCAAGTCATACTCACTTGTCAGGTTTTCTAAGAGAGGTTCCCGTGTGTTCCCATAGGTCTGTCTGTGTTCCTAGGAAAATAACCAGAGCATGACACTCTGATACTCTCTGCTTCTAAGAACTTTTTAATCTGTTTCACTTCAATCCATGCAAACCACACAACCATAAGCTATTTATTTAGTGCCTACATACTAGGTGCTAGGCATTGAGCACAAGACATACTCATCAGATTAATGCCACTACCCACCCCAGTGAATCTGGAAAGGAAATGCTCCCACACCTCCAGAAGGGAACTTCATTCTATTTCTTCGTGGATCAGAACTCTATGCCTCCATTCCTTCATGTAAAAATGTGCATGACAGTACAAATAAATAAAGTACCACAAACCCAGAGACACTACAAATTCCCAGAATCCTGAGATATGGAAGGAGCTTTGGTGGATACTCCCGGATTTAAAAACAAAACACACAAAAACCAGATTCTCTAAGCCTTAGTGTCTAAGATTTTAGACTCAAAAGAAAATCTGCAGGAAGGGAGGGGCAGGGGCAGCTGGATGAAGTAGTCCTTTGTAACTTCTTTCACTTGAATTGCTCCAGCCACCATTACACTGTCTGCAAAAGGCGTGCTACCCTCAAACTCCAGTCCACATGCTCAGGAAAAATAGGCTGGACTCTAAAAAATGCCTTACTAAATATTAAGCAAGAATAAGACAGGGAAAAGCCATAGAAAATTAAAAGCGTGAAAATAATCCAGTCTCAAAATAATTTCCCAATCTTACCATGGCAGTCACTACAAGAATCCTTTCCAGGAAAGAGATTCTACAAAGGAAACTTCCCTTTTAAGCCTTTGATTTTAGCCCTTCCCACTCTGTTCTAGGCTCCACCTCCCATCCAGAGAATAGGAGATAATAGTAGTTAAGTGGAGTGGACGGCTTATCCCAGGAAAACATTATAGATTTCACACACATATTAGCATATGAAGACACCACTTATCAGTATCTTTATCCCTATTAAAATTTCTTCTGGTTAATCTGATTCCATCTGCTGTGAATCTTTTTAAATTTGGACCCTTAACATCTAAGATTTGGGTTCTAAGCATTAGTTATTTCTTCTATTTTGAGGAACACTGAAAAAAAAAAAAAAAAGCTTGAAAAAAATCCTAGCCAGCATTTTAATCAAGGAGGTTGGGTCCTACTAACCTATCCCAAATTACTGAAAAGCAGAGCAGATGTTTGTTAAGGTTAAAAATTTCAGGAACTTTTACTTCAGACACTCTTTCTACCTGTATGATTTTGGGCAAGTTACCTCTCTCAGTCTCAGTTTTCCTGTATATAAAATACGGGAAATACCACCAATCATACCGGACTGTTAAAAGATCAAAGGAACATCACAACCACAGTGCCTAGTACTAATCACTCAATATACAGTATCATTGTCTTATTACTCTTCTAACCAGTTTGCAGATAGAAACAGTGAGCAAGACTGGGGCAAGCAAACAACCTGGTACCCTACAGCCCACTACTAAAGCCCTCACTCTACAAACCAACAGTCTGGTGTAAAGGTCTAACTACAAATTCACCCCACAACCCATCTCACATTGGCCTATGTGGACTTATTCGTCAAATTATCATTTAAGACAGTGATGACTGTCAAAAAAGTAAATATAGGCCAGGTGCTCACCTGTAATCCTAGCACCTTGGGAGGCCAAGATGGGCAAATCACTTGAGGTCAGGAGTTTGAGACCAGCCTGGGCAACATGGCAAAACCCTGTCTCTACTAAAATTACAAAAATCAGCTGGGTGTGGTGGCCCACGCCTATTACTCCAGCTACTTGGGAGGCTGAAGCAGGCGAATTGCTTGAACCCAGAACCCGGGAGGCAGAGGTTGTAGTGAGCTGCGACTGCACCACTGCTGCACTCCAGCCTGGGTGACAGAGTGAGACTCTGTCTCAAAAAAAAAAAAAGTAAATACAGTCATCTCTTGATATCCCTAGGGGAAGAGTTCCAGGAACGCCCCCCAACCTTCCTGCATATAACAAAATCCATGGATGCTCAAGTCTCATATGTAAATGATGTCATATTTGCATATAACCAGGGCACATCCAGCAGTATACTTGAATTAATCTCTAGATTACTTACGTGATGTCAACGCCATGTAATAGCTGTTATACTGTACTATTTCAGAAATAATGACAAGAAAAAGTCTGTACATGTTCAGTACAAACGCACATTTTTTTCCCCAAATATTTCTGATCTATGGTTGGCTGAATCCACAGGAACAAAATCCATGGATACAAAGGGTCATCTATACACAGTCTGGCATATTTTTGTCTTAGTGAAGCCATGCCCTGAGTAAGTATTCACATGCCCTACGTTTAAGAATCTATTCTAATGGCTAAATAAGAAAACATTCCAATTCTATGAAAAAAACTAAAATGTCAGAAAAAAACTAAAAGAACAGCCATAAAAAAGAATGAAATCATGTCCTTTGCAGCAACATGGATGCAGCTGGAGGCCATTATCTTAAGCAAATTAACACAAAAACAGAAAACCAAACACAGCATGTTCTCACTTATAAGTGGGAGCTAACCACTGGGTACAGAGGGACACAAAGAAGGGAACAATAAACACCGAGGATTCCAAAAGTGGGGAGGCAGGCAAAGGTCGAAAAACTACCTATCAGGGGCTATGTTCACTACTTGGGTGACAGGATAAGATGAATAGAAGCCTAAATCTTAGCATCACACAACACATGTATGTAACAAACCTGTACATGTACCCCCTTATCTAAAATTTAAAATAAATAAATACTAAAAAAAAAAAAAAAAAAAAAAAAAGGCTGGGCGCAGTGGCTCACGCCTGTAATCCCAGCACTTTGGGAGGCCGAGGTGGGTGGATCACGAGGTCAGGAGTTCAAGACCAGTCTGGCCAACATGGTGAAACCCCGTGTCTACTAAAAATACAAAACTTAGCCACGAGTGGTGGTGGGTGCCTGTAGTCCCAGCTACTCGGGAGGCTGAGGCAGAGAATTGCTTGAACCCGGGAGGCGGAGGCTGCAGTGAGCCAAGACTGCACCACTGCACTCCAGCCTGGGTGACAGAGCAAGACTCTATCTCAAAAAAAAAAGAAAAAAAAGAAAAAGAAAAATGTTAAGCAGTGGTTTGTATCTTGAAGGACAATTTTTTTTTATTGGAATGTTTCTTCTCTATATTTTTGGTATTTTCAGTAGTAAGCATGTATTAATACATGTATAATAAAATATTTTCCTAAAAAAAGATGTTTAAGGCCAGGCATGGTGGCTCACACCTGTAATCCCAACACTCTGGGAGGCTGAGGCAGGCAGATTACCTGAGGTCAGGAGTTCGAAACCAGTCTGGCCAACAAGGTGAAACCCTGTCTCTACTAAAGATACAAAAATTAGCCAGGCGTGGTGGCACATGCCTGTAATCCCAGCTACTCGGGAGGCTGAGGCAGGAGAATTGTTTGAGCCCAGGAGGCAGAGGTGGCAGTGAGCTGAGATCATGCCACTGCACTCCAGCCTGGCTGACAAAGAGTGAGACTCAGTCTCAAAAAAAAAAAAAAAAAAAGACGTTTAAGTGAAAAGACAGAATTCAAAGTGCTACATACAGTAAGAAGGCAATTACATAAATAAGGGATTGTGAAAAAGCTAGGATATATCCAAAAACACTAACTGTGGCTATTTTTAGGTGGTAGGATTTGTTTTCTTCCATATACTTTGCTTAATCACTCCAAATTATCTTACAAATGTAAGATAATTACTTCTAAAATTAGAAAAAAATATTAAAATACTACAAGAATATCTATTATAGAATATTCACCCGATTAATACCTTTTAATCATGGAGGAAATCTATTTTTCCATTAAAATAAGCAGCCTACTATTAAGGTTGACTACTTTTCTTCATACATAAGTTTCTAGTGCCATGGCATGTGTTCTAGTGGGTAAATTTAACCCTTTAAGATGAAAGTAAAATTTATGAACAACCAGAGGTTCAAATTTTTTTAAATCTAAATTCTAATGGTATTTCATTTTCCCAAGACCTCCTGTTTCCACTCTCAACAACTCAGTTTTAGGGGATGAAATAAACTCTAAGTGCCATAGAAGAGTCACTTAGTATTCACATGTAGAGCATACTAAATGGCAAATCTGAAAGGCACAAGCTCAGAAAGCAAAAGGAATCAAATGTGATAGCAGGAGTTCATGCTCATTAAATATTTAACTTTTCCTCACCATGTATTTCTCTTTCTGTTCTTTGCTCAGTCCAGAATTTCTTTTCTTCCTGAGTTCAGCCACTTTTTCCTTGTATCGAAGCTGCCTCTCCGTTGGTGCCTAAAAGGAAAAAGGAGAAAACTGAGAGAAAACTGCTTATAAAAGCTAAGCTTCAAAATGAAGTGCCAAGGTCCAGCACGGTGGCTCACGCCTGTAATCTCAACACTTTGGGAGGCCAAGGCGGGCCAACCAGGTGGCTCACGCCTGTAATCTCAACACTTTGGGAGGCCAAGGCGGGCCAACCACCTGAGAGCAGGAGTTCAAGACCAGCCTGGCCAACATGGTGAATCCTCGTCTCTACTAAAAATACAAAAATTAGCCAGGCGTGGTGGTGTGCTCCTGTAATCCCAGCTACTCGGGAGGCTGAGGGCGGGAGAATCACCTGAACCTGGGAGGCAGAGGTTGCAGTGAGCCAATCACGCCACTGCATTCCAGCCTGGGAGACAGAGCGAGACTCTTCAAAAACAAACAAAAAAAGAAGGTACCAAAACATTTTTTAAAATGTAAAGAGAAAAAAAACCTAGAAATGTTCTAGCCACACTGCAAATCATATGGCAATTTTATTTTATTCATTTGTATTATTTTTGAGGCAGGGTCTTGCTCTGTCGCCTAGGCTGAAATGCAGCGGCACAATCATGGCTCACTGCAACCTCTACCTCCTGAGCTCAAGCCATCCTCCTGTCTCAGCCTTCCAAGTAACTGGGACTACAGTTGTATACCACCATGCCCAGCTAATTTTTTCATGAATATGGCAATTTAAAAATTCCAAATCAGGTTATCACCACCCCACCACCTTTACTGTCAGTTAAATACAGGTTCAGGAATACAAACTTATTTTACTATTAACATAAACTAAGGATGGACGTCTCCACCAAAGCAACAAGAACTGTTTTCCAATTAATGCTTATTGATCTCATCAACAGTGATACAAAAATTCATTTATATACATTCATTTAAATAGAAAAACTGAGTAAGAATAAAACTCAAGGCTGGGCACGGTGGCTCACGCCTATAAACCCAGCACTTTGGGAGGCCAAGGTGGGTGGATTACTGGAGGTCAGGAGTTTAAGACCAGCCTGGCCAACATGGTGAAACCCCGTCTCTACTAAAAATACAAAATTAGCTGGGCGTGGTGGCGTGCCCCTGTAATCCTGGCTACTTGGGAGACTGAGGCAAGAGAATCCCTCGAACCCGGGAGACGGAGGTTGCAGTGAGCTGAGATTGCGCCATTGCACTCCAGCCTGGACAAAAAGAGTGAAAACTCTGTTTAAAAAATAAATAAATTAATAAAATAAAATAAAATAACACCCAAGATAGACAATGAAGAAAAGTGTAGTTACCACTTATGGAGTGCTTTTTACCTGCCAAGCACTGAGTAGAGGTGTTTTACATACATAATTTAGCTGACTCCCCTGCCAGGAAGGCATTATTCACCTCTTCTTATTAACAAAGAAATAGGTTAGCTGACCTGCCCAGGACAACATAGCTAGAGTTAATCAGTATTCAAATTCACATCTGTTTGGCTCCAAAGCCAAACTTCTTCCTTATCACCATACATCTCTGCTATCCACCTAATCTAACTGCAAAAACAGACACCTAAATGATGAACAAAATACAGTATGTCACAAAGACACAAAGGCATATTTTGAGAGCGCTACAATGGTAATACATGAGGAAGAAATTCATTAACGGTGGGAGAGAATTTGGGAAAAATTCCTGCAACAGCTGAGAACTGCACAGGCCTTGAAGGAAAATACAATCTCTTCTCGGTACAGGTATAGTGTTCCAGGCAGGAAAACAGCAAGAGTGAAGACCAAAGGCATTTAGGGAAGAACAAGGAATTAAGTGCAACCAATGTGGCAGGAATGTTCAGAGAGGCAGGAGGAGGATTAGGACCAAGCCAGGATGCTCCCTACAAACCAAGGGAAGAGACAAGTACAAGAAAAATAACACAGTCAGCGAGTGTCAAATGCTGGGGAAAAGTCACTGGTGGCCTTGGAAAGGTGCTAGCAGAGTGGAGAGGTTTGAAAGCAAGCTACAATAGTCTTAAAGGATGCCAAGTGAGGAAATGAAGCAGCAAGTGTAATCTTTCGAATAATCAGAATTTTCTTCTTCTTCTTCTACTACTACTACTACTACTACTACTACTACTACTACTACTACTACTACTACTAGTACTACTACTATTACTACAGATAGCATGATTCCTTCATAAGGTAGAAGTGTTTGTTTTATGAAAATTTACTGTTTGAAAAAGAAACGTGATTCTAAGTACATCTGGAAGACATATCACAGGAAATGAGGCCATAGACATGCCTGAAGACAATTATAGAGGAGATCCAAGAAATGGACCTCAAACTATGAGTGGCCAGCGCTTTAACAAGGCCCATACCTGGTGCCTGGTTGCATGCCTGTTGTTGTCATCTTGCCTGTGAGACAGCATCCTTTCTTCTATCTGCTTATCCCGGCTCTGTGCTCTCACCTGCAACCATCAACAACGTCAATAAATCCACCTGCTTCTAAAACTACGTTTACTTAAAGCATAAGAATACAATGATAATGCCTTGGATTTATGTTGTACTTTACTTTCAAAGTGTCTTCACACTTATTATCACAATCTCTACAAGAAAGAGATAAGGCAAGCTTCACATTCTGCCTTCTCAGCCAGTAACAGAATCAGAGAAGTTGAAATGATAACAGCTAAATGATGGGATCACTAAGGTTTTAATCATGTCTGATGACTCTGAGCCTGGACTCTTCCCAAAGTACAACAAATAAAAAAAAAGCATGAGGAAGTGCAAGAATAGAGTATGGAAGTACAAAGGAAACATTAGAAAACCTGGGTTTGGGCTGGGCGTGGTGCCTCACGCCTGTAATCCCAGCACTTTGGGAGGCTGAGGCGGGCAGATGAGCTAAGGTCAGGAGTTCGAGACCAGCCTGGCCAACATGGTGAAACCCTGTCTCTACTAAAAATACAAAAAATTAGCAGGGTATGGTGGCAGGCGCCTGTGATCTCAGCTACTTGGGAAGCTGAGGCAGGAGAATCACTTGAACCTGGGAGGCGGAGGTTGCAGTGAGCCAAGATTGCACCACTGCACTCCAGCCTGGACAACAAAGCGAGACTCCGTCTCAAAAAAAAAAAAGAAAAAAGAAAAAAGAAAACCTGGGTTTGGCCACACGCAGTGCCTCACATCTGTAATCCCAGCACTTTGGGAAGCCAAGATGGGCAGATCACTTGAGGCCAGGAGTTCAAGACCAGCCTGGGCAACATGGTGAAACCCCGTCTCTACTAAAAATACAAAAATTAGCCAGGCGTGGTGGCGCACACCTGTAATCCCAGCTACTTAAGAAGCTGAGGCATGAGAATTGCTTGAATCCAGGAGACTGAGGTTGCAGTGAGCCGAGATTGCACCAATGCACTCCAGCCTGGGTGACAGAGCGAGACTCTGTCTCGAAAAAAAAAAAAAGAAAACCTGGGTTCAAGTCTCCAGGGAAACTTAACTCTGTAGTTACATGACCTCAGACAAATGACATCAGCTCTCAATAGTTTCTGTTTCATAATCTGGGAATTGGGAACTCATATCCAACTGCTTATTCCACTTCACCACTAAAACTCAGAATGGTCAAAACAGAACGCCGGGCATTTCTCCACAAATCTGCTCTACCCCAAATCTTCCCAGTATTAATAAACGGCAATACTGTCTAAATAGCTGATCTGGTCAACAACTTGAATGTTATCCTAGATTCTTCTCTTTTCTCACACCTCACATCAAATCAATCAGCAAGCCTAACAGGTTGCTCCCCTCTAAAATGTATCCTGAATCCAACCTAGTCTTAGAATTGCTGCCGATACAAAGCTAGTCCAGTCCACCAATTACTGCCTGAACTTCCATGCAGTCTCCCAAGCACCTTATACCCTGCATCAACTCTTGCCCCCACACTCCATTCTCCACGTTAGCAAGCCTTCAGTTTTAAAAAGTGTGCATGAAATCCTATCATGCCTTTGTTAAAGCCCCCCAAATGTTTCTCATTCTATTAGAACAGAAGTATACTCCTGTGCCAAAGTCCACAAGGTTCTTTATGATCTAGATGCAGCCATACATAACCTACTTTCATTCAGCCTCTCAAACCCATCAGTTTAGCCATGCCTCATGGCCTCTGCACTTGCTGTTCCTTCTACTTAGGTATCTTTTCTCCTAGATCTTTACACAACTGCTTCTTTGCCATCATCCATGTCCCAGATCAAACGCCAACTCCTCAGGAAGGTCTTCCTGGACCATCCTGGGAAAAGCAGGGCTATCCCTACCCTCACCCCCAAAACAGACTCTGTCATTCGTCTTTTTTCCTCACAATATTTATCATTGCACAAAATTATTTACTTATTAATTTGAAGGTTTATGTTGCCTCCTCCTATGAGAACATGAGCTCCTTAAATGCAGTCTTTTATTCACTGAATCTTCAGATACCTGTATTTGGTACATGCAGCTACAGAAATATATGACTGAATACAAATGTAACA
Organism: Macaca nemestrina; assembly: GCF_043159975.1. NCBI lineage: Eukaryota > Metazoa > Chordata > Mammalia > Primates > Cercopithecidae > Macaca > Macaca nemestrina. Next base: position 59,382,236 of record NC_092141.1, read on the forward strand.
TCACTGATTGCAAGGGTGTCCTGGGAAACTCAAGAGCAATCACGTATATGAAGGTTCTTCAAAAACACTAGAGCTGTTAATAAATGTGGGGAATTTGTCTAATCTTTCCACTTACAGTTCTAAATGTAATAAAAATATATCATCTCAGAAATTCTCCTGATCCTCCATGCACACGTTCCAGTAGTAAAGATGGATTATGCTGAGCCTAATGCCTCTTGCAAAGAAGAGGAAACAAAGAGGATAAATTCAGGATAGAAATGTTTTCCTTTTATCAGAATTTTCTTCTCCAAACTCAAATTTTTCTTTTTCTAAAATAAACTGCTTAACTTAACACAGTCATATTGTTATAAACTAACAATTTCAAAAGCAAAAGACATGTCAGAAGATTTTTATGTAAAACCATCCATAGTATCAGATCATTACATTTAGAGACAAGTGGTAGAGAACAACTCTCAACAAGCAGGGATCGCAGTTATTTTCTGAGAAAGAAGTACCTAAAGACTTGCCTGCTTCTGACACAGATGGGGGCACAGCTTTTTCTGTTTTGATTTAGTCCCAGGCTAATGGGAAGACAATGGGAAGATCTACAACTTACTTTTACACAGAGCAGAAGGAACTGCCGCTTATAAAAAGATTTGGAATGAAGAAAAATAAGAGTAGGGTCATTGACCTTAAAATCCATATAAACACGGAAAGTACAGTAGTTTGCTGAAAGACTAACCACATAAAAGAAACTTTCACCCCTGCAGTCTACCTGTAAATAAGAGAACAAATTCCTGAATCAAGGAAAATCAATGTTAGCTAGGGAATCTAATTTTCCTCACAATGAAATTGGCTCAGACAGGAATAAACCTGTGACCCTGGCATCATTAGCAAAGTAATGACAAAAACAACAATAATACTTTGGTCTAACCAGCTTAGATAACCTATCCAATACTACTCAAGCAACCCATTTAATTAATAACATTTTCCACTCTTGCTTCCCCATAATTAGATCTTTGGTTCCATCCTTGGGAAGAGCAACCCACACAGGAACATACAAATAGGATCTGAGCTTCTACTCCTAAATACGTTATCTCAAAATCCCAAAGGTTATTTAGGAGCTATGTTTCAAGAATTTAAAAGAAGAATTAGCCAAGAGTAGTTGTGACTGAGAGTAACAAAAAGTATTTCACAGAAAAGGACAGAAAAAGGAACAAGAATTATGAAAAGATTTTAAAAGCAAAATGACTTCATAGATTTACAAGAAGAGAACTGAATGCATAAATATTAAGATCACATATTTTATGCAAATAAAATATGCAAATTATTCCTTAGTGGAATAAGTCCCTAGCAGTCTTCGAAGCCAATTTTCAATAGAAAATATCAATGCACTAGCAGCTGATGTTCCAAATGTTTCATAATCTCCTTGTTAATTTCTTTCAAATCATTCATAACATATTACAATTCTTTTGTCTGTTTAACTAGTTTTTTCTAAAAAAGCACATTGGTTTTTATGTTTCCTCCATTACAACGTTAAGAACAAGGACCCTGCCCATCTTATTGGCCACTGTATCCCCAGTGTTTAGTAAAGTGTCTGGCAAATGGTAAGCACTCAAAAAGCATATGTTGAAAAAACGAGAACACAATTACCTTGCATTCGTCAGCTGAGAGGTTATGATAGAGTGGGCATCCTGAGATGGAGAAATGTCTCTCATGTTTTCCTGTAAGGTGTCCTGTTAAAGGAGGGAAAACTCAATCTCAGGAAAGAAGACAAGCTTAGAAAGTAGTATGTTTCTCCACAACAAACCTGTTTTTTCGCTACATCATTTTTATCAAATATATGTCTGATCAGACTGAATCCACCAAAGGTAAGGCTGCTAGGGCTATAACTTGCACTCATTCTTTTCTTCCACAGGATGGATCTGGCTATCTTTGAACATGCTTATGTATGATCAATATAAACCATAGTTCTTTCTGCTCTTAGACTTCTCAAATCTCAAAATGTCATGAAGTCAACATTTGTGATTAAGCACAAGACAATGAAGAGGAACACTTTCTTTTGGTGGAATGTAACTCTCCTACGCTAAATTAATCAGGTCATATGTATAATAAGTGTACTTTTCTTTCTACTGTGCAATGCTATCCAACCTGAATTTAGCCCCTTTCAATACTCAAAATAAATTTATGAAAAATGGAGAAAGAAATGGCCTTTTCTATCATATAAGTAAACATATTTACATAACTTTAAACCAGATTAAATACTTATTTTTTGGAGGGAGAACAGAGTTTTGCTTAAAGATTTAGGATTCTTCTATAATCATATATTTTTACTTTTTAAAAAATTTTTATGTCACCTAGGCTGGAATGCAGTGGTGCAACCATGGCTCAAAGCAACCTTGAACTCCTAGGCTCAAGTGATCCTCCCACTTCAGCCTCCCAAGTAGCCAGGACTACAGGCTCACATCACACTGGGCCTATTTTAAAATTTTTTGTAGAAATGGGTCTCACTGTGTTGCCCAGGCTGGTCCTGAACTCCTGGACTCAAACAATCTTCCTGCCTCCACCTCCCAAAGTGCTAGGATTACAGGCATGAGCCACCACGCCCGAAACAGGCAGTAACACAAGGCCTTCTGAAGACGGAAAAACATAAGGAATAACAATACACGAAAGCTTGTTTTATTTAAATGGGTTTCTCTTCATTCATCTATTTTTCATGTGGTTTTTTTGAAAACACACAGGGAATTGAACATTATTTCCTTTTTATATATTTCTCTTCAACCAAAAGGTTTATAAAACACCTAAGACTGAAAGGGCTCAGAGGACAATTCTAACGGGATAAAAAGTTAGCTAAGCTGAATAGCGAGTCTACAAAAATCTTCATCTTTCATTACAAATATATATATATTTAATTTGGGGTAAAGAAGACAGTGGGAGTTTAAAGCTTACACAACATAATTTATAGAATAAACTTTAAAAGGAAAAAACAGTCCAAGTACTGGGGATTGGGTGATTTTAGAACATTCAGGCCACCGTTTCTCTGGGACTGTATTATTAAAAATGCAATTTTAGGGCCAGGCACGGTGGCTCACGCCTGTAATCCCAACACTCTGGGAGGCCGAGGCAGGTAGATCACCTGAGGTCAGCCTGGCCAACATGGTGAAACTTCATCTCTACTTAAAAATATATAAAAAATAGACCGGCATGGTGATGCATGCCTGTAACCCCAGCTACTTGGGAGGCTGAGGCAGGAGAATCACTTGAACCCAGGAGGCAGAGGCTGAGTGAGCCAAGATTGCGCCGCTGCACTCCAGCCTAGGCAACAGAGCAAGACTCCATCTCAAAAAAGAAAAAAAAAATGCAATTTTAGAGATCCGCAAAATTATCTCGGACAGAAAAACCATCCTCACTGATCAAATACCATATATACAACATAGTGTCAGCTGGGCACAGTGGCTCACACCTATAATCCCAGCATTTTGGGAGGCCAACGCAGGAGGACTACGTGAATCCAAAAGCTCAAAGCCAGCCTGGGCAACATAGTGAGACTCCACCTCTACAAAAATAAAAATAATTAGCCAGGCATGGTGGTCCATGCCTGTAGTCCTGGCTGCTCAGAAGGCTGAGGTGGCAGGATGACTTAAGCCCAGGAATTCAAGGCTGCAGTGAGCCATGGTCACGCCACCACTCTCCAGCCTAGGTGATAGAGAGACCGTCTCAAAAAATATATATATGTATATAAAGGAGTGTCATTACAATTGCAAGACTTGCTTTTCAGATACTATGTATCCATACTTCTTTTATTTTTTTTTTTGAGATGGAGTTTCACTCTTGTTGCCCAGGCTGGAGTGCAATCGGGCGTTCTTGGCTCACTGCAACTTCCACCTCTCAGGTTCAAGCGATTCTCCTGCCTCAGCCTCCTGAGTAGCTGCGATTACAAGCGCCGCCACCACGCCTGGCTAATTTTGTATTTTTAATAGAGACGGGGTTTCACCATGTTGACCAGACTGGTCTCGAATTCCCAACCTCAGGTGATCCACCCATCTTGGCCTCCCAAAGTGCTGGGATTACAGGCGTGAGCCACCGTGCCTGGGCATATCCACACTTCTTAGTAACTTATTCAGGTCATGTTTTCTTTTACATGTTAATGAAAACCAATCTACCATGTACGTTAAAAAAGGAACAGCTTATCTATTGACCTAAAAATTCCACTGCTATGAATTTATCCTACAGATTTGCTAGAAAGACACCAAAATATGTACATACAAGGCTACCCATTACAGTATTGTTCAAAAAAGCTAAAAATGAGAAACAATCTAAATGTCAATGAGACAATTTAAATATTTATGAACTATCAACACAATGAAATTCTCCGCATCTTTTAAAAAGACAGACCTCTAAATACTAATAACGTAAAATATCCAAGATGTACAACCAACGAATGTATCCTATTTTCCCTTTTATGAATAATCACAAAAAGGAAATACATGTACATATATGTGTGCTTATATATGTAGAAAAACTTCTTGGAAGCATTCATAGAAAACTGCAAACAGAAGTTTTGTATCTGTGGCACGGTTCTGGGGGTATGAGTGAAGGGAAATTTTTACTTAATGCACTTCAAACTTTCTTATAGAGCTTTAATTTTTCACAAGTACATAAAATTCTTAAGGAATAGACTAGGGTCAAGAATATTTTGGGGCCTGGTGCAGTGGCTCACACCTGTAATCCCAACACTTTGGGAGGCTGAAGTGGGAGGATCACTTGAGCCCAGGAGTTCAGGAGCAGCCTGGGCAACGTGGTGAAACCCTGTCTCTATAAAAAATACAAAAATTAGTTGGGCATGGTGGCATGTGCCTGTAGTCCCAGTTACTTGGGAGACAATTCAATGAAGCCTGGGAGGCGGAGGCTGAGCTGAGATCGCACCACTGCACTCCAGCCTAGGTGACAGAGTAACACTCTGCCTCAAAAAAAAGGATACTTTGGAAGCTCAGGTTCATATTTTTCAAAGTTCCAATACATGAAAACCAAAGTCAAAGTAAACTTTTTCACTTGAGACCAAGAGTTTGAGACCAGCCTAGTCAACACGGCAAAACCCCGTCTCTACTAAAAAATACAAAAAATTAGCCAGGCATGGTGGCACATGCCTGTGAACCCCAGCTACTCAGGCAGCTGAGGCACGAGAATCGCTTGAGCCCAGGAGGCGGAGGTTGCAGTGAGTGATCACGCCACTGCACTCCAGCCTGGGTTATAGAATGAGACTGTCTCCAAAATAAACAAACAAATAAACAAATAAATACAAATAAACTTTCCTCTAATGCAACATCTTTTTTATTTACCCTATGGTCTACCCCATTAAGAGGTTAACTCCTGGGCATAAATAACACAATCAGGCCCCATTCTCGCCTACCTCCTCCTCTCCATTCTAGTCACTCTGCCCCAAGTATATTGGCCTCTAAGTGTTCCTCAAACTGGTTAATTATTCTCTTGCCCAGAGCACTTGCTGTTCTCCCTACCCATAATGCTTATTGTAAAATATTCAAACAGCAAGTCTCTGCTCAAATGTGACCATATCAGAGTAGCTTTTCCTAACCAACTACATATATACATGTCACATATACATATACATATGTATGCATACATGTATGTATGCACACAATATCCTACCCTCAGTACTCCCAGTTTTATTTTCCTTCACAGTATTTACCTCCAGTTGATATATTATACATCTATCTATTTGCCTTCCTCAGCTAGACTATAAGCTCCATGAGAGCAGAGACTTTGACTTGTTCATAGCTACATCCTCATAACTTAAAACAGTGTCTGGCACATGACCAATATTCAGTAAATATTTACTGCATGAATGACCAAATATAGTACATAAAAGAAACAATTTAGCAACGAATGGTTAGTAACAAGCAGAAGCAAAAGAAAATTCCTTTTCTTGCTGCATGGCAAGTAGATCCCCTTCAACTCTTAAAGCACGTTAGCCATCATCTCTTATACTAGTATAATATGTTGTCTTTCTTAGTTTTTCATTATTTATTCCAAGGAAATCAATGCAGGCCTGAAACAATTATCCTCTTTGAGTGACAACTGGTATGGAGTTCAAGAGAACTTTGCTGTATTTATTCATTTTGATGGTTTGAAATTATCTGAGAAACTGCTATAAGACCAGGAAATGATCCAAATTAATTAAACACTACAGAAAACCACTGGGCATGGTGGCTCACGCTTGTAGACCCAGCTACTCAGCATGAGTGGAGAGGATTGCTTGAGCCCAGGAGTTGGAAGACCAACCTGAACAACACAGAAAAAACCTCATCTCTAAAAAATAAGACCAAAAAAAAAAAAAAAAAAAAAAAAGCCAAGACACATGTCTGTAGTCCCAGCTACTTGGGAGGCTGAGATGGGAAGATTATTTAAGCCCAGGAGTTGAGGCTGCAGTGAGCTATGGTTATGCCACTGCGCTCCTGCCTGGGGAACAAAGTGAAACCCCTGTCTCTCTATAAAAATGAACAAAAGGCCGGGCGTGGTGGCTCATGCTGTAATCCCAGCACTTTGGGAGGCAGAGGCATGCAGATCATGAGGTCAGGAGTTTGAGACGAGCCTGACCAACATGGCGAAACTCCGTCTCTACTAAAAATACAAAAATCAGGCCTGGTGGTGGGCGCCTGTAATCCCAACTACTTGGGAGGCTAAGGCAGAAGAATCGCTTGAACCCGGGACGTGGAGGTTGCAGTGAGCCAAGATGGCGCTACTGCACTCCAGCCTGGGCGACAGAGCGAGACTCCGTCTCAAAAACAAACAAACAAACAACAACAAAAAAACCACTACAGAAAGTGTATTGTTGGCCTGCCAAGCAGTAACTTACTCTGTTCTACCGTTTTTCAAACTTGATAGCCACATGCAAAGTGTGAATTTTGAGAAGTAGACCCAGTAGTGAAAGACCCCTTATCTCCCAATCAGCTTCTTCCAACTCTAGACAAAAGCTTAAGCCCAATATACGCACCTCAGCTCACTGAAGGTGCACAAATAAGGTTCAAACCACTCCAAGAATCTCTAAAGTAATTCACTAAGGGATAAAACTCATAAGAAAATAAGATATTTATCACAGAAGAAATATTTTATCTTCTTTATACTTACTAAGCACACAAAGCACAAGACCTAAAGCTACTAAAGTTACAGAAGGCTAGGGTCTCATGTGTACTCTTAATTTCACAGCCTCCTGACAGGAAATGTTTTCCTCATTTCCTTAACAGCTATGGCTGCGCAACCACTATTCTGTACTAGCTTACCCTTAACTAGTCCTCACTGAGTATGAGCTATGTGCCATGCAATAAGATATTTGAAGATAGTCTTTTTTGTTTTTGCTGGGTAAAGGAGTGAATTTTTCACTGGGAAAAGCTCTTGATAAACTAAATTGTTTATCATAGTTAATTTCCTTACAACCAGGTCTATTATTATGGACCATCAGTCAAGAAGAGAAAGGCTTTTATTCAAGTGAGCAACTCATTATCACTCAGCACATGACCACGAAGAGCCTAAGAAGCTAAACCCCAACAGAACACAAAACATTTCTGGATGATCCTGGGAGAGAGAACCACAGAACAAAGGATGTCATGAAGCTGGGGCACACTGACCTAGAGAGTTACAGCCTGGTGTAGGACACTTCATATTGAAGTTGTAGCTTTCATGGAAGCGACGGCGCTTGGGGCGATGAGAGAGATCACTGCCTGAGTCCTTCAGGGACATGTCCTTGGCAATGCTCTCATCGTGAGACACATTGGGGCTGGAGATGTCTATGTCTGACTCAGAAGAAGGTGCGTTTCCAGTTGGAGTTCGAGGTGGTGACTCATCATGATCAGCTGTATTTTTAGTTTCTAAAGCAAAAACAATTGGTAGAAGTCATGAGTGAGGTTCATTTATTTAGAGGTTTACTATTCAGATGAGTTTATGGGCTTCCCAGATTCTTTTTCTATGATTTAACCAGTAACTTTCAGCTACCTGTCTGCTAGACAGCTAAGTGGAAAATGAAGAGGCACTTCTACAACATTCCTTTTGTGCAACTTTAAATTCTAATTAAAATTAAATTTGTACTTTACCTATTACACCTATCTGTATTTCTCCTGAGTTGCTAATCATGGATAATCAAAACTGGATGGAAATAAATTTTAAAAATATTACAGCCAGGCGCAGTGGTTCACGTCTGTAATCCCAGCACTATGGGACACCGAGGTGGGCGGATCACAAGGTCAGGAGATCGAGACCATCCTGGCTAACACGGTGAAACCCCATCTCTACTAAAAATACAGAAAAAAAAATTAGCCAGGCATGGCGGCGGGCACCGGTAGTGCCAGCTAATTGGGAGGCTGAGGCAGGAGGAAGGCGTGAACCCAGGAGGCAGAGCTTGCAGTGAGCCAAGATCGCGCCACTGCACTCCAGCCTAGGCGACAGAGCGAGACTCCTTCCCCGCCCCCCCCCAAAAAAAAAACACACACAAAAACAATTACTATCCCATTTCCCTTCCAGGAGAGACACAGGACAGAAGATAAGTGACAGTGACTGTCTTTCTTGATGACACTGGACAGGCTTGGTGTAAGATGTGAATGGACTTAGACTCTTGAGTGAGCCTGTTGGTAGTCTAACAATTCAATCTTGAAATTCCAGACTGTAAATCAGGAATTGCAAACCAAATGGCTACAGGGGCTCAGCAAGGCCAAATAGACAGCTCATTGTCCATCCAAAGGGGACAGCTACTATTCAACTCCAGCCAATTATTACTATGGGTGATTGGCCACCTAGTGTTCCCAGATCTTTTCATTGTTTAAAATAAATGATTAATCCAGGTTTTTATATGAAATCACTGTGTTTTCAAATACTAGAAACAAATTTTAAAAATTTTAAACACTGTGCAAGCAAACCAACCAACCATGCGGACAGACTAGAAGTAGTTCACCAGTCGGTAACCTCTGCATGAAGAAATTTGGAGATAAATGGGCTCAGAAGTATGGCTATAAGAAAAGTCTGCTTCAAGCCCTTTTCATCTGTGGTTAAGAAGGCCCCAGTCTCTTTTTCCTATTACAGGTCCATTTTAATATACTCCAGTTACTCTGGACCTTGAGAATATTCTGATATCAAACTGTCCTCAGCAAGATATAAGAAAGGAAACAAGCAAACAGCATTCATCTAGCTGAAGTATTAGGCATCTACCTGCAGTGGCCCCAAGCCCTCCTTAAAAAGAAATTCACCCAGATGCTCTGTGATAGGTCTAAGTCATACCATACCCACTCACCTCTATCTGAAAAATCAACCACTTGCTCAGTTTCTGAGCCAGATGAACGAGTCTGCCGAAGGGGGTATTTTTTCGGTGTCACTGGGGTAGGCTGCTGCTGACTACGGGTCACTCTTCTGGTAGAGTAAGCAGGCTCCTCAGTGCCAAAAGACTGCAAATTTCGAACAGGACTGGAATCTGATCCCGATTTTAAAAGAAAATAAAGAAAAAAGATGGAAATCTGTTTTACTTCCTATCCATATAATTTATTAGAATGTAGCTCCTCCTCCTCCTCTTCATGTTTCAAAAAATCCAACAAATCCTTAAAATGTCTATTTAATTAAATAAAATATAAGCAAAAGAGCCTAGCTCAGGTATAGAGATGTAATGTAGTACAGCATTAATAGTTTAGGTTCTGGAATTACGACTGAATGTGATTCATACCAACTAGCTATGGCATCTTGGGCAAGTTATTTTCTCCAAGCCTGTTTCCTGACCTATTAAAGAGGAAAATACTAGTAGCACATTCCTCATAACATTGTAGTGAGGAATAGGTGAGATAATGCACGTGAAGCACTTAACATCATCCGTGGTACACAGTGCTTTGTAAATATTAGCTGCATCCTCTCATTCTTCCCTTTTTCTAACCCTTTTTCTAATTATTATTTTTCTAATAATAATTAGATATTATTATCTAATAATAGAATATTAGATAATAGAATAACCCGGCCTTGATTTCCTTTCTTAAGGGGCCAATTTTTTTCTTTCTTATTACTCTCTCTAGCACAATCATAATAGATTCATAAAGGTAAAATAGGCCGGGCGCGGTGGCTCAAGCCTGTAATCCCAGCACTTTGGGAGGCCGAGACGGGCGGATCACGAGGTCAGAAGATCGAGACCATCCTGGCTAACATGGTGAAACCCCGTCTCTACTAAAAAAATACAAAAAAATAGCCGGGCGCGGTGGCGGGCGCCTGTAGTTCCAGCTACTCAGGAGGCTGAGACAGGAGAATAGCGTAAACCCGGGAGGCGGAGCTTGCAGTGAGCTGAGATCCGGCCACTGCACTCCAGCCTGGGCCCCAGAGTGAGACTCTGTCTCAAAAAAAAAAAAAAAAAAAAAAAAAGGTAAAATAGGAATGCAGCATTTTAAGTTTTTTGGATGGAAAAACCTATTCTGAGGCACTCAGCGCCCCCCTTTTATATCTCCAACCTGATGACAAAGGAAATGAAAGAAATTCAAAGCTAAAAGTAAAGCATTTTTTAAAATATATAGATATGTTTTAGTTTTTTTTTTTTTTTTTGATAAACAGACATGCTTAATGATAGCTTACGCTCTACAGAGATGACTACGGAGACTTTTAATCTATAATCCGGGAGTATATAACCATGCAGTACAGACCAATTAGCCAAATGTAAAATAAACTAGATTCTTACCACAACTACCCTATAAACACTGCAGCTATTCTTTGCAAAAGGATCCTACATCTTATGTGAAAACACCTAGTGTGGGGGAACCAGAAACCTAGCTATGTGGCCAAAAGTAAAACCCAAAGGAAAAAATAGCAATTCAGTGGTTAATTGGTGAAAACAGGAAATTTGTGCCCTTTACTGTGCTACTGCTTTTGTCTTCTTACTTTTGTTCTTTTTGTCCCTTCAGCCCATCCATGTTAGCACTCAGTAGGTCTGAATAAGCCATCTGAAACTTATTCACTTGCTTGGAGCTCACCACAGTGCTGACCTTCTTTTTCCCATAGATAGCTCTTAGCAGACACTTGTCTGAGGGCTCAAAGCCCTCCACAGAACCTTTCTTTGGAACAGGTTTGGTTCGACCACTCTACTTCTTCAAGGTGATATAGATGCTGCCCAACCTCCAGCACTTCTGGAAGAGTCTGGTCAGCTCCATCAGGAACTGCTCGCTCTCCAACATCATCGTGGTGATGCTGGCTCAACTCCCTCCGCGTAAGCCCCTAGCAGTCTTAGTTTTGTTTTAATCGACGCATAAGTGTACATATTTATGGAGTATACTGTGATGTTCTGATAGATGTATACATTGTGTAATGATGAAATCAAAATAATTAGCATATCCATATCTCAAACACTTGTCATTTCTTTGTGGTGAGAACATTCAAAATCCTCTCTAAAGTATATTTTATTTTAATTAATTAATTTTTTTTTTTGGAGGGCAGGATGCACAGGCCAGGTGTCAGCCTCACTCTCTTGCAGCTGCACCCCCCAACGGATATTTTAACAACAAAAAATCTGAAGAAATCTTATAGACTCTCCAAAGAAGAAAACTGAAAATTTCCAAACTTTCGGGTGAGAAAAGTTAGCACACAGCAAGGTTATCAACTTGTACATCTCCAGGGGCCTCCTTTCACAATATGATCTACATTTTGCTCTAGGGAGGAACACCTTACATTGATGACATTGTAAATGGTACCCCAGAGTTGTGCAACTCTGTGGTCATGAGGTCAAGACCCAGGGCTTACGCATTTCCTAGCTGTTTTGAATATTTAGTTTTTAGGTGTCTAGGGCATGGTCAATTATACTTTCTACGAACATTATGTCTTTTCCTTAGCATATGCTGTTCCATCTGCCGAGAATAACATATTCCCATCTTTCAACTTGTAAATTCCTATCAGAGCCTTTAAGACGTCAGTGTGCAGCCAGGCACGGCAGCTCACGCCTGTAATCCCAGCACTCTGGGAGGCCGAGGTGGGCAGATCACTTGAGATCAGGAGTTCAAGACGAGCCTGGACAACATGGCGAACCCTGTCTCTACTAAAAATACAAAATATAGCCAGGTATGGTGACGCTCACCTGTAATCCCAGCTACATGGGAGGTTGGTGCAGGAGAATTACTTGAACCCAGGAGGCGGAAGCTGCAGTGAGCCAAGATCATGCCACTGCACTCCAGCCTGGGCAACACAGCGAGACTCTGTCTCGACAACAACAAAAAAGACTTCATCGTTGTGGGAGTGCTGCCCTAAGTTGGCTATCCCACCTCTGGGCTTCTGTAGTACTCTATGCAAACCCCTCTCACAGCCCTTGCCATAATATATTCCCATGACCAATTTTCATATCTATATCTTGCACTGAACTGTAAGATCCTTGAGGACAGGAACTATGATTTTTCTATCATGGTTCCTAGGACATAACATAGTGCTTGAGTTATAGTAGCTATTTATCCATAGTCTCATTGTGGTAAAAATTTAAAGCTTAAGAAATCAAGAGACAATAGCAATACTTTAGCTGAAATCCTAAATTCAAAAATAAAGTTAATGGCGTAAACCTGGGAGGCAGAGCTTGCAGTGAGCTGACATCCGGCCACTGCACTCCAGCCCGGGCGACAGAGCAAGACTTCGTCTCAAAAAAAAAAAAAAAAAAAAGTTAAGAACAGTTGTTAAAGAGGATATTCCCACTTTCTTGCTGAAAAACTGATGGTTTTTCTCTCGTTGTGCAACATACTGATATAAAAGTGACCAAAGCGGCAGGGCACGGTGGCTCACGCCTATAATCCTAGCACTTTGGGAGGCCGAGGCAGGCAAACCACGAGGTCAAGAGATTGAGACTATCCTGGCCAACATGGTGAAACCCCACCTCTACTAAAAATACAAAAATTAGCTGGGCATGGTGGCACATGCCTGTAGTCCCAGCTACTTGCAGGCTGAGGCAGGAGAATTGCTTGAACCCAGGAGGCAGAAGTTGCAGTGAGCCAAGATCACGTTACTGCACTCTGCCTGGCGACAGAGCGAGACTCCATCTCAGGGAAAAAAAAAGTAACCAAAGCAACACTGTTGAAGTGCTCAAAACATGTTAAAGCTTTTTTCCCCTAATCTATTACCACCTATTGATCATCAGCTCTCTATATTAGCTACAACCTTCTTTCCTCCTCAGGGAATACCAGAGAAGAGCCAGGAGGGGTCAAGGGTACCCTCCAAATTTAACCCCAGATGCCTAAAATGCACTAGAGATACTTCAAACTACCTTCCAACCCCAAGATTCTCAATTCTTTATTACCAAAGCAAAATTCTATATTTCCACACTGATATTTTGGTACAATTATTAATATTTATCAAGTGTGTATTGGATTACATTCCAGAATTAAACATGGTTTTAGAAGAACTGGGCCTCTGCCAATAACAAGTCCAAGAGACTACAGATGCTCCTTGACTTATAATGGAGTTAAGTCCCAATAAAACCATCATAAGTTGAAAGTATTAACAGGCTGAACATGATGGCTCACATCTATAACCCCAGTACTTTGGGAGGCCAAGGTGGAAGGACTGCTTGAGTCCAGGAGTTTGAGACCAGCCTGGACAGCATAATAAGATCTCCCAAGTAGTCCCAGCTACTCAGGAGGCTGAGGTGGGGGGATCACTTGGGCCAAGGAGGTCAAGGTTGCAGTGAGCCAAGATCACACCACTGCACTCCAACCTGTGCAACAGAGCACAAGACCCTGTCTCCAGAAAATAAAAGCACTATACACCTAACCTACCGAGCATCATAGCTTAGCCTAGCCTACTTTAAATAGGCTCAAATCACTTACATTAGCCTACAATTGTGCACAATCATCTAACACAAAGCCTATTTTTAATAAAGTGTTGAATATTGCATGTAATTTATTGAAGACAGTACACTGAAGAGTACTGGTTTACCCTCATGATCAAATGGCTAACTGGGAGTTACGGCTCGCTGACTGGGAGTTATAGCTCATTGCCACTATTCAGCATCACAAGAAAATATTTCAGCCACATATCACTAGCCCAAGAAAGGACTGAAATTCAAAATTCGAAAAGTTTCTACTGAATGCATATTGCTTTAGCACCACAGTAAAGTTAAAAAAATAATAATAATTAAATCAAACCACCATAAGTCAGATACCATCTGGACTTCAAGTCCCTAAGCCTAAACCATTCAAACAGAAAGTGAAGGGATAACATTTTCATTTTACTGATGGAGACACGGCGATGTAAAAAAACAAACAAACAAACAAACAAAAAAACACAAATGACTCAAGACATACATGTGTCTCTATCCATTATACCATCCACAGTTCCTTTGGGTCTACAAACTGGATAGCAGCCCCCAACAGAAGCATTGTTAAAGACCTGACAACTCTGCATTCACTCCACATTTTACCAATCATCTGGTGCACCGTCATCTACACCAAGCCAAGGGACCAGTTTCCACATTAACTAGGAAAATAATGTGATGGGCCAGTCAGTCAGATGTGAGGAGTGGTAAGGAAAAATGAAGATTTTTACCTTGAGAACTCTGGCTTAGCCTGGCTGAGGAGCGGGTGACTCGAGCAGATCGTCGGGATGTGCCATCACTTTCTGAACTGTCTGTGTGCTCGAGATCTGTAGAAAAATCGGAATCTTCGGTTCCATCTGAACTACTGCCTGCATTCCTCTGTAATACCATAGATCCAGATATTAGCACAGAAGCATTTGGTCTGAGGGTTTGCATTAACATTGAAAATAAAACAAGCTGTGACACCGAAAACACCAAGTTCAAACCTAAGAAAGGATTCCACAAGCATTTCCCATCCTCCCACCCACCCAGGCAACTTCACTTTATTTAGAACACTTAAATGGAACAATGTACAAATAAGGGACTTTTGTTAAATAAATGAAGAGCTTCCATTTCATTGGCTCCCGTTGCCCAGGCTGGAGGGCAAGGGCACAATCTCAGCTCACAGTAACTTCCGCCTCCTGGGTTCAAGCGATTCTCCTGCCTTGGCCTCCCAAGTAGCAGGGACTACAGGCACCCACCACCACGCCCAGCTAACTTCTATATTTTTAGTAGAGATGGGGTTTCACTATGTTGGCCAGGCTGGTCTTGAACATCTGACCTCAGGTGATCCACCCGCCGTGGCCTCCCAAAGTGCTGGGATTACAGACGTGAGACACCACACCCAGCCATGAAGATAATTAATTCTTACTGTATTAGCACTAAGTATGAACCAAGATCATTCGGAGATCAGTATCACAAAAAAAGGTCCACTGTAGTGAAAAAATCGTTGGTGCTAGACCTCATTTAACTTTAGAGTAGCTTTTGTTAAATGTCTCCATGAAAAGCTATCATATTTTTTTAAAACCATATACCATCTCAAAATATCATGGACCACAACTCTGATCCCAAAAGAATTTAAGCAGAAAAAGACGAAAATTGTTACTGCGTATGCAGTACCAATTTTTTTTTTTTTTTTTTTTTTTTTTGAGACGGAGTCTTGCTGTGTCTCCCAGGCTGGAGTGCAGTGGCCTGATCTCGGCTCACTGCAAGCTCCGTCTCCTGGGTTCATGCCATTCTCCTGCCTCAGCCTCCCAAGTAGCTGGGACAACAGGCGCCCGCCACCACGCCCTGCTAGTTTTTTGTATTTTTAGTAGAGACGGGGTTTCACCATGTTAGCCAGGATAGTCTCGATCTCCTGACCTCGTGATCCACCCGCCTCGGCCTCCCAAAGTGCCATCTATCCTTGAAGTTTCTCCACATGAAAGCCATCTATCTTTCAAAAAGGCAGCTTGCACATGAAGACTCATGGGTATTCAAAAACAGTTGTTTTCAAAACCATCTTTTCAATGAACAATTATTTGTCAATTATTAACCTCCTCAGGAGTTCTTTCTTAGCCATAAAGATAACTTTTATCAATTGAGCACTAACACTATACCCTTTACAAAACCAGAAAGGAAAAAATATTTGCTAAAAATACAAAGATTCACGCTGTAAGTCCCAATTCTTTATTCAAAACCCTGAGGGCCAGTTGTGTTTAGAATTCGTATTTTTTTTTTATTTTTAGAAGGGGAGTACTTTGCATGTATCCTGCAAATATTGGGTGCAATAACAAAACATAATACTTCTGCAGCAAAAGATATAAACAGTCACACTAAATGAGACACACAAAAACCGTAAGTAGCCTCAGGACAGATTAAGACAGGTTTGCCGCCAAACAGGTTACTAAAAAAATGTACATTTTCAAGAAACTCCTGGTATTCAGGAAATTAAGAAAGAAGACTGGGGCCCTATTTCAAGGCACCAATATTATTCCTGCATTTGGTGAGCCTTAACACACATACCACCGGCTGGGCGCGGTGGCTCATGCCTTCAATCCCAGTACTTTGGGAGGCCGAGGCGGGTGGATCACCTGAGGTCAGGAGTTCGAAACCAGCCTGACCAACATGGTGAAATCCTGTCTCTACTAAACACAAAAATTAGCTGGGCGTCATGGAATCCGCCTGTAATCCCAGCTACTAGG
Organism: Macaca nemestrina; assembly: GCF_043159975.1. Lineage (NCBI taxonomy): Eukaryota > Metazoa > Chordata > Mammalia > Primates > Cercopithecidae > Macaca > Macaca nemestrina. The sequence goes on from NC_092141.1 coordinate 59,398,748, forward strand.
GAGACTGAGGCAGGAGAATCGCTTGAAGCCGGGAGACAGAGGTTGCAGTGAGCCGAGATCATGCCATTGCACTCCGACCTGGGCAACAAGAGCAAAACTCCATCTTAAAAAAAAAAAAAAAAAACCCATACATACCACCCACCAGCTGAGATCATTTTAGGAGACATTAAAAAGCATACATTTTCAGCCTGAAAAACCTCTGTGAAGAGAAAGATTTCTACTGAAATGAGCAAGAATACCACCCAGTTTTCCAAATATCTCAAGGGTAACCTGCCAGGAAATGAGCAAGAATCACAGAAAATGTCTAAAATAAGCAAGAATCACAGAAAACAGCTAAAATGAAGGGGGAATCTTAAAAGTCACCATTATAGTCTAATTACCTAGATATTTAAAGCCTTGATGTGAGACTTGTTCCTTCCTGGCTTGATCCTGGAACTCAGCTCTTCCCTGTGGCTTTTACCAGTATACCTCCCATTGTACTCCAGAGCAGACCAACTGCTCCTTCACTTCCTTCCTGTAACACTTTGTATACACCTCCAAGCACAGAACTTACTAGATCGTCCTAAGGTTATTCATGTCTGTTTTCTCCTATCGGGCTGTGATACCCTTAAGCCAGGGATCACATCTAATAAATTTCTGAGGCCGGGCGCGGTGGCTCAAGCCTGTAATCCCAGCACTTTGGGAGGCCGAGACGGGCGGATCACGAGGTCAGGAGATCGAGACCATCCTGGCTAACACAGTGAAACCCCGTCTCTACTAAAAATACAAAAACTTAGCCGGGCGAGGTGGCAGGCGCCTGTAGTCCCAGCTACTCGGGAGGCTGAGGCAGGAGAATGGCGTGAACCCGGGAGGCGGAGCTTGCAGTGAGCTGAGATCCGGCCACTGCACTCCAGCCTGGGTGACAGAGCGAGACTCCGTCTCAAAAAAAAAAAAAAAAAAAAAAAATTTCTGAATCGTCAGCAACCACCGCGCAGAAAGTAATCAATAGACATTTGTTCAATTGAGTTAGATTTGTTCTATATTCTGGATCTGCCACTGCCTGAGTGGCTTGCGGCACTCCATGGACCTCCGTTAGTTCAACTGTAAGAAGTAGGGGGCCATTCCTGGGTGACCTCCTAAGTCCCTTCTAATTCTAGAAGTTTTCGGTTTTTACCAACTGCATTTTCTAGGAGCTGTCGAACTAGCAAGTAAAGATTACAGCTTGGAGGCAACTGGCCTGAGTGGGATCCCCTGGGAGTGGGCGCCGGCTTCCCACCACCCAGTCTTCTGCTTTGTTGTGCCCCTCACCTGGAAAGTAACGAGGCCTCCAAAACCCCGCCTCTGCACCTATCAGCGTCCCCGCTCGGAAAGGCGGGGATTCGGGCCACCCAATCGAGGTCCGCCTAAGCCGCGCCCCCACAGGACAGACTACCAACCCCGACCAATCAGGAGAGGAGGGATCGTTCTCTCCAGCCAGTGGGAGAGCGCTAGGGCCGGGGCCAGACACCGCCCCCGCACGCGGGGAGGTGACCGTTGAGCCCAAACAGGCGGCGTCACCAGCCAATCAATATGCTTCCTGACGTTTCAGCGACCAATTAATAAGAACGCCTCCGATCCAGGCAAGCAGAGGGCGGGAATAGTTGCAAGCATAGGCCGAGGCCAGGGTCGGGCCCACATTTTTCTGTTGGATATGGACAGAAGAGAGGGTGGCTGAGCAAGGTTCGGGGGAGCGGGAAGTTGGGACCCAAGCACTGTGAGGCGTGGCCAACTGCGTCACGGTGCTCAATCGACTGTCCTTAGAAACCCGCCATCCCTCCTCTCCCGTTTCTCACCTTCCTTCGCGGCATTGCCGGCGGCTGCGGCCCGACGGTTCCGATTCGGGCAGCGGCGGCAGCAGCAGCAGGAACGGTGGCTCCGGCGGGCTCCGTGGCGGCCTCTGTAGCAGTCCCAATCCTGCGGACGATCCCTAGTGCCTCCTGCCTCTCAGCGTCTGGAGCGTTCTGCGCAGGCGCCGCGGGCTGAAGCGCTTTTTCCTTCACTTCCGGCTGGGTCTCGCGTCCCCTGACGTTACGGGCCAAAGAGGGTGCTGGGAGATTAGATCCTTTTGGTGAAGCTAGTGGGCGCCATTTTGAAGTTGGGCAGAAAGTGACTCCAGTGGTGGAATCCGGGGCCAGCCATTTTTAGTTAACGTGAGTGGCGCTGTTTGTGGGCGTGGGTAGCCATTCTTGTTTGGGGCAGAAGCCTGACAGTTGATGTAAACGGTTCTCATCTTTACCTAGGGCAAAATTTCCCTTCCCGGTCGTTTTAATTTCCAGAGTCGAGGAAGGAAACCCCCCGGAATCCATCAGGTTGCTGAGATTAGATTTAACCCCTTCGTTGCCTGATTGTTTAAAGGACGTTTCCGTTTATTACATAAACTCAAAAGTTGCAGAGGGATGTTTTGTGAAAGAAACTTTGTATTTTAAGAACCATCCTGGTGCCGAAGGGGTGGGAATGGGGAATTGAAAAAGGAACTAAAGGGTAGCGTCCGCCATCAGGAAGTTTCCTGTATGGTAGAGGAGACATTGTCCTTGCTCTTAGCTAACAGCAAGTAAGTTAGTTGATGTCGCGGGGAGGAGGCAAAACCATTCTCCAGAAGCTGCAGCTCAAAGAATTCCCAATTTAGCTCTGTGGCGAGCGCCCACTTCCTTCCCGCACTGTGTTTGGGTTTGAGACCACTGGGGGCCCTGGGGTGAAAAATGTGATTTGAAAGTGTCCCGGGAATGCAGTACCAGAGTCAGAAAAGCATTGAACCCCATTTAGCTCAAATGACCTCTGGAATCCAGATGCTTGAGGCGGAGGAAGAAGAGGGAATGTTTTTACTGAAGCTGAAGCCCCCAAAAGAATGGAAATTTGAATAATAATGAGAGGGCCTAGGAAGGAGAGGTTGGTCACTGATACTAGGCTGAAAGAAGAGCCTTAAGAAAAGGCTGGAAAGTGGAGAGCAGGCGTTGAAGATTTAACCTCTCTGGAGGAAAGGCCTTGAGAGGACCAAGTCTTGCCCAATTGCGGCTGGGTGGAACCCAGGCACGCTCAGTCATTAAGTTAGGATCCCTAACCCCAATTTCAATCTGAGGCCCCTTTAGATGGAGATTTCCCCCCCGTTCAGATGGAGATTTTCCCCAGGGGCTAAAGAACAAAGTAGCAGAAGGTAAACATCTGATTGATGTGCTAAGTAAAGAACTCAAAAGAGTTAAAGTTCCAGACCCTTAGCCAGCACTCTCCTTGGGGATGTCCTGGGCCAGTGTTGACACAGGCAGCTTTTAGTATTTAATACTTAGCTTTTAGTGCTTAGTATAAATACCTTTGATAACCTACTTAGGTTGAACTGCACGTAAGAACTTACTTGAAAATGGCTCACATCTTCCTTTGTAGCCCCTCACCACTTAAGCATTTAATTTCATACCATTACTCTGTTATTTTGTACTTACTGATATGTTCCTGAGGTTACATTTGAATGTTCTGGCTCCCCAACTGGTGGTAAGAATCTCTTATATTAAGAGCATATCTCAATTATTTCATACCATCCTTCTTTTTTTCTCTCTCTCTTCTTCTTTTTTTTTTTTTTTTTTCTTCCTAGATAGAGTCTTGCTGTGTAGCCCAGGCTGGCGCGCAATGGTTGAATGTCAGCTCACTGCAAGCTCCGCCTCCTGGGCTCAAGGGATTCTCTTGCCTCAGCCTCCCAAGTAGCTGGGACTACAGGCGTGTGCCATCACACTCGGCTTATTTTTTGTAGAGACAGAGTTTCACCATGTTGCCCAGGCTGGTCTTGAACTACTAAGCTCAGGTGATCCGCCTGTCTCGGCCTTCCAGAGTGCTGGGGCTATAGGTGTGAGCCACCACTCCCAGCCATACCAGCCTTTCTTTTTTTTTTTTTTTTTGAGACAGAGTTTTGCTCTTGTTGCCAGGCTGGAGTGCAATGGCACAATCTTGGCTCACAGCAACCTCCGCCGCCCGGGTTCAGGCGATTCTCCTGCCTCAGCTTCCCGAGTAGCTGAGATTACAGGCGCCCACCACCACGCCTGGCGAATTTTTGTATTTTTAGTAGAGACAGTGTTTCTCCATGTTGGTCAGGTTGATCTTGAACTCCCGACTTCAGGTGATCCACCTGCCTCAGCCTCCCACAGTGCTGGGATTACAGGCATGAGCCACCCCGCCCGCCCCTTACCATCCTTTCTAGTGGTGCTCAAACCTTGTTCTTCCCACAGTAAATTCTTGCTGCTCAGTAAGAATATCATTACTGTTTTACAGTCCCTGAATGTATAGCACTCAGAGATGGTGAAGTTACCCTCCCTGGAAATTAGTGTTTTAGAATAAGATCTTATCCTGACTCGCATCCATCACACAAATACCAGCATTACAGGAGTTAGTCGTTAGTTAATTTCTTACACTAGATTCCCTAAGACTGCAGCTGATGCTAAAGAGTTTACAGTTTCATTTAGATATGATTCTTGTCCTTGGAAAATGTACACTCTGGCAGAAAGATGAAAAAACTAACACCAGTAGGATAGAAACATGATCATAAGGAAAAAAATGTGTATAGTACTTGAAAGTAGACCAGCTAGGTATATTTAGAATGGGGAAGGGGAGGATGTTAAAAGCTTATTCCTTCTTCCTTTCTTTTTTTAAACCAAATATAACATTTACTTTGAGGGTCATGCTCATCACAACACAATTAGCTTTCCAAGCAGGAACTGATGTTGATTTCAAAGCCTCTGACAGGTTGCCCCTTGGCCATCCTCAACCACCAGACTTCACCACTGACACTCTGGACAGTTCTCCTTGCCTTTCTATTTTCTTAGACTTTACTTCCTGCCTGGATACATCTCCTAACCCTCTTTAAATTTTTATTTATTTATTTTTATTTATTTATTTTTTGAGATGGAGTCTTGCTCTGTCACCCAGGCTGGAGTGCAGTGGCACAATCTCAGCTCACTGCAAGCTCCGCCTCCCGGGTTCATGTCATTCTCCTGCCTCAGTCTACCCAGTAGCTGGGACTGCAGGCGCCTGCCACCACGCCCTTCTAATTTTTTGTATTTTTAGTAGAGACAGGGTTTCACTGTGTTAGCCAGGATGGTAAAATTGTATTTTTTCAGAAAATCTTTTCTGATTCATTCTTTGTAAGGTAGTAGGGCATAATGATACGTTATTTTGCACTTAACTGCTGGATTTGTTATTTTCCTTGTACAGTTTGCTAGATAATTCTGTTCATTTCCCTTCCCAAATAGATAATAGAAACATACATAAATCATGTTTATTGTATCATCAGCTCTACTAGTGTCCAGTACAAGGCTTTGATGTCAGATCTGAATTTTAATCTCAGCTCTGCTGCTTCCTACCTGCATTACTCTTGGACAAGTTTTTGTTTTTGTTTTTTGTTTTTTAAGAGATAGGGTCTCACTCTTGTCACCCAGTCTGGAGTACAGTGGCACAATCATAACTCACTGCAACCTTGATCTCCTGGGCCAAGCGATCCTCCCACGTCAGCCTCCCAAGTAGCTAGGACTACAGGTATACACCACCATGCCTGGCTAATTTTTAAATTATTTGTAGAGATAAGATCTTGCTACATTGTCCAGACTAGTCTCGAACTCCTGGCCTCAAGCCAAATCCTCCCACCTCAGCCTCCCAAAGCACTGGGGTTACAGGCAGGAGCCATGCCCGGCCTTGGACAAGTTTTAAATTTGTTTGTGTCTCAGTTTTCTCACCTGTGATGTGGGGACATTAATAGCCACCTCACAAGGTTGTAAGGAATAAAGGAGATGAGTGTTGTAAAGCACTTTGCACAGTTCCTGACATAGAGTAATTGCTCAATAGCTGGCTATTGTTATTTTTATTTCCAGTCACTCTAGTCATGGCTATAACATTCTAATGTTAGTGACTATATCTTTACATGGTCTCAGTGATTGTTTGCTTTTATCTGTTCAACCTCTTTAACTCTGTTCAACCTCTGTTCAACCACTTTAACTGAAGACACACAGAGTGATTACCCAGGCATTAATCACCCAGGTACCAGGCACTGAGTTACACCCCATGGACAAAACACCATCTTTCCCCTAAAGGAGCTTAGAATCCTATAGGGAAGACAGGCTAGTAAGCACACAGTTATGAAAATGTAGAGTATTACATGGGAAAATAGGAAGATAAGCAAGGTTCAGAAGTGCTACAGAGGAGGAGGTAGAGTGTTTCATTTGGAAAGTTTAGGAAAGGTTTCATAAAAGACATGAAACGAGTGGAATTTCACAGGATGAATGTTTGCCAGTAAACAAGGACAATATATGTGTTTTACATGCAAAGAAAACAGAATGTACAATAGTACAGAGGTGTGGAGGAGCATTATCTGTGGGTGCCTAGGAGGTGCATAAGAGGCATGGGAACCAGTTCATGCAGAGTGTTCAACACCCTCCTATGGAGACTGAACTGGAAGTGGTAGGCAATTTCTGAAAGTCCTTAAGCAGAGGAGGCCCCCAGTGAGACATGCATTTTAGAAGTCTCTTTCTGGCAGCTGTGAAGGGCACTGATCAGAGTAGGAGGGAGACCCAAGGCAGGAGACCAGTTAGAAGGCTGCTGAAATAGCCTTAGCCAGAGACGAGAAGGGACTGAAATAGGCACTGGGAGTGGGGGCAATCTTGTATGTGTGTGTGTGCTTGTGTATTTCTGTACTTGTATCAGTGTCTTGTCTCCTCAGTTTTGTAAGCTCCCTGAAAGATCCCTGGATGTCCTTTAAAATGTTGCCTTGACAGTAAAATTATAGGTACCATGTTTCAAATACAAAATGTAGTTGTTCATTGTTTGCTTCTCCCAGAGGTTGGGAGCCTTGCCTGGATGGCCACAGCATCTCCAGCTTCTCCCTTGCTGCCTGGCACCCAAAAGGGCTCAGTAGTTGGGGTGGCACCAACTTGAATGTTTCTCACCCCACTACCAGTTGTTGACACAGCTAGGAAAGGCTTGCACAGAACCAGCCATGCTCTCTCCTCTAAGCCTCTTTCTGACCAGTGAGGTGGCTGGTAGGGGTTAGGGATAGCCATTTCCTCTGTGTGCAGTCTTGTAAGGTGGGGGAAGCATGCCTTGGCCTTTTAAAGCCAATGCTAGTGTAGCCAGGCCAATCTCATAACTTCTGAGGCTTAGTCTCTGTCCCTTTGGGAGAATCTCAGGGGTTGCTGATGTGACTATAATTCCTATTAAAATATTTTCATTTGCAGCTGCCTTTAAAAGGGTCAGCACAGTCACTAATAGGCCCTTCTTCCTTACTCTTGCTGGAGATGGCCTGGAGCTTCTCTTACATTCTGGCTACCTGATTTGGATCTTGTAGCACCCTTAGCCCCCAGCCGCAGCCTCACCCTGGGAGAAGTTATTGGACAGATCCCAGCAGGCTCAGGCACAGCTCCCCGCCTCTGCAGCTGGGGATATAAATAACCACCAAAGCTAAACAGTCAAATAACCACATTTTGAAAATCGCTAAAAAAAAAAAATCACTCTGATCTTAATTCAATAGCAGTTCTTCTCCCACCTCTGCCCTTCATCTCCCCCTTTCCTCCACTTATCTACCTCCCTTCCCTGATCCAAGCTCCCTAGGGAAGTCAATCTGAGCACAAAGCTGTCTTATGATGAAGACATCCTTTTCCATATTCGATGGGGCCAAAGCCCTCCAGGGCTGTAGTTATAGTTACAAGATGTTGTTATGGCAGCAGAGGCCTCAGGGCAACATACGTTCCACAATGGTAATTGGGTTTTCTTTAACAGACTGTCTCTCCTGGGTTCTCCATGCCCAAATTCACTTACCAAGAAGACCAGGGAATTGCCATTATGGATGAGCCTTCATTTTTTGATTCCAGCAAAACCAAATTGCTCTATTCCCCAGGGTGGAAAGTACCCGGTCACCATGGGCTGAGACATTTAGACTGCAGGCATTTTCATTTATACATTCAACAAATGTTTATTGAGCACCTGATGGGTGCTAGGCATTGGCCAGAAGCTGAATAAGCAGACATGGTCTTTCCTCTCTGTCAATTTAGGACAAGTATGTACAGGAAGGGGCTAGAGGAACACTTTCACCTGCCCTCAACCCCCCTACACCATTTCAAAATGATTAACCCAGTGTAATAACACTAAATGAAAATTTGAGGAAAATAAAAGATATCCTTAATCTCACTGCTGCCACAGAAGCTTTTTTTTTTTTTTTTTTTTTTTTTTAATTGAGACAGAGTCTAGCTCTGTTGCCCAGACTGGAATGCAGTGACGTGATCTCAGCTCACTGCAACCTCCACCTCCCGGGTTCAAGCGATTCTCCTGCCTCAGCCTCCTGAGTAGCTGGGACTACAGGTGCGTGCCACCATGCCTGGCTAATTTTTCTATTTTTAGTAGAGACAGCATTTTGCCATGTTGCCCAGGCTGGTCTCAAATTCATGGTTTCAAGTGATCCACCAGCTTTAGCCTCCCAAAGTGCTGGGATTACAGGCATAAGCTACCATGCCTGGCACAAAGCAATTTTTTTTTTTTTTTTTTTTTTTTTTTTTTTTTGGAGACGAGTCTCTGTCACCCAGCCTGGAGTGCAGTGGCGTGGTGTCAGCTCACTGCAAGCTCTGCCTCCCGGGTTCCTGCCATTCTCCTGCCTCAGCCTCCCAAGTAGCTGGGACTACAGGCACCCACCACCACACCCGGCTAATTTTTTTTTGTATTTTTAGTAGAGACGGGGTTTCACTGTGTTAGCCAGGATGGTCTCGATCTCCTGACCTCGTGATCCACCCACCTCAGCCTCCCAAAGTGCTGGGATTACAGGCGTGAGCCACCACACCCAGCCCAACTATTTTTATTTTTTGTATATTACCTTCCATTTTTTTCTCCTCATGCATACATTTTATGTGCTTATTTTAATATAGATACACTCATTATTTACATGAAATTTTATTTTTATTTTTTTTGAGACAGGATCTTGCTCTTTTACCCAGGCTGGAGTGCAGTAGTGCAATCACCTCTCACTGCAACCTTGACCTCTTGGTTTCTTTTTTTTTTTTTTTTTTTTGAGATGGAGTCTGGCTCTGTCGCCCAGGCTGGAGTGCAGTGGCCGGATCTCAGCTCACTGCAAGCTCCGCCTCCCGGGTTTACGCCATTCTCCTGCCTCAGCCTCCCGAGTAGCTGGGACTACAGGCGTCCGCCACCTTGCCCGGCTAGTTTTTTGTATTTTTTAGTAGAGATGGGGTTTCACCGTGTTCGCCAGGATGGTCTCGATCTCCTGACCTCGTGATCCGCCCGTCTCGGCCTCCCAAAGTGCTGGGATTACAGGCTTGAGCCACCGCACCCGGCCTGACCTCTTGGTTTCAAGCGATCCTCTCACTCAGCCTTCCAAGTAGCTGTGACTACAGGCACATGCCACCATACCCCGCTAATTTTTTTATTTTTTGTAGAGATGGGGTCTCATTATGTTACCTAGGCTGGTCTCAAACTCCTGAACTCAAGCAAAATGCTAGGATTACAATCATGAGCCACTGTGCCTGGCCGAAATTTTATATTTTATACATCTTCTCAGCATTTTCTGTGTTTCCCTAGAGTCCTCGTAATTGTAACTATACTCACTGGGTGACATTGCACTGTGGTGTTATGATGTAATGTGCTCTCATTCCCCTGTTGTGGAGTTATTAAAGCTCTTTTATGTCAGATAATGCTGCAGTAAGTGTCTGCATGCATCCATAGCTCTCTCCTGTTTTTATTTCTGCCACTTATATATTGCTTCTTTCCTCTCCTTAAAGACTCGCACAATTTACAGTGTCATCATCAGTGTAAGGGTGCCAATTTAAGTCATTGTTTCCAGAACTAAACATTACCACTTTTTAAAAATCTTGTAATTTTAATAAAAATGAAAATGGCACCCCAAATATGCTTTTGATTTTATTTCTACTGAGGATATACTTCAGTCTTTCATGTGTTTATTTACTAGGTCTGTTTCCTCTTCTGGGAAACCCTATTCATTACCAATTTATCTTGATGATTTTCTTAAGTTTGAGTGAGAGAAAGCGATGCTTTGAGCTACATTCAGTTATGGGTCAGTGTTACTGTTACTAAGAAGGTAGAACATGGCCGGGCATGGTGGCTTACACCTGTAATCCCAGCACTTTGGGAGGCCAAGGTTGGGTAGATTAACTGAGGTCAGGAGTTCGAGACCAGCATGGCCAACATGGTGAAACCCCGTCTCTACTAAAAGTACAAAAATTAGCTGGGCATGGTGGTGGGCACCTGTAATAGCTACTTGGGAGTCTGAGGCAGGAGAATCGCTTGAAACTGGGAGGCAGAGGTTGCAGTGAGCCGAGATTGTGCCATTGCACTCCAGCCTGGTGACAGAGCGAAACTCCATCTCAAAAAAAAAAAAAAAAAAAAGGCAGAACATTTGCTTCAGATTCATTTCTTTAGGATTTTCTCCTCACTCTTTCCCTCTGTCATCCGAATTACATCTAGTGGTGAATGCTGTCAAGTCCACATACTACTGAAACAGGGTGAGATTGTAAACAGAGGCCAGGCGTGGTAGCTCACACCTGTAATCCCATCACTTTGGGAGGCCAAGGCGGGCGGATCACAAGGTCAGGAGATTGAGACCACGGTGAAACCCCGTCTCTACTAAAAAATTTAAAAAATTAGCCGGGCACGGTGGCAGGCGCCTGTAGTCCCAGCTACTCAGGAGGCTGAGGCAGGAGAATGGTGTGAACCCGGGAGGTGGAGTTTGCAGCAAGCCTAGATCGTGCCACTGCACTCCAGCCTGGGCAACACAGTGAGATTCCATCTCAAAAAAAAAGAAAAAGAAAAAGAAAAAAGAAGAGATTGTAAACAGAATGTGTACATGGCATGGATAAAAGTGGTGAGGAGAGGCTGGGCGTGGTAGCTCACACCTGTAGTCCCAGCACTTTCGGAGGCTGAGACAGGCAGATCACTTGAGGCCAAGAGCTCAAGACCAGCCTGCCCAACATGGGAAAACCCCATCTGTACTAAAAATACAAAAAAATTAGCCGGTGGACCTGTAGTCCTAGCTACTTGGGAGGCTGAGGTGGTACAATTGCTTGTGCCCAGGAAGCAGCGGTTTCAGTCAGCTGAGATCACACCACTGCCCTTACCCCAGCATGTGTGGAGGGGCCATTATAAAAGCCATAATCAGTCTTGCCCACTATAAGAACCATGAAGATGATTCTGTAGACACTGCTTTCCTGGTGACCTGGGAGAAACTAAAAAGTTTCCCAAACTAGTCAACCTCAGGAGGATACAAAAATGACACTGCATTTTGCCATTTGTAAAATGTGGGTCTTTTTATTTGTTGGGAGATGCTTTCCCAGGCATGGTGGCTAGGAACGGGTTCCTCTGAGTCATTTATACATGTTTGCCCAATCTCCCTTGTGATTAACTGTACCCAAATATGAATCAACTGGCCAATGGGAGGGGTATAAGCCACAACTAGGAAACACATTTTCTCTATTTAAGGCAAACCAGCACATACATAGTTCAGACCCACAACTTTGGACATCTTAGTCTTGCTCTTACCAGCTGAGGTTACTGAGCCCAATCCAATCTCAGCAGTTAAGGACGATTTTCTTGCTAGTCTGGAAATTACATGAGGATGAGTGGACATCCAGTCATTGTATTATGTGCCTAGCCTTGCCAGCAGATGTCACTACACCAAACCACATTTTCCAAAGATATGACTGGAAGGAAAGGACAAGCTTTAGAAAGACCGAGTCCGACCATTGTGACCCTCTTCTCCCATCTTAATGGAAGATTGGTATTATTCTTCCATTAATACCCCTGGAAAACTATCAAGGATATGTTTATATCCATGGTTCCCAACAGTCCTGAGGCCTAAACTCAGCAGGTCAAGACCCAAGGCTCTGGGCAGAGTCAGAGTTCTTATCCAGGGACCTTCTCCAGATTGGGTGGGGAGCACAGCTGCTGTAGGAAGGGTGGCAGGCCATTTAAATGGGGGATACGCATGATAGAGTTATCTAGGAACAAGAGCCATAGTCTTGGAGCTGTTCCAGATGTCATGCGGAGCTGATATCTCAGGCAAAGCACTCCACCCACCCTCTGCCCTGCCCCTCTGTCCACACGGGTGGGGGCTATCCCTTGCATAAGGGCTGTAGGCTAGGGCTGATCCATGGGTTCTGGGGTCTCCCCAGTGACAGCCAGGCATAGCCACACCATGTCAGGATGCTGGGAAAGTTCCTAGCAGCTTAGACCATCATGACTGTTCTCCTTCCAGACAACTATAAGTAGCATTAGTAATCTGGGAGAAAGAACCGTTGGCAGCTCTTCTGTAAAGACCTTAATTCCACGTGCCTGTCCATGGAGGAATAAAGACAGAAATCCTTCCCTGGCCTGCAGTGTCCTGCGTGGTCTGTCTTCTGGCTAACTCTCCAGGCCCATCTCACACAAACCTGCTTCCTTCTCAGTGCCGCAGCTTCACTGGCCTTCCTGCAATTCCTTAGGAGTGTGCAGGTTTCTTCCTTCTTTGCACATACTCTTTATTCTGCCTGGAATGTTCTTCCTCCATGTTCTTCTTGGCCTATTTTCACTAATCCTTCAGATCTCAGCTCAAATATCATTTTCTCAGGAAACCTTTTCCTGAACCCTCCAGGCTAAATCAAGCCCCCCACTGCTATGCTCTTATAGCACACTGTGCTTTTCTTCATAGCACTTGTCTCAGTTTGTAATTATACATTTATGTGTGTGATATTTGGATTCTTTACTTTCTGTCTCCCCCAACACACACCCTAGACTGTAAGTTCCATGAGGGCAGTGTCCATTTTACTTACCATTGCGTTCTCAGGACCTGGCAGAGTTCATGGCACTTAGTAGGCATTCAATAACTATCGGATGTATGCATGAATGGCAAGTGGGTAAATGAAGAAAGTTAGAAAACATAGTGTTACTCTCATACATACATTTATATAGTATTTGCATGTGAAATATAGTGCCTAATATATTGGCACTATATCTGGTCACTCTACCTGCGAAGGAAGATATATCAGAGTCGGGGAAAGTCATCTAAATTGATCTAAGTGGAGACTACTATACCAGGCAAAATGTTAAAAGATTGTGAAAAGATAAAGGCTGATATCATGATCCATGTATATGAAAATATAAAGGTGATACATGCAGATTTGTTTTCCAGATCCCAAAAGTCAACGCTAAGGGTCATTTTTGAAAAACTGGACTGTGGATTCCCCAGAGGAGGGACCGTGTGTTATTTATCTGTGTATCTCCAGCACCTAACATGATGCCTGGCACTTAATAGGGACTCAAGAAATGTGTTCTGAACTATTTTTGTTGTTAGTTTAAAGGAGGTAGACTTGAGTCGAAGGATAAATAAGGTAGTATGCAATTATTCACTTGGGAAACCCCAGAGGCAAAAAAAGAAAAGTATGAATAGGGTCAAGAAGGGTTCCTTTACATGTATAGACAATAGCTACACAATGGACTGTTTCAGGGACATTAGGGCTATTCAAGGCCCATCCGTTGACCTTTTGAGATCATCCTTACGAAGGGCAATTACCGTGTGCTCCCACAAAGCGCATCTTCTTCCCACCAGGAAGGACCAAATTCTAAGCTGTATAAGTCATTGGTCTCACCCTACCCCAGTGCCTCCATGCTATCGCCTTCAGTGCCCTCCACTCTTAGGCACAGACCCTTGGTCCCTTGGCATATTCTACTCTGTTTCCCACCAGAGAAGGGAAAATCCCAGAAGGTGGTGCCCTTCAGTCAGAAGTAAAAATGGCTGCATCTCTCAGGGCAACCAGTGCCTGGGCCTGGTATTCCTGAGCCCACAGCAGGGAGGCCATTAGCCCCGGTCCCAAGAATCCCTGCAACCAGCATCCCTGGCATTTAGCCTTCCATCCCTGGCACTTAACCCCCTGGCCCCATAAGAAGGGACATTTCAAATAGTTTTTCTTGGAGCCATGGAGGGTTCAAAAGAATTCTTGAACATTAAAAAAAAAAAATCCTCCAAAAACAGCTATTGAGCTGCTTGGCCTCACTTATTTCTTCCCTCTCCCAGCAGTGTGGAGCTTAAAGAAAAGGTTAAGGATTTGGATGTGTGTCCATTAGCCTCATTCCAGCCAGTTCCACAGGTCTCATACAAGATACTACCAGAGTCCCAGGCCCCAAGGGGTAAAGGCTGCATCCTGTCCCAAAGCTAGGTCTGAAGGAATAGGCATCAGGAAAAGACATACCTTGACTCTTGTCAGTGGTGCACTGGTGCCTCGTGAAAACTAGGCTTGGGGCTTCCCTCTTTGCTTCCCACCCCTCCCCTTCCAGCAGCCTATAAATCACTGAGTATTAAATACTGTCTGGAGGACCCTGTTCCCCCACCCCTACCCTGAGGCTTCCTGCCAGGCAGAAGGCTGCAAGCTAAGCAGGGAGAAAAGAGAGAATGGGCAGCAGGCAGGGGTGCCCATCATTTATCAACCAAACACAGCGGCCAGCCACTCTTTCCAGCAGCATTCTGGCAGGCTGGGCAGGCGATGCAGCCAGTGTTTTCTGGCAATGGAGAGCACAGTCCCGCAAGAATTCCCCTTATTTGGCTGCCCCACCCAAGAGGTGGGGAGACAGAGTCAAGGAGTGAGTCCTTTTCTCTTTTGATTTTTGGTAGTTTCAGAATCCAAACACACTTCTGGTCCTGCATAGATTCTTACCTCCTCTTCTACCCCCTTCCGCCAAGTCTCCCCTAGGGCCTCCTCTTGCAGCTTCACTTTTGACCCCACAAAGAGCTTTCCTACTTTCCCTGGCACACTATTGAAGTGTCTTAGGAGTCCCGGTTCCCTAGCTCTGGCAGGCTTTCTGAAAGGGCAGTGCCAGCCTCCTCCTCCTTTAATCTTCTGGTTTCTCCTTCATGGAAACCCCTTAGCTTTCCCCATCTTGCTCTCCTCCCCCAAGGTAGGAAGCTTGGAGAAAGGGAGTAGATTTGGTCCTAGGCTAGTCTTCTGGAGGCAGAGACATAATATTAAATAATAATCCTTTCAAAGAATAGTTCAACTCCCATACCAGGAGCAGCTAGAAACCTCTAGACGTACCTCCGTAATTTCTTAGCATTATAAACAAAATCAGAGCTCTAGAGTGTTTAGGGATGGGGAAGGCGACAGAGAGGCAGGGGAATGACTGGTCTGGCTTGTATTTCTCACTTATTTGGGTCTGGGTCTCTCTGACCTAGTCCACTGAGCCCCTCAGTAGTGGTTGTGCACAGTCTTTGAAAGCAGTTGGACCTGTCCCTTTTAGCTATATAACCATCAGTACATTTTTTAACCTCTCTGTGCCTCGACTTCCTCACCTGTGAAATGGGGATGATTATACCAACTGTATAGGGTAGTCATGAGGATCAAATGAGACCATGTGTGTAAACTGCTTAGCCTGTAGTCAGCACCCAGCAAGTGGAAGCCTTCTGCGCTGTAAAGCAGGGGAATGTGGCCGGTTACATCATGGCTGTTGGCTGTGTTACTTCCTTCCTGGAGCCTTGATGTTACTGTCTTCACAGGCGTATGAGGAGAGGGGGGTGGTGCTTTTTTGGCATTTCAAGGAATGCAAACCCACCACTGGTTCAGGAATCCCATGGTTTCTAATCAGGAGAAGAATTCAGAATTGGGTGTACAGGGCAAAGAAATCGACAGGATTGGTATCTAAACCCTAACTTGGCATTCTGGGCAAACACCCAGGAGGCCAGAGAGTTGGACTGAGCTTTTGGGTGGGACTTCCAGGGAGGGTGCCAACTTGTGTGATATTATCAGAGTGGCAAGGAAGAAGCAAGGCCAAGCTGCTTCCTACCCCAGCAGAATGCAGGCTACTTTGTAGACTACCAGGCCTTTGCCAAAGTTGAATGGAAGCAGGGGTCACAGAGGCCACTAGTGGAAGGTACTGGAACATTCCAGGCCCTTCTGCTGCACAACGCAACTCCTCAAGGCATTGAACCATCAGGGGCTTCCAGAATTGGGTACAAGGTCCTCATCTTCCACCATGCACAGCAGGAGAAATCACCTGCTGAAAGGAGCACTGTTCTAAGAGCCACTAAGTTACTAAGTGGGAGGAATGTCAGTCAGCCCTTTGGGATTTTTTCATCAGATAGGGAGACTTGACTGCCAAGGCCATTTTGTTGAGCCAGGGCCATCTTGTGGAGTAGATGTATTGGGGACAGGAAATCCACAGTAAAAACCAAGAATAGACACCAAATTCAGTCAGGGTTGAAGTGTTGGGTGGGATATAACTGGGCTTCATTCTTTCAGTCAGAAGTAGATTTACAGTGGCTGGGCGCAGTGGCTCATGCCTGTAATCCCAGCACTTTTGGAGGCCTAGGCAGGCAGATCACTTGAAGCCAGGGGTTTGAGATCAGTCTGGCCAACATGGCAAAACCCCGTCTCTACTAAAAATACAAAAATTAGCTGGGCATGGTGGCACATGTCTATAATCCCATCTACTTGGGAGGCTGAGGTAGGAGAATTTCTTGAAACTGGGAGGCAGAGGTTGCAGGGAGCTGAAATCGCGCCACTGCACTCCAGCCTGGGCAACAGAGGGAGGCCAGAGGGTGGGGTGAGAAGTAGATATACAGTGATGCTAGTGAAACTTAGGGAGTCAGAGCCCCTCACTTGCACAGACCCCTTCCAAGGCACTATACCTAATTCTATGTGTCTAATTTTTTAAACTCTTTTACTGAATGGGGAGCCCCCAAAGTGATTTTTTTTTTTTTTTTTCTGAGACAGTGTCTCGCTCTGTCACCCAGGTTGGAGTGCAGTGGTGCGATCTTGGCTCACTGCAAGCTCCGCCTCCTGGGTTCACACCATTCTCCTGCCTCAGCCTCCTGAGTAGTTGGGACTACCAGGCGCCCACCACCACGCCCGGCTAATTTTTTTGTATTTTTAGTAGAGATGAGGTTTCACCTTGTTAGTCAGGATGGTCTCAATCTCCTGACCTCATGATCCACCCGCCTTGGTCTCCCAAAGTGCTGGGATTACAGGCGTGAGCCACCATACCTAGCTTGAACTGGATTTTGATGCTACTTTTTTTTTTTTTTGAGGCAGAGTTTCCCTCAGTTGCCCAGGCTAGAATGTAGTGACACAATATTAGCTTGCTGCAGCCTTGATCTCCTGGGTTAAGCAATCCTCCCACCGCAGCCTCCCAAATAGCTGGGACTACAAGTACACCCCACCATACCTGGCTAATTTTTTAAATTTTTAGTAGAGACCAGGTCTCACTGTGTTGTCCAGGCTGGTCTCGAACTCCTGAGCTCAAGTAATCCTCCCACTTCAGCTTCCCAAATTGCTGGGATTACAGGTGTGAGCCACCATACCTGGCTCTTTTGATGATACTTGATGCCTGATTTGGTGCATGGTGTGAAGGGAAGCCTGTAATCCAATTACCAAGGTGCCCGGCTGATTTTTTTTTTTTTAAGACAAAACATCAGGCCTCACAAAATCTGGAGCCTTCCCCACTATCAGCCTACAGGACCGTTAGCCTCAACTTTCAGGAGGGGATCAGAAATATTAGTTGGAGAAATAGTCAAATACTTAACTAACCAACACTGACTCAACATTGCTGGATGCACTAGCTTGTGCTAGTTGCTGATAAGAAATAACAGAGTTGACTGGGCACGGTGGCTCACGCCTGTAATCCCAGCACTTTGGGAGGCTGAGGCAGGCAGATCACGAGGTCAGGAGTTTGAGACCATCCTGGCCAATGTGGTGAAACCCCGTCTCTACTAAAAATACAAAAATTAGCCAGGCATGGTGGTGCGAGCCTGTAGTCCCAGCTACTCGGGAGGCTGAGACAGGAGAATCGCTTGAACCCAGGAGGCGGAGGTTGCAGTGAGCTGAGATCGCGCCATTGCCCTCCAGCCTAGATGACAGAGCGAGACTCTGTCTCAGGAGGGGAAAAAAAAAAAAGACCAGCCTAGACAACATGAGAAAACCATGTCTTTACAAAAAATACAAAAATTAGCCAGGTGTGGTGGCAACTGCCTGTAGTCCCAGCTACTCTGGAGGCTGAGGTGGGAGGAGGATTGCTTGAGCCTGGGAAGTTGAGGCCGCAGTGAGCTATGATTGCACCACTGCACTTCAGCCTGGGTAACAGAGAGAGAGTAAAACTATCTCAAAAAACAAAAAGGAAAAGAAAAAAAGAAATACCAGAGTTAATGAGTTCCTTTGCTTTCAGTTGGGGAGAAAAGACAACCATGTTTAAAATGACTTGGAGAAATTATAAAGCTACCTTAAGGCCGGGCGCAGTGGCTCACGCCTGTAATCCCAGCACTTTGGGAGGCTGAGGCGGGCAGATCACCTGAGGTTGGGAGTTCGAGACCAACCTGACCAACACGGAGAAACCCCGTTTACTAAAAATACAAAAATTAGTTGGGCATGGTGGCGCATGCCTGTAATCCCAGCTACTTGGGAGGCTGAGGCAGGAGAATCGCTTGAACCTGGAGGGGCGGAGGTTATGGTGAGCCGAGATTGTGCCATTGCACTGTAGCCTGGGTAACAAGAACGAAACTCTGTCTCAAAAAAAAAAAAAAAAAAAGCTACCTTAAGCTACTACAAAATTATTCTGGGCTACAAACTGAACACCTAAGTCCTGAAAGAATTAGTGCTGATAAGGGCAGATGAGGAACACTTGGAGAAAGTGAGGTCTAATTTGAAGCTAAAGTAAATGATGGTGAAGATGGAGTTGCAGGGCAGGGGGATATCTCTGCCCTGGCACAGAAAATAAAATTGAATAAAAATCGTGGTGATATTTTGTAGTCATCTACAGCAATTTATAGCTACAATATAAGTGATTTTTTTTTTCTTTTTTTTTTCTTTTTTTTTTTTTTTTTTAGACAGAGTCTCGCTCTGTTGCCTAGGCTTGAGTGCCGTGGTGTGATCTCAGTTCACTACAACTTCCACCCTCCGGGTTCAAGAGATTCTCCTGCCTCAGCCTCCTGAGTAGCTAGGATTACAGGCGTGTGCCACCACACCTGGCTAATTTTTTGTTTTGTTTTGAGACGGAGTCTCACTCTGTCGCCCAGGCTGGAATGCAGTGGTGCAATCTCGGCTCACTGCAACCTCCACCTCCCAGGTTCAAGCAGTTTTCTGCCTCAGCATCCCGAGTAGCTGGGATTACAGGTGCCCGCCACCACACACACCTGGCTAATATTTTGTATTTTTTTTTTTTTTTTAGTAGAGACAGGGTTTCACTATATTGGTCAGGCTGGTCTTGAACTCCTGACCTCGTGATCCTCCCGCCTTGGCTTCCCAAAGTGCTGGGATTACAGGTATGAGCCACCGCACCTGGCCATAAATGATATTTTTCGACTCTGAAAATAAGCTCTGGGGCCTATGCCCCAGGTCTAAATGAAATCAGACCATAGACCACTTTTCAAATTACTCATCTCTTTTGTTATATTTTCATATCTTTGAATTGGTTTTTTTGTTTTTTGTTTGTTTGTTTGACAGAGTCTCACTGTGTTGCCCAGGCTGGAGTGCAGTGGCATGTTCTCAGCTCACTGCAGCCTCTCCCTCCCAGGTTCAAGTGATTCTCCTGCCTCAGCCTCCCAAGTATCTGGGACTATAGGGGCCCACTACCACACCCGGCTAATTTTTTTAATTTTAATTTTTATTTTTTGAGACGCAGTCTTGCTCTGTCACCCAGGCTGGAGTGCAGTGGCGCAATCTTGGCTCACCGCAAGTTCCGCCTCCCAGGTTCACACCATTCTCCTGCCTCAGCCTCCCAAGTAGCTGGGACTACAGGCGCCCGCCACCACGCCCGGCTAATTTTCTTGTATTTTTAGTAGAAACGGGGTTTCACTGTGTTAGCCAGGATGGTCTTATTTCCTGACCTCGTGATCCGCCCACCTTGGCCTCCCAAAGTCCTGGGATTACAGGCTTCAGCCACCGCACCCAGCTTGAACTGGATTTTGATGATACTTTTTTTTTTTTTTTTTTTTTTTTTTAGGTGGAGTTTCCCTCATTTGCCCAGGCTAGAATGTACTGACACAATATTAGCTTGCTGCAGCCTTGATCTCCTGGGTTAAGCAATCCTCCCACCACAGCCTCCCAAATAGCTGGGACTACAAGTACACCCCACCATACCTGGCTAATTTTTTAAATTTTTAGTAGAGACCAGGTCTCACTATGTTGTCCAGGCTGGTCTCAAACTCCTGAGCTCAAGTAATCCTCCCACTTCAGCTTCCCAAATTGCTGGGATTACAGGTGTGAGCCACCATACCTGGCCCTTTTGATGATACTTGATGCCTGATTTGGTGCATGGTGTGAAGGGAAGGGAGAGGGAGTGAATGTAGGATCAGGTGGAGAATGTCAAAGATACTGTAGCTTATTTGCCCCTGGGGACAATTGTAGTTTTGAGGAAGACTTGAAGAAGGTAAGTGGAAACAGTGGAGAAGAAAGAAATTTAAAGTGGGGCATGAAACAGATCTTTTGGTTTATACACAGTCTCCTGGGAATGTACTCAACCAGCATCCTCTCTCCAGAGACTTTCCTCTGGGAGGGGGTGCCTAGGAAAGTCAGGTGTGGAGGATGCAAACTGTTCCCACTAAGGCACTGCTCTAGAAACCAGCTGGTTTCTCAAGGTACCCACATGACACAGCAGAACTAGAGTGTACTTTAATTCACTTTTCATGAAGCACCATCTGCATGCTGGTCACAGTGCTAGGTATTATGGAGAGATGACCAAGACATACCTGCTTTCCTTAGGAAGCTTATATATTTTAGTGCAGGAGGGCCTTTTTTTTTTTTTTTTTTTTAATGAGAAATACCAGCCTGGATATTCCATAGTCCAAAGAGCCACCTCTTCTGTCTCTCACAGTGACTCTTTAGGGATATCTTAAGAGCAGGTATATTTGTTTCCTGGGATATTCCCCTGAAAAGATTAGCAGAGTCTCCCACACATCATCAATCTCTCAGAGATAAATTTATCTAAATCCTTTTTTGTTTTTCAAAACAGCTTGGTTGAGGTATAATTTATAAACCATAAAATTCACCCATTACTCATGTATAATTCTATTATTTATTTATTCACTGAGACAGAGATCTTGCTCTGTTGCCCAGGCTGGAGTGCAGTGGCACAATCTCGGCTCACTACAACCTCCACCTCCCAGGTTCAAACGATTCTTCTGCCTCAGCCCCCTAGTAACTGGGATTATAGGCACCTGCCACCACGCCCAGCTAATTTTTGTATTTTTAGTAGAGATGGGGGTGTCTCCATGTTGGCCAAGCAGGTCTCGAACTCCTGACCTCAAGTGATTCACCCACCTTGGCCACCCAAAATGCTGGGATTACAGTTGTGAGCCACCATGCCCAGCCTATTTTTATTTTTACTTTTTTGGGACAGGGTCTCACTCTGTCACCCAGGGTAGAGTGCAGTGGTATGATCATGGCTCACTGCAACCTCCACCTCCCAGGCTCAGATCTGCCAGCCACAGCCTTCCGAGTAGCTGGGACTACAGGCATGCGCCACCACACTCGGCTAATTTTTGTATTTTTTGTAGAGACAGGGTTTCACCATGTTGACCAGGCTGGTCTTGAACTCCTGGGTTCAAGTGGTCCTCCCACCTTGGCCTCCCAAAGTGGTGTGATTACAGGCGTGAGCCACCAAGCCTGGCCGATTCTATTATTTGTAAGTATATTTATAGAATTGTGCAACTATCATAACATTCTAGCTTAGGAACATTCCCATCACCCCAAAGAGTTTGAAAAAGTGTTGATTGGCAGGTAATCCCTGCTCCCACCTCCAGTCCTAGGCAATCACAGATCTGCTTGCTCTCTCTGTAAATTTGCCTTTCTGGACATTTCATGTACATAATATGTAGTTCTTTGCGCCTGGCTTCCTTCGTTTAGCATAATGTTTTCAAGGTTCATTCATGCTGTAGCAAATATCAGTAGCTTGTTCCTTTTTGTGGCTGAAAAGTACTCCATCTAAATTCTTTTTTTTTTTTAATACGGAGTCTCACTCTGTCAACCAGGCTGGAGTGAAGTGGCGCGATCTCTGCTCATGGCAACCTCTGCCTCCTGGGTTTAAGCAATTCTCCTGCCTCAGCCTCCCGAGTAGCTGGGATTATAGGCACGCACCACTACGCCCAGCTAATTTTTGTATTTTTAGTAGAGACAGGGTTTCACCATGTTGGTCAAGGTGGTCTTGAACTCCTGACCTCATGATCTGCCCACCTTGGCCTCCCAAAGTAGTGGGATTACAGGCATGAGTCAGCATGCCTGGCCCTAAATTCTTTTAGAAGTTGTTTATGTTTTGAGGCAGCACTGAACGGGATGCAGAAGTCCTGGTCCTTTGCTTGTCTCTGATTTGCTGAATGGCCTCTGACAAGTCCTTCCCTTGTCTGGGCATCTGTTTCTAGGTCTGTAATGTGAGAGGCCGAATCACATATAGTTTCTAATGTTTCTTCCAATTGTTTGTTTAAAATCTACTTTGTATTTTTCTTAGAGTGCCATTAAGTCCAATATTCTAGAATTTTATTTTATTATTATTTATTTGTGTATTTATTTATTTATTTTGAGACGGAGTCTTGCTCTGTCGCCCTGGCTGGAATGCAGTGGCTCACTGCAAGCTCTGCCTCCTGGGTTCATACCATTCTGCTGCCTCAGCCTCCCGAGTAGAGTAGCTGGGACTACAGGTGCTCACCACCACACCCGGCTAATTTTTTTTGTATTTTTAGTAGAGAGGGGTTTCACCGTGTTAGCTAGGATGGTCTCAATCTCCTGACCTTGTAATCCACCTGCCTTGGCCTCCCAAAGTGCTAGGATTACAGGCATGAGCCACCGCGCCTGGCCTATTCTAGAGTTTTAATGTCTCTAATCCTACATTTACCCTTTACCTGTTTGAAAACTTACACCATATCATTTATTGTCAAGGATGAGAATCTTCATTTTATTTATTTATTTATTTATTTATTTATTTATTTTATTTTTGAGACAGAGTCTCATTCTGTCACACAGGCTGGAGTGCAGTGGCACAGTCTCGGCTCACTGCAGCCTCCGTCTTCCAGGTTCAAGGGATTCTTCTACCTCAGCCTCCCAAGTAGCTGGGACTACAGGCGCACGCCACCATGGTCAGCTAATTTTTGTATTTTAGAAGAGACGGGGTTTCACCATATTGGCTAGGCCGGTCTTGAACTCCTGGCCTCAAGTGATCTGCCCGCCTCAGCCTCCCAAAGTGCTGGGGTTACAGGCATGAGCCACCACACCCAGCTGAGAATCTTCATTTTAAAAGGGTTGCCATTTAGCAAGGAAAGTAGATGCCTACTGAGAGCAAAAGGAGACTGAAGGGGTGAATGTCAGCCAGTCTGAATGAAGAAGGAACAAGTGAGAGAACTAAGAAAGAAGACAGCATGTGGTGGGCCACAGCAAGGGACAAAATGAGTCAGAGAAGAGTACTGAAGGTCAAAATCCAGGCCATCTGGCTACCCTGAGAGTAAGAGGGAAGGGATGCAGGGAGAGGGAGGCACCAGAGTGGGAAGAGATGCTGAGGGCTAGGACCCCCCTCCCTACTCTGTTCCCATAACCTCATTCATTCCCTCAACCCTCCTTCCCAATCCCTCTCAGGCTGCTTTGCTCCTTCAGTTCTGACCCCATTTCCTCAGGATCTTGTTCCCGGAGGAGCCAGTCCTGACATTTCAGACAGAGGCTGAGTAAAGGAGGTAGGTCGGAAAGAGACACAGTGTATCTGCGTCATCTTATTTTCTGTTTTATTATTTTGGAACTTGGAGGGGGGAGCAAAGACGTAAGCACTTATAATTTACTAGGAAGTTCAAAGACTGTCTTCCAGGTACCAAGGAATACCAAGACTTCTCTAGTCTGCTGAATAATTGCTACTGGGTATCATATTTTGAAGGGTAAAAATAGTGATTTGAAACTCCCATTCTTGTTGGTTATTGTGGCATAAATGGAGGCACAGGGTGGAATTCAAGGTGCCCTGGATGTAGGCCCAGCGAGGTCCTTCAGGAGTGGAAAGTTCCTCTCGATTCAGTAGCCAGCAGGGTAAGGCTTCCCTGCTGATCCTCTGATCTGCCAAAAGTCCCCACAGCCTTTTGCCTTTGGTAGTATCTTAGACTCTTGCAACTTTTAAGACTTGAAACCTCATAGGGACTGCTTGGGGAATGGCTATATCTCTGACTTACACCTGTAGGAAAAATAATGCCAATTCCTTGAGTCCTCATTTATTTCTGACATTTAGCTGTGGACATCCCAAGAGCATGCTGCAGTCATGGGCCTAAGCATTTGCTGTTGGAAACCCATAAAGCAAATAAGTCTCTTATAGATTAAAAAAAATTACTGATGCACTTAGTATCTTTAATCCTCTACTTTTTGTTGTTGTTGTTGTTAGACAGAGTCTTGCTCTGTTGCCCAGGCTGGAGCACAGTAGTGCGATCTTGGCTCACTGCAGCCTCCGCCTCCTGGGTTCAAGCAATTCTCTGCCTCAGCCTCCCTAGTAGCTGGGATTAAAGGTGCCTGCCACCATGCCCGGCTGATTTTTTGTATTTTTAGTAGAGACGGGGTTTCACCATCTTGGCCAGGCTGGTCTTGAACTCCTTACATGGTGACCCACCCGCCTCAGCCTCCCAAAGCGCTGGGATTACAGGCGTGAGCCACAACGCCCGGCCAATCCTCTACTTTTGATGTTTTTAAGTGTGATCCTCTGACCCAAAGTCTCTGAAAGCAGGAACCAGGTCATGTATCCCAAATGAACTAGCATCTAGCCCAGGGCCACTTCTGCATACAGGCTTCACGGCCTGCTGGCTTGTGAACTTCAGCACAGGGACAATGTCTCTGAACATTATTGTCATTCAGAGCTTAGTGCCTAGCTCAGTGTCTGGTACATAATGGTCATTTCAATAAACTTGTGATGAGCTAATTAATTAATGGCAATGATGTTGATAAGGATGACAGTAAGGGCAGTAGCAAAGTTTTGTTGCAAGTTAGATGCTTTGTAATGAATGCAAGGCATCTCCCCTTAGCAGCACACAGCCTCCCCAAAGCCAAGGCTTCTTTCATTGGAGGAAGCAGACAGGGGTTCATCTTCAGAGGTAGTCCTTATCCTCCCATCATGCCCATGCCAGGAGAAGCTATTAGTGATAGAGAAGAGAATAAGAGACAGCTGGTTGAGCATGATACCTAGTAAGGAGAGGACCAAATTCTTCTATGCATGCCTCCCTTGTCACTCCTCCAGCTAAGATCAACTTTAGTGTCTTGCCAGCAACTTATCAAGAAAGACCATGACTTTCTGGACTCAGAAGATCCATTTCTTCAGCTTTACCACCTCCACTGGCTCTTTTTCTACTGTCCAGGTTCTTAATTTCTGGTACCTTGGCTTTGGAATAAAGTTTAAACACAGTATCCATGGAACCATGCATATTACTCCTCTCTCTGAGGGAAGAAAGCATCTGTACAATAATGTGTCACCTTATTTTTAGAACAAGTCTGTGAGGTTGATGGAGCAGGGGTGATTCTGGCACAGAGAGAGGAAGCCACTTACCCAAAGTGTTTCAAGATCCTCATCCTAGGGCTTTACTTCTAAACACACATTGTCTGGCTCAGCTAATAAATACCACTCATCATCTCCTAAGACTGAGAATTTACATGTTGAGGGGTCCTAACATAGTATAAGTTGTCAGACAAGAAAAGCTTTCAAAAGACCAACTAGTCTACCTTTTGCCTCTCAGGCAGGACCAATGGTCTAGAAGTTGAGTGTTGGTTGGGAAAGCATTGAATCTGGAGTCAAAAGACCAAGGATGTAAGTCCTAGGTCTGCCATTTACTAAGATGATCTTGGGCAAGTCACCTAGCCTCTGTAGAACTTAACCTCCCGAAGAATGAGGACAATAATGTCTGCATTTTCTGCCTTACATGCCTATTGTGATAATTAAATGAGATAATGTATGTGAAAGCTATAAAACACTAGACAGATGTTAATTTTAGCATCTTAATCAGATTTGCATCTTTGGAGACTCTTTATGTAAGATATAAACAGTAATCCTGTGTTCTTTTTTTTTTTTTTTTTTTTTTTTGAGACGGAGTCTCGCTCTGTCGCCCAGGCCGGAGTGCAGTGGCCAGATCTCAGCTCACTACAAGTTCCGCCTCCCGGGTTCGCGCCATTCTCCTGCCTCAGCCTCCCGAGTAGCTGGGACTACAGGCGCCTGCCACCTCGCCCGGCTAGTTTTTTTTTGTATTTTTTAGTAGAGACGGGGTTTCACCGTGTTAACCAGGATGATCTCGATCTCCTGACCTCGTGATCCACCCATCTCGGCCTCCCAAAGTGCTGGGATTACAGGCTTGAGCCACCGCGCCCGGCCAATCCTGTGTTCTTAAGAAAATTTTACACTCATAGAGATCAGGAACTCAGCTCTGGAATCAGGCTACCTGGGTAACATTGGGCATGTTACTGTACTTCTCCCTGAAGTTTCAGTGAAGAGGAAATAATACCTATTTCACAAGTGTGATCTTGAGCATTAAATAAGATAAGGTATGCATGGTACTTAACATGTACCTAGCATGGAGAGAGGAATTCAATGAATATTCGTTGCTAGCATTACTGATTTTATTAATGAAGATGTGAGGCAGGGTGGTTCAATATGATTGATGTGTTAGAGATTTGAGCTAGAAATCAAAAGGACTCACTTCTTTGGACTTCTGTTTCACTACTTGCACCATGGTAAGAACCCACGTTTTTCCTTTTCCAGATTGTCATGAGGATTTTTAAAAAGTATATGAAGACTTTGAACTACTTGAAATTGAGGAACAATATAAATGCAAGATATCTTTTTTCAACTGAGTTAATTAAGCTTATAAAGACTGAGTTTTTAATCAGTTCATCAATTTTTGTTTATTACTGTCTTTGATTAGGTTGTCCTCTTCATGGAAAAGTAGTACAGCAATTCTTCAATCAATAAAACAGTTCAAATGTCAGATCTTGAGGTAAATCCTTCAAAACTGCAAAAGTACACTCTTTGCAAAGAAAACCTTTCTTCAGGATGTTCCATTGCCTTAATTCATTCAGTGTATGTAGGCTACTTTTAATATTCAACCCACTCTTGAATTTCCACTTTGGGTATTATCTACTTTCAATATTTAATCCCAGAATGACCTCGCCTTGCCTCACAGCAGGCTCCCAGATTACCTCTTTTTCTCTGATTAGTTAGTATGGCTTCAGGGAATATCTTCTTTTTAACATTAAACTGGGCAAAAACAGAAATAGAAAGAAAAATCTGTAGCAAGATCAAAAATAGAATTCACAGCTAAATATAAATCTGGAGGGAATTATTCAATTATTTGGATGGTCCCTAATCACAGACAATCCAGGGTTGATTGACTTTTGCTTTTTCCATATGTAGAACAAAATGATTAACAAATACCAAGAGTAATTTTTTTTTCTTTTGAAGCATAATGCTTTTTAATAGTATCTTAAATGTTATTTTCTTTCCCAAATCCCTTTATATATATTGCAGCATGTGCTTTTCACAACTGCGTGCATTCTCTTTGGGGACCTTCCACTCTCATTTTGACTTGTAGGTCAGAGAGCATTGATCTGGGAAGACCAGGATTTGTTAACGGAGTCACGGTGCAAACTTGGGCAAGTTTTTTAGTCGCTTTGTTCCTTTCACTCTGCTGAGCTAGACCTGGAGTGGACGACTCTGAAGGGAAATTCCCTGCTTCTTTTCAGAGTCCCAATTTAATTTACAGGCTAGCAATTGTTTTTTTAAGGTTGGATCAACACCAAGTAGGGACTTGGAAATGTGGAGAAAGACAGATGTGAGTGTCACATGAGGCAAGGTCGCCATTAAATGCACAAATATAATGCAAATCACATGCAAATAATATGCAAACCTTGCATTAATTTGTAGGCTCTTAGTTTGGAGGTTGTAAGTAGCACTGAGATCCTATAAGGATTTAAAACTAATGTTTTTTAGGTTAAATTAAATGTAATACTTTTTGAAGGTATCGCTTTCTGGGTGATTCAGGGACTCAACTGTTTAAAGTTTGACACTGCTCCCTACTCCCGCCCCCAAAAATTATTTCACTAGTGTTTGATTCCAACCTACACCCAGCGCCGCCCCCCCCAACTCTCCAGCTCAGCCTGACGTCACGTGACATTATATTTGCATACTACCTGGGACTGGGTGTGACGCTCCCCTATTCCGCGTCTTCTCATTGGTGGCGTTGGAGAACCAGCCCTCTTCTGTACAGGCCAATCAGCAGCTCCTGGGATGTTGGAAAGCCGAAGGGGGCGGTGTGAGGGTGGGGTCTTGGCTTGGATCGCTAGGCACATCGACCAATCGTCCTCGGAAAGGGAAGGCTAAGCCGTGGATTGGCTGGGGTGGAAGGTCTGGGTTTTCGCAGTCCAATGACAGCTCTAGGATGAGGGGGCCGGTCACCGCCCCGTAGAGCAGATAAGCAGCGGCAGCGGGGGTTGGGGGGCTGTGTGGGGCTCGCTGTGGGGCTGAGGCAGGCAGCCGGGCGGGCCATGGCAGGGGCCGCAGCGGGCGGCAGAGGCGGAGGTGCCTGGGGGCCGGGGCGCGGAGGGTCGGGGGGGCTCCGACGGGGCTGCTCTCCCCCAGCCCCCGCCGGCTCCCCCCGGGCTGGACTGCAGCCGCTCAGGGCCACGATCCCCTTCCAGCTGCAGCAGCCGCACCAGCGCCGGGACGGGGGTGGCCGTGCAGGTGAGCCGGGCCTGGAGCGGGTGCCGTGGGAGGAGCCGTTGGGGGAGGGGGGGCGCGTGACCGGGGGAAGGGGACGGGGAGAAGTGTGAGGGGAAAGTGGATGGGGGCGAGGGAAGAGAAAGGGGGCGTTCAGAGTCTATGAGGGCGGAGGGAGCGAGAGCGAGGAGCCTTAAAACGTGGGGAGCACCGCTGGGACGGAGTGTGCGGGGAGTCGGGTCCCGGAGGTGAGGGGAGGGACCTGGCAGATGGAGGCTGGCTTTGGGGGCGTAACCGAAAAGTGGGCAGAGGTGTCGTGTGGGGTGAGTGGAAGATGCAGGGGGTGGGAGCGAGGCGTGAGGAGGAGTGGCGGGCGGTGGGGGCGCCCTGTGCGGAGGGCTGGCGCTGGGAGCAGGAGTCGGTGGGCGCTGGACGCCTACACGGGGAGGGGGAGGGGCATGGAGCAGAGCCCCGTGCAGCCATGTGTTACTTCTCCAGCTTGAGTTTGGCCCCAGCATCCCTCTCTACTGCGCTGGAGTTCCATTCTCCACCACTTCACGTGCGCTTCCCTTTATGCCACCTCCTGGAGCTGATTTCTTCTCAGCCCTTTGGAATAAGTTAGTTTAACGGCTTTTACCGTGGTGCAAATGCCACGCTCCCTACATTCTTCTCCCTGTGTCCCAGAAGTTGTATGTTCCCAGATTGTTGACCTGCTTAATATGGCTGTCTCATTCCAACCATCGTTTGTGTGCGAGCGTGTGTGTGTGTGTGTGTGTGTGTGTGTGTGTAGCGGGGAGAGACCTGGGCAGTTTTGCCCCCTGCCTTTCTACTCCCTTCATCCCCCTACCCACCAAGGCTGTTTTGTCCTGGGCATTGCAGCCAACGTGGCAGTGGGGTGAGGGCTACAGTCAAGTGCACGGTGGCAAGTACCCCACTTTCTGAACAGCACTGAAATGGGTTCTTAATAACAGCTTGATGTGGTGGCTGTGGGGAAACTAGGGAGAAGCAAACTTAACCTTGCTTTCATACTCCAATCTGTGACGGATCCCACAAATGCAAGTACTTAGGAACGGGAAAAGGAACCTACTTGCATGAGGAGGTTGGCAATAAGTTGAAAGTGAGGCTTGTATTTGATTCACACCAGATGTGAAAAGATCATTGCACACTTCCAAAGCCGGAGCCTCTACCAAATGTACAAAAGTCATGATCCCTGCCATCTAAACGGTTAATGACATTCTCTAAACCAGAGTCTCTTGAGCTTCTGATGATTACTAAGCCTAGTTACTGCACATCTTCCTCCTTCTGTGGGGCTATTACAGAGTAGTAGCTACTACAGGGCTACTCCTTGCTAGGTAGGAATGGGATTAAGAGGATCTCAGGTAGAAAGCCCCCAAGTCTTTCTGGACTTTTCACTGTATATGTTAGCATCACATCTTGGGATGCAGAAACTTGGTCAAATCTGGTAGCAAGATGGTGACCAAGTAGTAAAAGTATGTTTAGAATCTGGTGGTGCAGAGTAAGGCAATGCCCAGACTAACTCATGCCTATCATGAGTTATAAACCAAACCACACGACTACAAACCTGTTGGTTTTGTTTGGGCTTCCTTGAAACCCCGGGAAGTTGGTAGAACAAGAACCAGAACCTTAGTCACTTTTAGTGGAAAATAACAGAAAGCCTACCTGTATAGCAGCTGGAAACTGATTAGCAATCATATTTTAAGATCAGTTATTTTGTGTCTACTATAGAACTAATATTAAAAGGACAATTGCTGGTGGATGCTGTGGAAGGGAGAAGAATGTAGGTTTGGATGTCTGGGTTCATTACATGGTCTGCTCCTTTTATAGAGCCAGAGGCCCTGGGATACTGGTAGAAATGTAGGAAGCTAGAGCTCTGCATAACTTGTCAGGTGATTTAGGGTAAGTTGGGTGGACTCTTGCTTATAGATTGGGCTGATCAATAATGTATCCACTTATTAATATCCCAGAAGCTTTAATAAGGCATTTGCCTAGTTGGTAGTGGGGGGGATTATTTGTAGATTTTCGGTATGGCAGGAGAGGGGAAAAAATAGGAGGAGGAGAGAGTAGCCAGAGCATGTGGCCTTCTTTGTGGCCAGGCATTAGGGGAATGTACCTGGCCTCTGTTTTGGAGGCACATCAGGGCTTTTACATGTTAACTTAAGCCCACGTATGTGTTCACATTATTTCTATTCCTTGGCCTTGGAAAGCACCAGAGGTGGTTTTCTCTAGGACAGTAGAGTATATGGGATAAAAGGAAACCCCTTGTAGTCATAAACCTTTAAGAGAATGGCACTGGGAGCTGGAATGCCTGGGTTTTAAATCCAGGTTCTGCCATTTACTAGTTGTGTGACTTTGAGGAAGTTCTTTCTGTGTCTTAGTTTCCTCGTCTGTGGATAACAATATCTATATCATAAGAATTAAATGAGTTAATAGATAGAAAGTGCTTAAAACATGCCTGGCACATGAGAAATTTATAAAAGTGTTTACTGCTGCTTATATTATTATTCCCTCTGCTCGCCAACGTGAGAGCACTGTTGGCCAGAGCCCATTGCCTTTTCAGGCTTCAAAGAGCAAACCCAGATTGATCTGAAACCAGTACTACAGGTTTCAGAATTTCAGGGCCTCCTCTTGCATTTTTATTCTCTCATCTTTTAAAATGAGCTTTCTAAATAGAGCTCTGAAACCCAGCTGTTTCAGAGCTGGGTTTGGGCTTCAGGAACAATTAAGTGTCGTCCCTGTTTCTCTTGCCCATCTCAAAGTGATGTAACGCTCAGGGCTGTGCAGTTATCTCCCCACCACACATCCTGCTGTGTTCTTGACAAGACATATTAGACCTTGTGAAAAGGGTTATGGTGTAAAAAGCAGGATTTGCCTTCTGCAACCATTCATCCATAAGGTTTGTCTTTGTGAAATGAGGAATGGCTTCATTTTTATGAGCCTGGGCTAGGAGTGAGGAAGGCTGAAGAGAGTGGAGAGAAAAATGAAAGTCAGCTCTAGAAAAGCTAAGAGCCACTAGTGGGTAATAGAAACCTAAGATAAATTTCTTACTGCAATTCTCCCTTAAATTAAATTCTCTTTTGTGTCTTATGTCACTTAGAGGCTGCTAACTTTTATGCTCTTCCAGGACCATGATGAAGGACAAAATAGGACTAGGAGGTGAATTGTTCTGGGTTCTAGTCCTGCCTATCTTGTTTAGTATGTCTGTATGTTCCTAGGATGAAGATAATGTTAATCTAGCTTTGCAAATTATTTCTTCAGTGGACCAGCCCCACTGGGACCAGCTGGGTGCCAGGGAAGCTAAATGCTGCCTTGAAACCTCCTCTGACCACCAGAACCTTCTTTAACCAGGGATTGGCAGTTATGATCTACAGGCCATATCTGGCCCTGGACCTGTTTTTGTAAATAAAGTTTTATTGGAACCAGCCACACTGCTTCATTTAAATATTGTCTAGGGCTGCTTTTGTGCTGTCGGTGAAGAGTTGTGATAAAGACTGTAGGGCCCACAAAGCCTAAAATATTTACTATATGTCACTTTACAGAAAAGTTTGCCAACTCTTGTCTCAAACAGTATACCTGTTTTTCCTATATAAAGATCAGTTTCAAACTTGTGTAATATAAACCTCAGAAAATTCTAAGGCGGTAAAGAAAATGAACAAGCCTGTAGTCCCACTCATATTTTAAGGCAAAAGAAAAGAGGGTCACCTGCTTCCAGTCAGTTCTCAATCTTTGTAGAACATGGTCATGTGTGAATCCAGCTTCTCCACCCCCATCATTGTCAGGTGATATGTTGGGTAGACATAAGCTAATTTGAATTGACATAAAACCTTAACTGTTAGGCAAATTTGCCCCAACCTGACAGCCCACAACTGCAGTGAACACATTTCACAATCAGATGGAAATTACTTTAGGCTTATCTCCTGTTTTGAATTTTTTTCATTACCTTTTATTTTTCTGAACAGATTAAGGAGAGCTGGCAGTAGTCATGGTTGCCCTAAAATATTGGCTTCCCCACGGGGACATAAGAAGGGTAGTTTATATCAAATGTCGATTAGGTTCCCCAGGATGGCTGTTTCGTGAATACAAGGCTGCAGTGCTTATATTATTAAATTGTTAAACGCCTTTCTTTGCAATGCTTTGAAAACTTATTTCTTGGGGGATGGGTGTTTAGATAGGTCTGGAACCATAAAAAGGAGGTTGCATATTAGAGTCCCTAAGAGAAAGCCCACAGCAAACTAGTCCACATGGCTACTGGTGCCAGAAACAGGCTGGAGATTAGAAGAGAGTTCCAACCTTTCCATGCCAAGGCATCATCTTGCTATAATGAGGCCTGGGGGTGCAGTTAAAACCCTTTAAGAGCTACAATTGCCCTTCTAAAACCTGTGATTGAGGCAGCTTCTGTTTGGGAAGCATTAAAACACCAGACACTTCCTAGCCCAACACTGCTAACTGTTGCTTTTGACAGCTTTGCCAGCACCAGGCACATACATGGTCAGCAAAATGCACTGCTGAAGCATCTGACTCTTA
This sequence comes from Macaca nemestrina, assembly GCF_043159975.1. NCBI lineage: Eukaryota > Metazoa > Chordata > Mammalia > Primates > Cercopithecidae > Macaca > Macaca nemestrina. Next base: position 59,431,949 of record NC_092141.1, read on the forward strand.
AATGTTATCACCAGTGATGACATCCTTGAAACTGGGGGCTAGCTGCTTAACTGCTTTATCTCTTTGGTACCCAAAGGAGTGTGAGTCCATGTGTTCTTCAGTATTTTGGATAGCAAAGGATTATATAGTACGAGAAGGTCTCACTTATATAACATGGAACTAAGAGATCTTAAACCAGTGTCAGAGGGGTGAGAACAACAGTGGGCTGTGATGGCAAGAGGACATTGTTCTCTCACGTTCTAGACATATAGATTTTTAGAAAGTTGGAGGCAGTAATGCAAACCTTTCATAGTGATGGTGCTAATTTAGGTGTTACCACAATGGTTGGTGGGCTTCAATAGCCAAGAGAACACTATGCCTGTATTTTCTGCTGAATTCAGTTTAGTTTGAATGGTGTGATGGGCATCAGGGCCACACTATTCCTTGATCTTGGAAGAACTGTTAGAGCATCTTCCTCCAGATTCTTAAATGACTCACATAGAGCCTTCCTGCTAAAGGATTCAGACTTTAGGGTGTGGCATGTTCTGAGGGGCAGGTCTGGTTATGGAGTTCTTACTGACACTATCACGTTTGACTCTAGCTGAAGTGTTCTGACTAGACCTGCCTGGGCTTACCCTTACTCCACAGGCAGTTTGGAGCCCTTTTATTTAATTAATTAATTTATTTATTTTTATTTTTATTATTTTTTTTGAGACAGAGTCACTGTGTCACCCAGGATGAAGTGCAATGGCACGATCTCGGCTCACTGCAACCTCTGCCTCCCAGGTTCAAGCCGTTCTCCTGTTTCAGCCTTTCAAGTAGCTGGGACTACAGGCGCCTACCACCACACCCGGCTAATTTTTGTATTTTTAGTAGAGATGGGGTTTCACCATATTGGCCAGGCTGGTCTCAGACTCCTGACCTTGTGATCCACCTGCCTCGGCCTCCCAAAGTGCTGGGATTACAGGCGTGAGCCACCGCGCCCAGTTTATTTATTTATTTTTTGGAGACAGACTCTTACTCTGTCACCCAGGCTGGAGTGCAATGGCATGATCTTTGCTTACTGCAACCTCCACCTCCAGATTCAAGCATTTCTCCTGCCTCAGCTTCCCAAAAAGCTGGGATTACAGGTGTGCACCACCATGTCCAGCTATTTTTTTTTGTATTTTTATTAGAGACGGGGCGGGGGATTTCACCATGTTGGCCAGGCTGGTCTCCAACATCTGACTCAGGTGATCCACCCGCCTTGGCCTCCCAAAGTGCTGGGATTACAGGCGTGAGCCACCACACCTGGCCCTGGAGCCCTTTTAAAGCAATGGAAAGGAAAACCTTATGTGTCACTCCCAGTTCAGAGCAAAGGTAGATGCTCACCAGAGAGTGAGTTAGTGAGAATGGATAGTCTCTTCTTGGGTTAGTAAGCTCTGCCATCCTTTGAGATGCATGTTACCCTTCTTTGTCACAGAAGTGGGAACAGGGAAGAGTGGAAGCAAAGAAAGGATGGGTGGGAAATCTGGTCAGTTTCCCCCTTTGTCTAGGTTCAGTCTTCACAGAGGGCTCCATTATTTGGTTAGCAGGATATGAATTAACCAAACATTAGCCAAATCTACTCACATTATTAGGTCAAAAACAAATCCTGATCTCAGAAAGGGAAGAGTTGTGGATGATATTTGAAATTTCTAAGTTATCTGTGCCCCAGTTTTTTCCAGTTTGTGGAGCTCATGAAGGGGCCGTTGTTGTTGGCAACATCTGGATGGTAGGAGGTTCTCGTAACAGCTGGCTGCTAGTGTTCAGGCTCAGCTCATGGTCCCCACCAAACCTCCTGGTTTGGAAAACTCTGCCTGGCACTGTGCTTTCCCCTCAGGGGCACTACAAAGCTGAATGCCGAGCTTTGCAGTCATTTAAATGCTTCACCTTAGGCCCACATACGCCTTGATCGACCCTTACTGTGTGGGAGCACTACAGCTAATCAAGGATGGCTTTAATGAACTTAAAAGAATGCTATCGAAGTATTTCATAATAGAAAAAGTTCAAATCCAGGCCCTGAGGGACCTGGAACTGAAGTCCAGGCCATGTGCAGACATTTACCCTGCCCTGCTCAGGCATACAGGTTTGTGGATTTGCTCAGGAGCCCTCGAGAGTTGCTGGGGGAGTGGAGGAGGGATGGAGTGCCTTTAGCTCAGCTCTGCGTACATTAGCAGTTTGAGCTCCCAGCTCCCTAGTAAAAGGGGTGGAGGCTAGGGGAGGCCTGGGAATACTCGGAGGGTTTTGGTTGCTCTGAAGCAGCTGGCCTGTGATCAAGGGTTAAGGAGTTTTCTCTCAGAGACTGCCTGAATGTGGCTTCTTAGAGGATGGATGGTATTTGACAGAACAAAGCTGTAGGTTTGGGGTGCCTCTTCTCTCTCTCTCTTTTTTTGAGGCAGAGTCTCATTCTATATCTCAAGCTGGAGTGCAGTGGCGTGATCTCAGCTCACTGAAACCTCCACGTCTCTGGGTTCAACCAATTCTCCTGCCTTACCCTCCCAAGTAGCTGGGACTACAGATGTGAGTCACCATGCCCAGCTAATTGCTGTATTCTTAGTAGAGATGAGGTTTTACCATGTTGGCCAGGCTGGTCTTGAACTCCTGACCTCAAGTGATCCCCCTGCCTTGGCCTCCCAAAGTGCTGGGATTACAGGTGTGAGCCACCGCCCCCAGCCTTTGTCTCTCTCTTTTTTTTTTTTTGAGAGATGGGGTCTAGCTCTGTCACCCAGGTTGGAATCCAGTAATGCCATCATAGCTCACCATAGTCTCCTGGGCTCAAGCCATCCACGGGGTGCCTCCTCTCTGACTCTGAGCTCCCTATCCTGTAAACGAAGGATGACTTTTCCAGGGAAGCCATGTTTGTTAGGGGCAGCCTAGTTCACCCGCAGCTCTGCCACTTGAGTCCCTTATCATCTGATCCTAAATGAAGACATGCAGGAGAGCACCAAGATATTACATCCTCAAAGGTCAAAGGAAGGATTAATGTGCAACTCTAAAAGCAGATTGCTAACACATCCATAAGTGAATAAAATATAAATTCAAGCTGGAAGAGGCAAAGAATGAAGAAATACTTAGTGTTTGGTGAGGTTAATTAGAGAAAACTACTGGGATGTTTTGAGAAGGCTTTAAAAAAAATTGTCAATATATTATTCTCCCTAAGGTTAAATTAAGTTTTTACTCTCTCCTTTCCTTTCCCTTTCAAAAGTGACATTGTTTCGCCTTGTCTAGTCAGCTATATTCCTTATTTTTCTCAAACCTCTTGAGTCCCTTCTGCCCTATACTGGAAATTGTGTGCCTGCCTTTTTAAGAGTAGGCACCTCATGTTTCAAGTTCAAGTGCAATGGAACTCACCCTGCAGCTTGAACAGATTTGAGTGTTTTTGCAGAGGGAGGGCCAGGGCAGATGGGGAGTGTCATGCTCAATAAATACTTGTTGGATTGAGTTGCTGGGGAGGCAGCAGAGTGGGGAGAGTAAGCCACACCTCCCCCAGGCTCACTCAGAATGGTCTTTCCCACTTCTGGTCCCCACATACTGTTCCCTCTCTGTAATACCTCTCTTTAGCTACTTACAAGGCAAAACCCCCCGAAGTGTTAGTATTCTTTCTTTCCTTAAATCACTGGTCGCCTATTCATCCTGGTCATTGGGCTTGAAGCCCAGCTGGTGGCAAAGACGTGGCATTTCCATAGATGTCATTGCTAGGCCTGTAGGTTCTTTTCCCAACACACTTACAGCTAGAGGGTGAGCTTGGGCAGTTACCAGGTCGATCCATGGAAACAGCCAATGTGTAGGATTTTGTTATGATTTTGTTAAAAAGCCAGACTGCCTGGCTTTAGGCTTTGAAGTGGATATGGTGAGAGGCCAAGGAGACCAAGATGAATGCTAGCTGTCTTTTCACTCCAGGTAGATTTGTGCCAACTTCCTAGTAGTGTTCTGTGTAGCAAGGAGATGGAAGAAAACAAAATCTGGATCAGTGGCTTTTCTAGGCCAAGGAGGAGAATTATCTGTTGGCCCTGTGATGGCTTCAGAGGTGTGATCAGGCTGGAAGTGCCTCCTCTCAAGCCAGCCACCATCCTGTGATAGCAGGCACTGCTGTTTCTCCTCCCACCAACCACCAGATAGGGAAGTGCAAGAAAGAGATGCTTGTTATCACTTCACAGGCCCTGGACACTTAACACTGTTGTCCACAGAGTCTCTGTTCCCTGCCTTGAAGGTTGCCAACCATGTGTCTGGTGGCTTAGTGAAAATGACTTTTTTTCTTTTCTTTTTTTTCTTTTTTTTGAGACAGAATTTTACTTTTGTTGCCCAGGCTGGAGAACAATGGTGCCATCTCGGCTCACCGCAACCTCCACCTCCCAGGTTCAAGCGAGTCTCCTGCCTCAGCCTCCCAAGTAGCTTGGGATTACAGGCATGCACCACTACGCCCAGCCATTTTTGTATTTTTAGTAGAGATGGGGTTTCTTCATGTTGGTCAGGCTGGTCTCGAACTCCCAACCTCAGGTGATCCAACCCCCTCGGCCTCCCAAAGTGCTGGGATTACAGGTGTGAGCCACTGCACCCGGCCGAAAATGGCTTTTTTAACCTGCCCAGCTGGGTGTAAGTTTGAACAGAGTGAAAATGTGATTGGGAGCATAGGCAGATTATCTTACCCTCTCTTCCCTCCCCTCCTTCTCCTCTCTACTCCACACTCCCTTCCCTTTAAGAGTTTGCTGTGCTTGGCCGGGTGCGATGTCTCACGCCTGTAATCTCAGCACTTTGGGAGGCCGAGGCGGGCGGATCACGAGGTCAGGAGATCAAGACTATCCTGGCTAACATGGTGAAACCCCGTCTCTACTAAAAATACAAAAAATTAGCCGGGTGTGGTGGCGGGCGCCTGTAGTGCCAGCTACTCGGGAGGCTGAGGCAGGAGAATGGCGTGAACCCAGGAGGCGGAGCTTGCAGTGCGCCGAGATGGCGCCACTGCACTCCAGCCTGGGGGACAGAGCGAGACTCCGTCTCAAAAAAAACAGAAAAAAAAAAAAAAGAGTTTGCTGTGCTCTGTGCATGTCTGGTCGCCCACGTGGCTTTGGAAAAACCACTCCTGATAACACGTGCGCTCCCTGCCCCACAGCGGCAGGCTGGTGGAAAACTTGCCACACAGCCCCTGTTTGGGGATTGTCTTCTTAACTCCTGCCCATCAGATATGACATAAGCCAGGGGTGGGGTTGGGGTGGAAGTGGATAGCATTTGGCATGATAGAGGGGATGCAGCCAGAGGGCTTTCACAATATGGCATAGTCTGGATTTAGAAACTGGGGAGAGGAGGGCTATATGAACCACGTCCATGGGGGGTGTGCACATCTTAATGCTGAGGGCAGCAGCTGGACTCTTTCTTATTGGAATCTGGGGTAGTTCTGTGTTCACAGAGGTAGACAAAAACAGTTGCTTCTATAGAAAAAAAGAGTCTCTGAATCTCAGCTCTAAAAGGCCCAAAAAATCACCTGTATTTTTCATTGAAATGGAGAATATAGATAGCATTAGGTTTTTTGTTTGTTTGTTTTGAGACAGAGTCTCACTCTGTTACCCAGGCTGGAGTGCAGTGGTGCAATCTCTGCTGACTGCAACCTCCACCTCCCAAGTTCAAGTGCTTCTCCTGCCTCAGCTTCCCGAGCAGCTAATTTTTATATTTGTAATAGAAACAAGGTTTCATCATGTTGGCCAGACTGGTCTTGAACTCCTGACCTCAGGTGATCCAACCGCCTCACCCTCTCAAAGTGCTGGGATTACAGGCTTGAGCCACCGTTCCTGGCCTTCATTAGTTTTGACAATATGTTCCATTTGTTTAGGTCTGTGGTGCTTCTGATAGGAACTCTCAACTGTTTTTCATGCATCTTCACAACAGTCCTGCAGGTGCAGGTGGCATTTCATTGTTTTTGCAGATAAGGAAACTGAGGCCCGGAAAGGAAGTACTTGTCTGAGACCAAATGACTAATAAACCCCTTTTGCTTAATTAGGCAAAGGGCATTTCCCACATATGCAGAAAAAGTCCGTTGTGAATTTTGTCTCAGGCTGGCATCCACTGCTACCTGCCCAGCACACCTCCAGCATTTGTTTCTCCTCTGTTTATATATCTGTATTCCAGGAGCAAAGATTCATTTGTTAAGCTAGCAAAAGAGAATTGGGGCTGGGTGTGGTGGCTCACACCTGTAATCCCAGCAGTTTGAGAGGCTGAGGCAGGCAGATCACTTGAGGTCAGGAGTTTGAGACTAGCCTGGCCAACATGGTGAAACCCCATCTCCACTAAAACTACAAAAATTAGCAGGGCATGTTGACACCTGCCTCTAGTCCCAGCTACTCGGGAGGCTAAGGTAGGAGAATCACTTGAGTCCGGAGGCGAAGGTTGCAGTGAGCCAAGACTGCGCCACTGCCCTCCAGCCTGGGTGACATAGCGAGACTGTCTCAGGAAAAAAAAAAAAAAAAAAGAATTGGAAACTGGGCTGCAAAGAAGTCTGTTTCTTCCTTTAGCACCCCAAGGTGACTATCCACACCATAAATACTCACTTGGTGTGGGTAGCTGGAAGATGATGGTTACTATTAATACATTATTACATGTGTGATATGGTGGCAGTTTTTGAGTGTTTCCAGCTGGTTTGAGATATACCATTTCCATGAGAATGAGTAGCTAACGAGGGACAGATAGGACATAGGAGGCAAACCAAGTTTTTCTGCCTCTGTGGGGTGGTCATGTTTACTGAGCTTGGGGCAAGGCCATGTTAGGGAGACATGCAAAGATGGATCTTACAGGAAAAGGTTTCTTTCTTATGTGTGATTATGTGAAATCCAGAAAAGCACCCGGGAATACATGTGGGTGATGTGTTCCTATGGCAGGGGCAGGGTAATTGCAAGTGGCATTGTGCCGTGATAATAGCTTAGTTCTCTCTGTAGGGGACCCCTGGTGTAACCATCCCCCTACTTCTAGTGGGAAAGAAGCCTGGGGGGCGCAGGATCTGTCTGAGCATATCTCCCTCTCCTAGCTTTAGGTTAACTGAAAGTGGAGTCATTGTAATGTATGATAGTGCTCTTCTGCGACAGGCATGTGCCCAGTAAGAGAAATAGGAAGGCCTTGAACTCTGGGAGAAAGCTCCATCTAGGGACTACGTATCGTGGAGAATTGACTTCTTAGAGGTTATCTAACCCTCCCAAGTGGATTACAGGCTGCTCTTACCTCCAAAGCAGACTCTGTATAGAATTCTCTCTCTCTTTTTTTTTTTTTTTAAAATAGAGATGGGGTCTCACTATGTTGCCCAGGCTAGTCTCAAACTCCTGGGCTCAAGTGATCCTCCTTCCTCAGCCTCCCAAAGTGCTGGGATTACAGGCATGAGCCATTGCACTTGGCCTAGAAATCTTTTTTTTTTTTTGAGACGGAGTCTCACTCTGTTGCCCAGACCAGAGTGCAGCGGTGCAATCTTGGATCACTGCAACCTCCACCTCCCAGGTTCAAGAATTTCTCCTGCCTCAGCCTCCTGAGTAGCTGTGGGATTACAGGCACCCGCCACCATGCCCGGCTAATTTTTCTGTATTTTTAGTAGAGACAGGGTTTCACCATTACTGGCCAGGCTGGTCTCAAACTCCTGACCCTGTGATCTGCCCATCTCAGCCTCCCAAAGTGCTGGGATTACAGACACGAGCCACTGCGCCTGGCCAGGAAGTTTTTAATATTCTAATAACCATATGCTTGTGTGAAATCTTTTTTTTTTTTTTTTTGAGACCGAGTCTCGCTCTGTTGCCAGGCTGGAGTACAGTGGCGTGATCTTGTCTCACTGCAACCTTCGCCTTCTGGGTTCAAGCGATTCTCCTGCCTCAGCCTACTGAGTAGCTGGGACTACAGGCACATGCCACCATGCCCAGCTAATTTTTGTATTTCTTAGTAGAAGTGAGGTTTCACCATGTTGGCCAGGATGGTCTTGATCTCGACCTCGTGATCCACCCGCCTGGGCCTCCCAAAGTGCTGGGATTTATAGGCGTGAGCCACCGTGCCCAGCCTTTTTTTTTTTTTTTTGTAGACAGAGTTTGCTTTTGTTGCTCAGGCTGAGTTCAGTGGCACAGTCTCAGCTCACTGCAACTTCCGCCTCCTGTGTTCAAGCGATTCTTCTGCCTCAGCCTCCCAAATAGCTGGGATTACAGGCACACACCACCACACCTGGCTAATTTTCGTGTTTTTAGTAGAGACAGGGTTTCACCATGTTGGCCAGGCTGGTTTCAAACTCCTGACCTCAGGTGATCTGCCTGCCTCAGCCTCCCAAAGTGCTGGGATTATAGGCATGAGCCATCGTACCCAGCTGAAACCTTTCTTTCCTAGTTATTTCCCAACTTCACAAGGTAAAATCCCATTACAACAAATATTACAAAAATGCTTCTGTATGATAAAGCTGTTTCCATGGTTCATGTAAATGCTTTGTTGTTTTTTGTGGGGTTTGTTGTTTTAAAAAATATAGTAACTAGCCGGGCGCGGTGGCTCACGCCTGTAATCCCTGCACTTTGGGAGGCTGAGGCGGGCGGATCACGAGGTCAGGAGATCGAGACCATCCTGGCTAACATGGTGAAACCCCGTCTCTACTAAAATACAAAAAATTAGCCGGGCACGTTTGCTGGCATCTGTAGTCCCAGCTACTCGGGAGGCTGAGGCAGGAGAATGGCGCGAACCCAGGAGGCGGAGCTTGCAGTGAGCCAAGATGGTGCCACTGCACTCCAGCCTGGGCGACAAAGTGAAGACTCCGCCTCAAAAAAAAAAAAAAAAAAAAAATATATATATATATAGTAACTAATAATCATATATACCAAGCACTTTTTCTGGTACCTGTGTGTGTAATAGCTCATCTTTTTTTGAGATGGAGTTTTGCTCTTGCCGCCCAGGCTGGAGTGCAATGGCACAATCTCGGCTCACTGCAACCTCTGCCTCCCAGTTTCAAGCAATTCTCCTGCCTCAGCCTCCCGAGTAGCTGAGATTACAGGCACATGCCACCACGCCTGGCTAATTTTTGTATTTTTAGTAGAGACGGAGTTTCACCATGTTAGCCAGGCTGGTCTCGAACTCCTGACCTCAGGTGATCCGCCCGCCTCGGCCTCCCAAAGTGCTGGGATTACAGTCGTGAGCCACCACGCCCAGCCAATAATAGCTCATCTCTAAAGCAGGAACACCTGAGTGCTTGCTCTTTGCATAGTAGACAAAGAAAAAGGAACAGAGCCGTGGAACCATCACGAAATAGCCATGCCTCCTTCGCTTCCTCTTCATCTTGATCCTCCCCTCCTCCAGTAGTTCCCTGTTCTTTTCAAATAGAACACCACACAAAAACCCAGTGAAGGAAAGTGCGTGTGTGTGCGTGTGAGTCTGAATATGAGTGTGTGTCTCGCATGTGGACATGTGGGTGTGTTTGAGCATGTGTAAGAAAAAGTACATGTGAAGAAAGCAGACAGTAAAGCAAATGGGGCAGCTGTTACAATAGGCAAATCTGTGTAAAGATTATATGGGTGTTCTATGTACTATTCTTACTCTTGCATCTATAAATTTGAAGTTATTTCCAAATAAGATACTTAACACATGGATATATGTGAGACTAATTTGACTGCACTAGGAGTTCTCTGGAATGGAAATTTTCTTCTACATCCTGATAACATATCTTACTCTCCCCATTTAACAGATGGAACAACTGACACTCAGAGAAGTTAAGTGATCTATCTGAGTTCACATAGCACATGGGGCGGAGGCAGTATGTAGGCTCAGGTATTGACCATTATAGTAGGCCACTTCTTAGGAAACCATAGCTGGTCCTTACTACTCTGGCTGGACCAGGTTGGCATCAGATTCTGAGAGCTGATTGGGTGCCCGCTGCTGTGTGTCCCAGCCCAGTCCATGCCCCCCAGTGACCCAGCAGTGGAGTCAGTGTTGACCCAGCAATGGAGTCAGCAGGGTTGCAGCTGTCTGCTGAAGCACACTGAGCATATTCAGAATGGCCGGGAACCTTCTAGAGAAACTGCTTCCTTACGCTAAGAAACACTGTCACTGTGCTCTGCCCTCAACTCTCTTCCTTTTTTTTTTTTTTTTTGAGACGGAGTCTTGCTCTGTCACCAGGCTGGAGTGCAGTGGCGCAATCTTGGCTCACTGCAACTTCGCCTCCCGGGTTCAAGCAATTCCCCTGCCTCAGCCTCTCGAGTAGCTGAGACTACAGGTGTGTGCCACCACGCCCGGCTAATTTTTTGTGTATTTTAGTAGAGATAAGGTTTCACCATGTTGGCCAGGATGGTCTTGATCTCCTGACCTTGTGATCCACCCACCTTGCCCTCCCAGAGTGCTGAGATTACAGGAGTGAGCCACTGCACCCAGCCTTCATTTCTTAAAATACATGAAACCGTGGCCGGGCGCGGTGGCTCAAGCCTGTAATCCCAGCACTTTGGGAGGCCGAGACGGGCGGATCACGAGTTCAGGAGATCGAGACCATCCTGGCTAACACGGTGAAACCCCGTCTCTACTAAAATACAAAAAAAATTAGCCGGGCAAGGTGGCGGGCGCCTGTACTCCCAGCTACTCGGGAGGCTGAGGCAGGAGAATGGCGTGAACCCGGGAGGCGGGGCTTGCAGTGAGCTGAGATCCGGCCACTGCACTCCAGCCTGGGCGACAGAGCTAGACTCCGTCTCAAAAAAAAAAAAAAAAAAATACATGAAACCGGAAGGCCCTGCTGTGCCAGAGCCATGGGGGACTATTACCTCATTTATATAGTTGGGATCTGAGGGAAAAAGGAGTGGGTTTGGTTTACAAAGTGATGCCAGGTATAGGCCTAGGCCAGACAGCTTTCCTCTGCTATGTACCAGTCGATTGGTTGTACCCATTGCCTTGTGAGTGAGCAGGTTGCATGGTTCAGTGCAGCACATTGTATCAAGTAGATCAGGAGTTACAACTTCATGCACAAAGAGATGGCTCATTTTTAGTCAGTGAAAACCTTTCATTAACCACAGGGCCCAAGGAGGGGTGGATCTGGTAATCATTGCTAAGCAGACAGAGCTAGAGGTTCAGACACTGCCGCTTGTGTGCGGGCCCCTTTCCTCTCACACCAAACCACATGTTATGCATCTGTTTGTGCTCCTTGAAGGCCCTTGAATTATTCTTGTCATTTTTGCTTACTGATGTTTTCCCCCAGCTGCCAGAGTTGGGGGTAAGTGAATGAATATGTCCCACTCGAATTCTTAACATAGAGAAAACATTTTCCTGAAAATCTTTAGTTTTAGAATGCATCCTTTATCTGAAATGCCTACCTGTAGCTACCTTAGACTTAATAAATCCTGACCATGGTTAAGTTGTCATCAAAGGATTTTTTTTCAGGGGCCCAGCTAGTTGTATGAAATAGATCCATGAGCACTTACTATATTGTTACTGCAGCTTATATACTTAGATTGTTTGTCCTTAGGCAGTGATGAAGTTATACACCTTGCCCCCACCGTTCTCTGATTCCTCAGGCTCTTTCCCTCCCCTAACATAAGTGCCCGGTAGTTGACAACCAGAATCAGGGCAAGATGCAGGAGGATGAGAAGGGGCTGCACCCAAATTCCTGTTGGGTTGTCTGAAGCTTAGAGGTCTGTGTTGGAGCTGCTGTGCAAGTGGCAATGCTGTCTGCTCAGAGAGGACTATGATAACTGAGCCTGGACCTTCTAATTCTTAGAGGTTTGGTTAGGACTTATTGGTAATCAATGTCCCAGTGTTTCCCTGGATCAATTTTGTTTTTGCTTCATGAGGATAAGCCTTTTTACTTGAGTTATAAAAGAAGGTGACATTACTGTTAAGCATTCCTGATCTCAGAACAGATCCAAAACCCATCGTATACAGGGGAAGAGGGTATAACTTACCTTCCGGTGGTGTTGCCACCCACTCCTCTGCCTCTGGAAGCACAGGAGAGGCGACCTCATAAGCACCCTTCTGATATGAAGCCATCAGCATATATTGAGGGTAGGAGGAATCTTTCCAGTGTGATATCTTCAACACTCTTTCTGGAAGGGCCATCTAATCTTGCTTTTCAGACTAGGTTTACCCTGGAGGCACTACATAACCTTTGGGCTTCCCTTAGGAAATCTGAACAACTAGCAAGACCAGGGCTTCAAAGCAGGGTCTGCCCTGGAATGTTGCCCAATGCACTCTGGGGTTCTTTCACAGCTAGAGCTCAGCATGGGAATTTGCCACTGATTTGAGGTTTGTTCCAAAATATCAGGGCCCAGGTAAGGAATCACTAGATGGGATGTTGTGGTCTCTAAGGTAATCTCCCTTTTTTGAAGCTGGGGGCATGAAGTAGATAGAGCTTGACTACAGAGTTGGAGATGATCAGAGAATAATTTCTGCAAGTGGGTTGAGATGGTTCACACAAATTTTCAAGGATGCGGGGGTTGAGAAGAATAACCCTACTAGGGTCTTTGATCCTGAAGGCAGAGCAAATTCTGTTACTGTGACCTTCCTGGCCCTGAGGAACTTCAATAATTATTCCTTATGAGTGCCCCCCAGCTTCCTCCCCATAGCCCAGAGCAAAATGAATCAGTCAGGGTTAGGAGCAGAGGGTCCTGACAGAGTCCAACCTAGTGAGCTGTAGCGAGAGAGCAAACCTCCCCTCTGAGTGTTCATGTCTACTTGATGGTTACTCCCAGCTTGCCCAGTCATGTGACCAGATGTCTGCTTGTGGCTAGCCACAGGTAAACTGAGTGCTATTTATATTCTCCTGCTTGGTGAAGGAGGTGGGAGAGATCATCTGGGAGCCCACAACACAGCTGTTTGATCAGCCTAGGTAAGGCAAATCTCCCTTTGACTTTGTGCCTTTTTTTTTTATTTCCCCCTACTTATCTTGCCCCAGATAATAGCATGGGTTCTGAGCTTTCAATTTAGCTGATTGGTCAGTAGCCATCTCTTATTTACCCTTTAATAGTTGGGGAATTCTAGAACTAGAGGAGGCCCAAACTCATCTGGGTACAGTCTCCTGTCTTCAAGGGTAAATACTGAGACAGCTGGGGATGTGTAATTATCTCTTCCTGAGACTGTTCAGAGGCAGAGTCTAGCCACCCTCATTCAACCTTTTATCTATCTAGCTAGACTCTCTCTTATTCTAACTAAAGCCATTTTACTGTCCTTTATGTTTGCACCCGCAAGGAAGACTACTGATAAATTCTAATTCATTTTCCTTCCCCCCTGGGATCAAGCTACCCTCCATTTAGCCATTTTTACCTCTCTCTCTGGGATCTCACTGGTTTCTGCATTCCTTTTGAAGAGCAATCATGATAAACGGTTGCCGAGGGACCACTTGGCTGTGTATATCTGAGGTTATATCCTACTCCAGCCATGTTTCTGGACTTATAGGAAGCTCTTAATTCTGCCTATAGTCTTAGTCTTGCTCCTGGGATGACATGACACTTCTTAATTTAGTTTAGTATCTTGATTCTACCTTGTATTAACTTACATCTTGTGAGTTTCGGTTCCTTGCCTCAGCCTTATCCATGCTTTTATTTCTTGCCTACCTTCAGTCCCCCAAATTAGAAGTCCAGTGACCCAGTTGAATTTGGCTATAACCTGCCAATGTTGAAACGCTAAATGGTTTAGGTCTTTGCTGAGGAGTGAATTGAATTTGTCTTCCTCAATGAAGCCAGTATTTTTTTTCTTACAACTTTATTTTGGAAAATTTCAAACCTACAGAAAAGTTAGAAGCACAATGTCTACCTATTTATCTTTCACCTAGACCCACTGATAACTTTTGCCACAATGGTCTCATCTCTCTTTTCTCTTTCTGTTTATATATATGTGTGTCTAGACATACCCACATATGCACGTATGTACATCCATATGCACTTTTTTGGGTGCACAATTTGACAGTAAGTTGCAATTATCATGACATTTGTCACCTCATAACAGTGGCATCTGAGAATAAAAACATCCTTTTCCATAATCGTAATACCATCATTATACGTAATGAAATGACATCATCTATTAGGTTGGTGCAAAAGTAATTGTGGCTTTGCCAAAGGCAGAAATGGACTAGAGATGTCATCTAGTCCATTTTCAAATTTTCCCTTTGATGGTTCTTGTTTTTGATCAGAACCCAGCCAAAGTCCCCTTTTGGTTATGTCTGTTTTAAAAGTCTCTCAATCTGGAACTACTTCCCACTCCTGTTTCTTGTTTTGTTGTATTTATTTTTTATGACTAACATTTTGAAAAGTGAGCATCAGTTGTCTCTAGTTGTCCCACACTGGATTTTTCTGTTTCCTCATGGTGTATCTAACTTGCTCCTATATCCCATGTATTTCCTGTAAATGGGAAGTTAGATCTGGGACCTGATTAGATTCAGGTTAAACATTTCTGACAAGAACATCTCATGGGTAAAACTATGTACTTCATAAAATGTCACTTTAGGCGATACATAATGCCAGAATGTCCACTGCTAGTCAGGCTCAGTTGGATCACTTGAGGTGGTATGGTAGCCCCCAGGCTATAAAAGTACATTATTCTCTTTGTAAGTGGTTTCTGGGGTAATACTTTGGGATTATATAAATCTTCTGTTTCCTATGACCTTTGACCCAGCAGTGTTGGCATCTATTGAGAACTCTTCCTGATAGAGATATTACTCTGGGAGTTGTATAAAGCCAGTTCTGAATTAACACTAATAGATGTGAGTGTTGACATGAGCAGTTCAAAAGAAGAATACCCAAAAAATTGTCTTTTGGCCTTTGAAATCACTGGAGGGACGGCAACAAAATGGGACCATCAAATTCTGTCAATGTTTGTAGGTTTTTAACTTGAGTATCAGTTGCTAAAACATATACCATCAGCCCTCTGCATCTGTGGGTTCTGCATCTGTGGGTACTACCAACTGAGTATCAAAAATACTTGGACAAAATTGTACAGACTTAATTTTTCTTGTTATTTCTTTTTTCTTTCTTTTTTTTTTTTTTTCTTTTCTTTTTGAGACAGAGTCTGGCTCTGTCACCCAAGCTGGAGTGCAGTGATGTGATCACAGCTCACTGCAGCTTTGACTTCCTTGACTCAAGCAATCCTCCCACCTCAGCCTCCAGAGTAGCTAGCCCTGTAAGCACATACCATCACACCTGGTTAATTTTTAAAATTTTTTGTAGAGACATGGTTTCTTTATGTTGCCCAGGCTGGTCTCAAACTCCTGGACTCAAGTGATCCTTCTGCCCCAGTCTCCCAAAGTGCGGGATGACAGGTGTGAGCCACCATGCCTGGTTTCTTGTCATTATTTCTTAATACAGTATGACAACTATTTATATAGCATTTACATTATATTAGGTATTATAAGTAATCTAGCAATAAAGTGTGAGATTGCAGGGAGGCCGGGCAAGGTGGCTCACACCTATAATCCCAGCACTTTGGGAGGCCAAAGCACAAGAATCGCTTGAGCCCAGGAGTTCGAGACCAGCCTAGGCAACATAGAGAGATCCTGTCTCTACGAAAAAATTTAAAAGTTAGCTAGGCAAAGTAGTTTGCACCTGTTGTCCCAGCTACCCGGGAGGCTCAGGTGGGTCATGCCTGTAATCCCAGCACTTTGCAAGGCCAAGGAGGGAGAATCACTTGAGCCCAGGAGCTTGAGGTTGCAGTGAACTGTGATCATGCCACTGCACACCAGCCTGGGCAACAGAGCAAAACCCCGAATCAGAAGAAAAATAAATAAACAAATAATAAAGTATATGGGAGGATGTGCTTAGTCCATATGCAAATACTGCACTGTTTTATATGAAGGACTTGAGCATCCATAGCTTTTGGTATCTGCAGGAGGTCCTGAAACCAATCCTCCATGGATGCCGAGTGATGACTGTATGCTGCTGTCTGGCAGTTTAAGTCAGGGAGAAGGCAAGCTGAATGAAGCCAAAAATAAGTCATGGTTTGTTCATAAAGCAGAAATTATTTTGATTATCTCAAAGTTATCTCTAATCCTGTTCTGATTTCATTTTCCTTCTTTCACTTGCTTTCTACCTTCCTCACTAGAAAAGGGACCCCCCCCACACCTTTTTTTTTTTTAAAGACAGGGTCTCACTGTCACCCAGACTGGAGTGCAGTGGCATAATCATAGCTCACTGCAGCCTCAACCTCTCGGGCTCAAGCAATCCTCCCAACCTCAGCCTCCCCAGTATCTGGGACTACAGGCATGTCATGCCCCCATGCCAGCTAATAAAAATTTTTTTCTTTTTTGTTTTTCTTTTCTCTTTATTTTTTTTGAAACGGAGTCTCACTCTGTGCCCAGGCTGGAGTGCAGTGGCGCAATCTCGGCTCACTGCAAGCCCCGCCTCCCGGGTTCACGCCATTCTTCTGCCTCAGCCCCCCGAGTAGCTGGGTCTACAGGTGCCCGCCACCACGCCTGGCTAATTTTTTTGTATTTTTAGTAGAGACGGGCTTTCACTGTGTTAGCCAGAATGGTCTCGAGCTCCTGACCTCGTGATCTGCCTGCCTTGACCTCCCAAAGTGCTGGGATTACAGGCGTGAGCCACTGCGCCCAGCCTATTTTTTCTTTTTTGTAGAGGTGGAGTCTCGCTATGTTGCCCAGGCTGGTCTCAAGCTCCTGGACTCAAGTGATTCTCCTGTCTTGGCCTCCCAAAGTGCTGGACTTACTGGTAGGAGCCACAACACCTGGCCAATCCCTCATTTAAAAATTGTCTTCCTACCTTGGCCCACCCAACATGCCCAGTGGGTATACTAGTGTTCCGGAGACCCAGGTGTGATCATCCTGTTTCCAGCAAGGGAAAGGAATAGAACCCTTCCAACCCATGGAATAGTTCCTGAACCAAGGGTGCCAGGAGGTTGTGACATAGTTGCGTCTGACAACAAAACACAGGGTAGGAAATGTACTTTCAGAAATCTTCTGTTTGGGTAATAAAAGGTCTCAGTTTGCTCTGTGACCTTGGAGAAATCAGTTCACCTCTCTGCAGGGGGGTGTGTCATAGGCCCTGCATCACCTTGGAAGCTCAACTCCCTCATCCATAAGAGAATCCGTGAGCTTGGGGGGGTGCACATATCCAGAACAGAAATCAGAGTACAGTTTCAATCATAGTTGTCCTTTTGTAGGATTTTTTGTCTTTGAACTTCCCTAATCTTTGTTTTTCCTTCACCTTACTTAAAACACTACCTAGGAGCTGACTGGGCTTCATGATTTCTTTCCCACTTGATGGGAATCAGATTCTGTGAGAAGTGAAGATATGAAGGGTTTATGCCCGTCCTTTGAGTTTAAAATAGCCGTCCAGGAATCCATCACTCCCAAATAACCGTGGAGTAAGGATTTTTTTTTTTTTTTTTTTTTAGAGATAGGGGGCTAGGCTATGTGCTATTTATGCTATTCTTGCAAAGGCCATGGAGATCCCAAAGGAAAGTATGTTCCAATCTGTAACTGCTAGTGTTTTGTTTTTAAAATGTTGAAATCCTACAGAACTCCTCTTCAGAGAATTCAGATAAAAGGTGAAAAGTTCACACCACTTCCTTTTCTTCTAACTGCAGCTTCTTAAGAATTGAACAAATGTCTAAGTAACTGCTGTCTACTCTTTTTATATACACACATAGACTTTGGGTTCACCCTTTTTCTCCTTGCTGTTACAAAGAACCAATGTATTCCTTATTTTTTTTCCCACAATGACATCTCCAGAAGGGTTTCTCTTGGCCTGTCTCTCCAGCTGCCTACAGATGTGGTCTGCATCTTGGGAAGTTGGACATACAGCCAGAAATGCTTTCAATGGCTCTCACTTAAGCTGTACACTTAAATATGGAGTCAGTAATTGAGAGCCTGGCTGAGAAGTTTTTCATGTGTGTATAAATATCGTCACTCTTTTTTTTATTTGGGGTAGTCTTATTGGTAGGGATAACGTGGGGTGTTATCATTTTTCTTCTTTCTTTCTAATGTAGTTTCTTTAGTTGCTTCTACTTGTTAAGGATAGCTATTGAAAGAAGTGTTGTTGAAAGAAGTGTTTGGCCGGGCACGGTGGCTCAAGCCTGTAATCCCAGCACTTTGGGAGGCCGAGACGGGCGGATCACGAGGTCAGGAGATCGAGACCATCCTGGCTAACACGGTGAAACCCCGTCTCTACTAAAAATACAAAAAAACTAGCCGGGCGAGGTGGCGGGCGCCTGTAGTCCCAGCTACTCAGGAGGCTGAGGCAGGAGAATGGCGCAAACCCGGGAGGCAGAGCTTGCAGTGAGCTGAGATCCGGCCACTGCACTCCAGCCGGGGCTACAGAGCAAGACTCCGTCTCAAAAAAAAAAAAAAAAAAAAAGAAAGAAGTGTTTGGAGCTCCAGATTTAATTTTTTCAGCTGGGATGGATGGGGTCTCCTTGGGCTTTCCAAGGAGGGCTTCTAACTCTTGTACAGTCATATTGGAAATTTCAGTTTCACCACAACTTCCCCACAAACCCACCTATCCCTAGTTAAGCAGTTAAGCAGCACTGGACCACAGGGAGCTCAGAAGATGGCCTGCCCTGTTTAATCCCAACAAATGTGCTGAAATAGAAAAATAATCCCTGTGAAGCTGCTAGGAGGAACTTCCCCTGCTTACTGCAAATCTGTTATTGGGGAAATGTTTAGAAATTCTGAATCTCTATTTTACTTTGTTCTTCTACTCCAGATTAACATTTCCCTCTAACAGAAATGCTGCATCACAACTAGGACAGGACAGGACAGGACAGGACAGGATCTGTGTCTAACCATGCTGCTCTGACCCTGCCTGCTTCTCCTCCTTAAGTGAAGATCACTGACTGAAAAAAAAAAAAAAACAGGTTGTACACAAGCATGTGTAATATGACCTCATTTTACTAAAAATACATATGCAGGCTCGTGCATGGAGAGAGATCAGGATTGGTGAGCACAGTGGTGATCTCTGAGTGGGGGCATGCATAGTTGGTCATTTTCAGTTTTTGTTTATCTGCATTTTCTTCTTTCTTCTAACATGTGTGTAGTTTCTCTTATTATAATAAGAGTTGTTTTCTCTTTAAGGGGAGAGGTGAGATCAAAAAAATGAAAATAAAAAATAAAAACAAAAAACAGGGGAAATGAGAAGACTGTGCTAATAATGCTTCAAGTTTTGATGCCATGAGAAAATGACTCATAGCTTGTTTGTTGAACCAGCTAGTTGTTGAGTTTTTGCCATGTGTAAGATCTCATTGGCTGCCTCTCTCATTTTCCTTCTGTAGTCCTTCTTGGGTATTTTGGGATGACTACGATGGGTGGAGAGTAGCCTTGTCTTTATTTCACAGGCTTTTCTCTCCTATATCACCTCAAAGATAGTGAAATAAGTAGAGCATGCCCCCTAGATGCCCAGCCAGAACCCACTGGTCAGGGGCTTGTTTCCCCTTGTAAATTGCTAAGCCTCTACCCCACAGTCTATCTCTGGTCACGCTGAGAAGAGCGTCGTGCCTGGTAGCCTGGCACTCAGAGATCAGTTGCATCAGCCTTGCTCACTTCAATCTCATCAGCAGGTTCCTGTCTTACTCCTCCAGTGTTTATCACAGACAGATGGCTCGTAGTGAGTGCTCAAAATCTGCTTACCAAGGGCATCAGTCTGCTGCAGTGTGCCTGGCCCATCATTTGCTCATTGTCTTATCTGTCATTTGTGTGCCTTCTTCCATGTTGACTTTCCTCCAACAGGCAGATACTTGACCGCTGGCCCTCTCCACTTATATAGCTCCCTCTCCCTAAAGCCATACTAGTGTAGCAGTTGGGAGACAGGACCAAGTGGCTCTGGAAGATAGCACCTAAGGCTTCTTATCTCCTGTGTGTGCTGTTTTGTTTTGTTTTTTCCATTTGCCGTTGCCCAAGAACCAAAGCATCCGCCACTGCTCAGCTGCATGGTGAAATGGCCTGGCTTGGTGCCAGGGTGCTTCACCAGGTGGTTGGGCCGTGGAGGCTGCTGCATGCGATGGGCTGATAATACCCCACGGTGCTGTAAACAGGACACTCCACCCTCCTGCAACCACCCAGCTAGTGCCCCAACAGCCTGCTGCTTTGTCATGGCCTGTCATGATATGGGCTTCTCTTCTCTGATAGGGAAGCCTATTGTCATATTTCCCTCCCCTATTTCCTAAATCTGAGAGGGGTACTTTCCAGAAATGAAACCAGTTCATCTTCCAACCACAAGCAACCGTTGTGACTTCTCAATGCTGCTTCTCCTTTAACAATAATCACACAAGTGCAGGGCAGAACCCGATGCCCAGATCTTTCCGGTATGCCCATGGAGGATAAACCCAAGAGCCTCTATCTCAACTAGGCTCACCTAGAAGATTTCTTAGGGGACGTTCCCTATTGAGGTCAATCTCATTGGGCAGCAGAACTTAAGTGTTGACCTGAAGCTGCTGATGCCCCAGTCTGCAAGCAGCTTTATATTCTACCCTGCATCACTTATTCCTGGGTTGGACAGTCACTAATAAAGGAAAGGGCTTTGACATTAAAAATGGGCATCTTCCCAGGGGCCCAGGAGAGTGTAGGTCTATGGATACAGGGTCTAGGGCTTACTCTGCATGTCTTTGGGTAGTCTCCTCTTTCCGGACTCCTTCACCTACACCTTCAATCCTAAAGGACATTAATTGATTTGACATAATCTAACTAAGGCTTCAAAGTGCATTTGCATCTCTTCATTTCTTTACAACATCCCTCAGAGGTAACTTAGGCCAGGACTATGCCAGAGGGAGAGCAAGCCCAGTGAGGTTGGGTGGCATTGGCTGTAGTCAGACCTACCCTCCCCACCTCTTAGCTCCTACTAGATATCCAGGGGGGACATGCTGCATCAGCCTGCAGCCCCTTCAAGGATGGCACAAGACATGTCAGTGTTTCATTTTGGCTTTGGTTTGTGTTGCATTTGGGGGAAACTGACACCTTGGTTTTTGCATTTGGGGGAAACTGACACCTTGGTTTAGCCCTTAGCCAATTTTGATGTCCAAAGAAGCAGGTGCTTACCAAACCACTTGCGAGGAGGTTTGTGAAATAAGTGGTAGTTTTTTTTTTAACTATTAAAATCTAATTTTTTGTAAAAAAAAGTCCCCTCCCTTATTTCCTAGGCTTAAAGGAAATATGGTATTTTAGTCTCCTCAAAAGAGCTGGGACATGCCAAGAATTTGGAGATTTAGGAGGGTAGTGGAGCCTTGCTAGGGACTCTGAGACAGAAGGTAATTCTGTCATCTTGTGGCCAGCAAGGTGCTGTGCCAGCACCCTGCGCCAGGATGTGGCCTCTGTGGAAATAAGGCTGAGACCCAGCTGTCTCTTCATTTAAGGAAAAGAAACTGAGGCAAGTCCTCTTGTTTGATTTAGATGTAGTGAGATCCTTGCATGTCTGCCAGGGGAGAGCGAGTCAGGGGCTGCAGTTTCTGGATTGGGGTTTCCTTGGTTTCTCCTCAATCCTTTTCACTCCCTCCTTTTTTTCCCTTTGTATTTCTTTTCTGCTATTTGTGTGACTTTTTTTGTACATGGAGGAACAAGTCGGGACCCGCCAAGTCCAGAGTCTTAATGGATAACTGGTCAGAGGGAGCCGGAAAGAATGTAGAGTTTACCAAAATGCGTTGGTTGGATTCTCACATCACATTCCAGGATTTTGGGTGCTCCCAAGCCCTGTGAGTACTGGGAGCAAAGTACCACCTATGACTATTGTCCTAGAGATTAGACTCATTGAATAGGGTAGGATATGAAGAGTGATAGAAACGAATATAAAATGGGTTAAAGTTATCCCTAGGAGATAATAGAGTCCCTTACTTCAAGTTTCAAAGACTTCCTCAAGAAACAAACAAAAGCAAAACAAAAAGTAGGTCATTGGAAACAATAGGATTGGGCCTGCCATCTCCTCCATTAGGTGCTAAAAAGAAGCTATTAATAAAAAATCTATTCATCCTAGGTGTCTAGGCAGGTGTCCCAGCAGCCTCAGAGGGTGTCCCTGATAGAAGAGGGATGTGAGCCTCGGTGAGTGGTTGGAAGACTGATTTAGGAGGAAGGAGGCTTGGATTTAGATGTGGGACTGCTGCACACTTACAGAGTGAAGGAGACTAATCAGAGACTAAGCTTCTTTGTGCCTTAGTCTTCCTTAACAGTCTTTCCCTATCCCCTTTTACAGCTGACAGGAGAGTAAAAGATTACAGCACACTAAAGTACTTTGTGAGGATGGGACAAAACTTGAAAGCACAACATAAACATGAGATAGCTTTAGGGTCTCAGTAAGGAAAGAATCTAAAAGAGATTTTTGCATTGACTTCAGATGAGGGGATGGGAGAAGTAGCTCCAGGAAACCTTTCTCCTGTCACTTATCCCTCAGCCCTGGAGTCCTACTCCTTTTCCTTTGAAACAGTGATGAAGCAGCCTTTAGGATGATGAGATCCTACCCCTTATGCCAATCACTTGCTCGTCCATGGCCCATCTGCCTCTTTGGTTATCTGTCATGTAATTTTGTAAATCCGCTTTCTAGAGTCCCTGCCTCATCACTGGACTCTAACAGACAGTTTTGGAGGACAGCATTTTGGACTGAGCTGGCTGCTGATGTGGGTCAGAAGCTCCCAGAAATATCTGGATTGCTACCTTTTGATTTTAAACCCAGGTTAGGAAAATGAGTGGTTGAAATGTGGTGTAGAGATAAAGTTGCACGTTTAACCCAGTGTACCTGTCACCAACTTACTAGGCAACAAGGTTGGAGGAAGGGTAAGAAAGGTTGGGCCTTCCTGAGCCTCAGAGAGAGAAAAAAAGACAAGCAGCTATGGGATCTTTACCCCAAGTGGGTGTGTTAAGCACGCATGCAAAGTCAGAACCCCTGGTAAAAGTAGAGCCAGTTGACCCTTCTTGTGAAGGTTTTTCAATTTTATTCAAATACTTAGGTGCCTGCCAATTGCCAGCCCTATGCTTTAGACATTGTGGGGGATACATAGAGCCCGCCCTTGGCCTCAGGCTGTTTGAGTTACAAATACCCTATTCCTCAAGAGAAGGTGCTCATTACTAGAAGAGTACAAAGTACTGAGGAAACAGAAAATTCCAAGACATTGCTTCCAGGGGATTCCAGTGGATGCAGAAGGCTTGGTGGAGTGGAGGCAGTAAGGCTGGTCCTGACAGACGAACAGATTTTAACCCTGGGCCCATGCAAAACCTCAGAGGAGGGAAGGCTTGGGACATGGGTGGGAAATGGTATGCAGTATAGTTTGTCTGAGATTTAGCGACTTTGAGGAAGAGTGAGGTGTAAAGGACAGGTAAGTGGGACCACATGAAGGCTTTACCTCCATCTTTGAAAGAGAGCCTTTGAAGAGGTTTAATCTAGGAATGTTAAGATCATTTAAAATGATGTGTTTTACATCAATATATATTGATTTGGAAAGATGTTTATAAGGTAAAAACATATACCAAAACAATATGTAGAGTATGATCTCATTTTAAATTGTAAAGCATATATACACACACACCCACACACACAGAAGAGGTAAGACCTGTAAGTTTATATTTCTCATAGCATTGGTTATCTCTGGGTGTTGAGAGTTGAGGGGTTTTTTTTTCTGTTTGTTTATATTTATATATTTCCTGACTTTTCTACAGTTCACACTTACTGTTGTAGTTATAAATTATTCACTTGTTTTAAATAAGCACATATATGATGGCTGAGTGAGATGATGTAGAACTATGCCAGGGATTAGATAAAAACACACAGTAAAAGTTGGCCATATAGTAACATTTTTGATATCCAAATTGGAGAGGAATCCCTCAAATGTTCAAAAATACAGGAATGGGTTGGGTGTGGTGGCTCATGCCTGTAATCCCAGCACTTTGGGAGGCCGAGGCAGGAGAATCACTTGAGCCCAGGAGTTCAAGACCAGCCTGGGCAACACAGCGAGACCCTGACTCAAAAAAGACAAAGGAAAAAGAAAAGACAAAAATACGGGAATGGCTAAGCAAACTAGTGTGCATCAACCTGGAGGAATATTATACAGTCTTTTAAAATAACAAATATGTAGATCGTTAATACATGGGAAAAGGTATATGAAATAGGTGGAACCAGGCAGAACATAATGTAGCACATTTCCTACTGATTACAACTATGGCAAAATGTATGTAAATGCTTCAATGAATTTGGAGAATGGAGGTAGTGTTGTTAGTGTCCTTTTTTTTTTTCATTTTTTCTTGAGATGGAGTCTTGCTCTGTTGCCCAGGCTGGAGTGCAGTGGCATGATCTCAGCTCACTGTAACCTCCACCTCCTGGGTTCAAGCAATTCTCCTGTCTCAGCCTCCCGAGTAGCTGGGATTACAGGTGCACACCATCACGCCTGGCTAATTTTTGTATTTTTAGTAGAGACGAGGTTTCACCGTATTGGTATGTTAGTTTCTTTCTTTTTTTTTTAACTGTAGTAAAATATATACTTACTATTTTAACCATAAAAGCTTATGTTCACTGGCATTACATACATTTACAATGTTGTGCAACCATAACCAGGGTCCAGTTCTAGAACCTGAATTTCATCATCCCAGAGACTGTGTATCCATTAAACAGTAACTCCTCCTCCTCCTCCTCCTCTTAAGCCCTTGGTAAAGTCTATTCTATTTTTTTGTCCCTATGAATTTGCCTATTCTAGATTCCTCAAGAAAAACACAGTATTTGTCCTTTTGTCTTGCTTACTTAACTCAGCCTCATCTGTATTGTAGCGTGTGTCAGAATTGCCTTCCTTTTGAAGACTGAATAGTATTCCACAGTATGGACATGGTGCATTTGTTTGTTCATGGATGCTTAGGTTGCTCCCACCTTTTGGCTATTGTGAAAAATGCTTCAAGTCCCTGCTTTTGGTTCTTTGTGGGTATATACCTAGGAGTGGAATTGCTGGGTCATATGGTAATTCTATGTTTCACTTTTTGAGGAACTGCCAACCTTTTAGTGTCTTTTTAATATAAAGTTCTTCAGGTTTATTTATACCTCCTAGTTCTTTTTGCTGTGCTAAATACACATGAATTATTAAGGGATTACTACAGATGTGAAAGCATTTTGTTCTGTTTAAAAGAAAGAGCCTTTATATATATATATAATATTTTTTTTTTTTTTTTTTTTTTGAGAGACAGAATCTCGCTCTGTTGCCCAGGCTGGAGTGTGGTAGCGTGGTCTCGGCTTACTACAAGCTCCGCCTCCCAGGTTCACGCCATTCTCCTGCCTCGGCCTCGCAAATAGCTGGGACTACAGGCGCCTGCTACCATGCCTGGCTAATTTTTTTGTATTTTTAGTAGAGACGGGGTTTCACCGTGTTAGCCAGGATGGTCTCGATCTCCTGACCTCATGATCCGCCTGCCTTGACCTCCCAAAGTGCTGTGGTTACAGGCATCAGCCACTGCGCCCGGCCATAGATCTTAAGATAGTAGAGTGTTTTGAATGTGGCCATGGAAAACAGGGTCAACTTAGATGATTGCAACTTCCAAATGATTCCAGTACGCTTACATTTTTATCCACAGTTTCAACTTTTACCTCCTTCTAGAAAGCTTTAACCAAAGTAAAAATAAATGAATGGATTTATTTATTTAATTTATTTTTTGAGACAGAGTCTTCCTCTGTTACCCAGGCTGGAGTGCAGTGGTGCAATCTTGGCTTACTGCAGCTTCCACCTCCCAGGTTCAACCAATTCCGTGCCTCAGCCTCCTGAGTAGCTGGGATTACAGGCACCTGCCACTATTCCTGGCTAATTTTTGTATTTTTGGTAGAGATGGGGTTTCACCATGTTAGCCAGGCTGGTCTCAAACTCTTGACCTCAAGTGACCTGCCCGCCTCCCATAGTGCTGGGATTACAAGCGTGAGCCACCACCTATGAATGGATTTATAATTGCTTTATTTTTGTCCCATTTATATAGAAATCAAAGACAGAGGAGACAACCAAAAAATTTGGATGTTTCCGTAAACTAGATTCCTCAATCCTCGATAATTGAAAGTAGTTCCAATATGTCAGCCACCGGGGTTCCCCAGGGAGCTAACCAGTCCTGAAGGAAGTACGAAGAGGAACAGGAGGCCTTCAGTTAAGGGGATGAATTTGTGCAGTGCCTAAGCCCTGCAAAGGTGCTGGAGGAAGAAGGGCAGGAGATAAAAGACAGAAGAAAATTTGTTTTTTATCCACTTAGAGTTTTATCCTTAATGATGGGAAACAGTGCTGCTCTCAGGAAACTCAGTGTGGAGATCTAGGAGTTCATGGTTCATAGTCCATTAGGGGTAGGAAAAGGATAGAGGACATTTAAAAAGTAATGTCCAAGTCCAAAGTAAAATGGTATAAATTGTTTCCCATGATAAAGGCTGGCTGAGTAGGTCAGGAAAGCTCTTGTTAGACCATATGTGCTGTTTCAGGCTGCTTCAAATTCTTTTAGGACAGTGGTGGGTATGAGTGAAGACTGGGCAGGCAGGCCACATCTCTTAGAGGAGGAAGGTGATTGCCACGTCTCCTTCCTCCATGCTGATGGCAAGGTGTGCGGGCTGTGTTCTCTTGTAGCCAGCGTCCCATGCTCGGTGGCCCCAGAAAAGTCAGTGTCTAGGCCTCAGCCACTTCAGGTCCGGCGTACATTCTCCCTGGACACCATCCTCAGCTCCTACCTTCTGGGCCAGTGGCCACGAGATGCTGATGGGGCCTTCACCTGCTGCACCAATGACAAGGCCACCCAGGTAATGAAGCTCTCTCCTGATGGGATAAGGGATAAGGATGGGGTGGGAGAGCTGGCTGAGGAGGCCTTTGGTCTTCCTCAAATCATTGCAATAATTTGTCTTGGGTTTTGGTTGTACATATTATCCACGTAATGTCTTATCTTCCTGAGACAGAGTCTCCTTTTGTCACCCAGGCTGGAGTGCAGTGGTGCGATCTTGGCTCACTGCAACCTCTGCCTCCTGGGTTCAAGTGATTTTCGTGCCTCATCCTCCCAAGTGGCTGGGATTACAGGTGCCTGCCACCACACCCTGCTAATTTACCACCCTGTTTTTCTTTGTAAACATACACGGAAATGAGTTTGCATTCCACCTGCCTGGTGGAAGAGAGAAGTCAATCTGGGTTTTTCAGTTTAGCTTTGAGTATTTGTGTTGGTGTAATCAACAGCTGACTTTAGAGTTTATTCTAGCTTTTTAAAAAATTAAGATTTAGGCCGGGTGCAGTGACTCACACCTATAATCTCAGCACTTTGGGAGGCCTAGGCAGGCGGATCACCTGAGGTCAAGAGCTCGAAACTAGCCTGGCTAACATGGCAAAACCCCATCTCTACTAAAAATACAAAAATTAGCTGGGCGTGGTGGTGGGCCCCTGTAATCCCAGCTACTCGGGAGGCTGAGGCAGGAGAATCACTTGAACCCCGGAGGGCGAGGTTGCAGTGAGCTGAGATCGCGCCATTGCACTCCAGCCTGGGCAACAGAGCGAGACTCTGTCTCAAAAAAAATAAATAAATAAAATAAATGAGATTTACCTTGCTAAAATTAAACCAAGGCCAACATTCTATTGAGTTTGTATTTCCCAAAGAAGTGGCCAAAAAGTACACTGAGCCAGAAGAGATCCCGCTGGAGCCATAGGAATGGGAAGTTCTCAGATAATGGGGAATTCTTCCTTGCCAGCAGCCCCGTCTGGGATTTCAGTGTGCCCATTCAAGGACTGGGGAGCCAGCTTCCTCTCCTTCAGTATTTTCATTAAGACAGCCTTTTCATTAAGAATCCCAAGCTTGGAAAGAATCTCTGCAGATCATCCAGTTCATTTATCAATTTTTGGATAAGCTAGCATCGGACTGAGCAGGAACCCCTCTCATATGTGAAATTATACAGACATTTCTTAATCTGATTCAGGACTGCATTCTTAGCAGCTAAGTTGTTAAGAGTCAAATCTCCCTTTTCATGCAGTTTAAACACACTCTTGTTCATCTTCAGAGCAAATGAGTTATTTCGAGATAGGCAGAAACAGGGTGGCCAGGACGTGAGGGTCTGAGTCAGCCCTTCATCCTGGGGGACATCAGGCAATTCAGCTCTTCCTTTGCAAACTGGGTGGAGAGTGCCTGGTCTGCCTCCGTGTAGGTGGCATGATGGCCAAATGACACGTGAAAGTGCTTGGTACTTCTTTTGACCACATCATGTCAGTTTCTTTCCTTTATTTATTTTGTTAATGCGATCCATTTTCAAATGTCGTTAGTGAATGTTTGAATGCCCAGTACTGTTCCTGGCATGTTGGAATGAAGAATAAGGAAATGAGGACAAGATTTGGCCTCTATGAGTCTGGATTCCAGTTCTATGAGGGCCAGTGAACAGACAGCCAAGGGATGAGATGGAGCCAAATATCTGGCGAAGTTTAAAGAAGGGGAATTCTCATGGGAATACCCCACCTTGAACCAACAAGAATTTGCTGCAGTTAAAATCATGGCCCTCTTTGGATCTACAAATAGACTGTGAAAGTAGAATACCCTCCAGGAAGGAGAGAGACTAGGCTTCCTTCCTGGGAGCCCTGAGCACTGCCATTCCCTTTATCCTTTGGAAAAGGCAAGTAGGATAAATTATGCTTCCTCCTCACAGGCCTGGGAGCACACACGACTTTGTCTTTTGATGGGAGTGCTTAGTCCAGATATGTTTGTAGTCAAGGAGGGCTTCCTGGAGGAACAGGACTTAAGATTCCTTTGAGTGTGCAAGCCCATTATTCCATCCCTGTTTGTCAGATGGCAGGCTTCTGTGTAGCCCACCTGTTTCTGCCTCTGTCATTTCCTGCTTTCAACCTTTTAGGAAGTCACCATCCCACTCCTCAGATAGCTTTCTCTTTGTCAACTCAAAGCAGGGTTGGCCTCAGATGTTCCCTGGCTGGGTTTAGAGGCATGGGCCCTAGGCTGTGTGTTTTTGCTTAGGCTCCAGCTGCAGGCCAGATCTTTTATATAACAAGTCTGGGCTTCTTGCCACAGCAAGACAGAGGTCAGCGATGAGCCTCTGTGGGTCTGGCAAGGCCAAGCCATGCAGCTTTCCTCTTTCCCTGGGATGGGCTCCAGCCCTCGAGGAACTCTTAGCAACCTGTCAATATTGTGGCCGCAGTCAGGAGATGGAGAATTCTGATCAACCTAGGCATCCAAACCAAAATATGCACTCTACCCATCTTTCATTCCTGGTCTTCTGGGAATTTGCTGCTTCTAGGTTTTGGGCTCCATTCAAATTCCTGCTTAAGCCCCCTGGCCTGGTCCAAGCTACCCTCTTCAACACTAGTATTACACTGTGGAGGTCTGAGGCTTACCTGACATATTCCTAAGTAACTGGCGTTCCTTTCCTACTGAGCACTGGGATATCACCCAGAAAGGACTGGAGAGGAAAGAGAGGTTTGACTGGGAAGATAAGAAGGTGTAAGGGAAGGGAGGGTGGCAGGATCTACCAAAGTCCTTGAAAGCTTTTAAGCTGTTAAAAATGGACTAATACGGCCAGGTGTGGTAGCTCATGCCTATAATCCCAGCACTTTGGGAGGCCGAGGCAGGCGGATCACAAGGTCAGGAGATCAAGACCATCCTGGCCAACATGGTGAAACCCCATCTCTACTAAAAATACAAAAATTAGCTGGGCATGGTGGCTCACACCTGTAGTCCCAACTACTTGGGAGGCTGAGACAGGAGAATCGCTTGAACCCGGGAGGCAGAGGTTGCAGTAAACCGAGATCATGCCACTGCACTCCAGCCTGGCAACAAAGCGAGACTCCGTGTCCAAAAAAAAAAAAAAAAAAAAAAAGACTAATGCCAGAACTTTTTCCCAGTTGCCTTAAGTCGGGGGTGGGGCTGTTCCTACCCCTGCCCTTTCTCTCCTAGTCATACCAATGTAGTAGTTATTTTCTGCTTCATCCTCCCTCACTGGCGGGCACTCACTACTACTGTCCTACTTGCCTAACCTCCCTCCACCCAGAGCCAGCAGCCCTGGCATTCCCAGGGCATGCCTTGCAGTGAGGTCAGCAGCTGCAGTTATGGTTCAGGCTAAGCAACTCCTTCGTCTGAATCCCTGAGAGGAGACCAGGGCCCTGCCCATTGCAAGCCAGCTTCAGATCTAGGCAGCAAGCATGGAACACCTGCTGTCTAGATAGCTGGGCATGCCACAGACTTGAGGCTTCTTCACAGGGTAGAAGATGGAGCAAAAAGCTCTCAGTTCTTGAATATAGCCCAGTAGTGCCAACAATCTCATCCTATTATCTCCTTCCTTCCTCGTTGTGTTTTAAGATCTTAGGTGGTTACAAAGGATTGTCCTCAGGCCATTTACAGTCTGACATGGAGAGCTGGGTTACCCAAATATTTGGAGCAAGGAAAGAGGAAGGGTGTGGATATATGTTATTTGGGATATTGGTTGTTTTTGGGAGGAGGATGTGTGAACATGGTAATTGGGGAAAAAGTGCTTTGGAGAAGCTGCATGTTTTGAGCAATGGGAGAGATGACCAGGTCAGTTGGTAAACTAGAGCTGGCCACTGATTGCTTTGTGTTGGCCACTCCTAGTGGCTGGGCCCAGGCCAGGATGGGTGAGGGCAGTAGATGCTGGTAGCTGCAGTTACCCCTCTTCCTTCTTGCTGTGCAAACCTTTGAGTCTTCTTGTACTTTTCTGGAGGGAGGAAGTGGTCTCATCACAGCTGGAATGACTGTTTGAGCAGAGTTCCCCTGTTGGTCTCATCCTGCTGACGGACAGGACTCTGGGAACCTGCCCTGCCCAGCCCAGCCCCCCATTCTACTCATCCCCAGC
Source organism: Macaca nemestrina (assembly GCF_043159975.1). Taxonomy (NCBI): domain Eukaryota; kingdom Metazoa; phylum Chordata; class Mammalia; order Primates; family Cercopithecidae; genus Macaca; species Macaca nemestrina. Next base: position 59,462,614 of record NC_092141.1, read on the forward strand.
CCCATTCCCTCTGCATTCCCCAGGTAAGGTGGGGAAGCTTCTACGATAGGATCTTTTTCTTTAGCCCCAATTTACCCTTTGGAAAAAAAAAAAAGCTTAAGTCTTGACAAACCACATGGAGTGTGAGGAAGGCCAGAGGTGAAGGTTGTGAGGAAGGCCAGAGGTGAAGGTAGGCATGCTCGCTGGGAAGACTTCTCTTCCTGTGTCTTTCCCCTACCTGTGTACTATCCTCCCTATTTTCCCAAACCAGTGCCCCAACAGCGATGACACACAATTCAGTCTGACCATCATGGACCTTTGAAAAATGTTTTTCTTTGTGGGTGTGGGGGCCTGGGCACACTGCCTGTTTTCCAGATTGGCGAACAGGACCAGTTGTTCAGCATAGTTTGACAACAGTACCGAACATTTGAAAATGGGGCCATGATGGAAAATCTGAGGGTAGCATAGTCACTGTAGGGCCAGAGATGGTAGCCTTGGCCACTTGCAGCCAGTTTTCAGTGCTGACCAGCAGACCACCCTCAGAGCCTTTTCCGGCCTTTTTGTTTGGCCAGAGACCTAAGGGACTGATTCCCTGCAGAATTTCAGTTGAACACGTAGTCCTGATGGTCCACACCAGGCCAGGCACCATGCTGCTTGACAGTCCTGTGCAGGGATAGTGGGTTACGTTTCCAGGGCCTAGCCCAGCTCCACACATGGAGCTTACTCAGGTGCCAAGGTCACTGGAGACAGTGAGGGCCAGGACTTTGCTGCCTGTGGTCATGGAGTCTAGGTAGAAACTTTTGGGCTGGAGGCTGAGAGATTCCAGTTTGGAGGGTTTTCAGCTTCATCCCACCCCTCCTCCTGATTATATTAGATGGCTCTTTGGGAAACTGTCTTCCACCCCCATGCCCAGCTGTCCTTCCACATGTTGCTCTGGGATCTCAATCCCAGGCAAGGCTTCCTTGGTCTGGCCACATCCAGTTTTGCATAATCTGAGTATCATCTGCACAGCTGGCCCATGCCACTCATGGTCAGAAGCTGCCCTATTTGTCCCTCAGCTGCTCCCACTGGGCCAGGGTGTCAAATCTGTTCCAGTACATGACTCCCCTTGACAAACAACTTTTTGTTCTTTTTTTTTTTTTTTTGAGACAGAGTCTCACCCTGTCACCCAAGCTAGAGTGCAGTGGCTCAATCTTGGCTCACTGCAAGCTCCGCCTTCCAGGTTCAAGCAATTCTCCTGCCTCAGCCTCCCAAGAAGCTGGGATTACAGACATGTGCCATCATGCCTGGCCGATTGTTTTGTATTTTTAGTAGAGACGGGGTTTCACCATGTTGACCAGGCTGGTCTTGACTCCTGACCTCAAGTGATCTGCCCGCTTCAGCCTCCCAAAGTGCTGGGATTACAGGCATGAGTCACCACGCCCAGCGACAAACATGACTTTTTGGTCTGCTGAGCTCCAGCTCTACCCTGCTTCCAAAGGGTCATCTAGAATGACTGAGCAGCATGGCTTGACCCCCCCTATTGTGGCCAGAAGGTTAGTTTTTTCTTTTTCTTTTTTTTTTTTTTTTTTTTGAGACAGGGTCTCGCTCTGTTGCCCAGGCTGGGGTGCAATGGTATGATCATGACTCACTGCAGCCTCGAACTTCTGGGTGCAAGTGGTCCTCCTGCCTCAGCCTCCCTAGTAGCTGGGACTACAGATACGCATCACCATAAATGGCTAATTTAAAATTATTTCTTTTATAGAGATAGGGTCTCGCTATGTTGCCCAGGCTGGTTTTGAACTCCTGGCCTCAAGCAGCCCTCCTGCCTTGGCCTCCCAAGGTGCTGGGATTATAGGCATGAGCCACCACACCTGGCCAGGTTAGCTCTTTGAAGGGGAGCTTTTCTTGGCTGTGACTTTTCTGTGCTCCATAGTGAGACGCAGAAGAGGAGTCCTATCCAACCTTGGGCACTGGAAACTGGGGCATGGTCCCTACTTTGGGCATTCCCAGTTTAGGAGGGGCTATAGTCCACACCTGTGTACACTCCTGCCTTGAGAATACTCCATGTTGGGCGGGCCCAGTAGCTAATTCCTGTAATCCCAGCACTTTAGGAGGCTGAGGCGGGCGGATCACCTTAGGTCAGGAGTTCAAGACCAACCTGACCAACATGGTGAAACCCTGTCTCTACTACAAATACAAAATTAGCCAGGCGTAGTGGCACGTGCCTGTAATCCCAGCTACTTGGGACGCTGAGGCAGGAGAATCGCTTGAACCCACGAGGCAGAGGTTTCAGTGAGCCAAGATCGCGCCATTACACTCCAGCCCGGGCAACAAGGGTGAAACTCCCATCACATAAATAAATTAAATAAATAAATAAATAAATATTTGATGTCAGCATGTCAACAACTTCAAACACAGGATAACCTACTGCATTAGGTTTCTGAGGCTGCTTTAACAAATTACCTCAAACTTAGTGGCTTAAAACCACAGAAATGTATTCTTTCACAGTTCTGGAGACCTGAAGTCCAAGTTCTGTTCCACTGGACTGAGATCAAGGTGTTGGCAGGGCCATTCTCTCCCAAGAGGTTCCTGGGGAGAGTCTGTTGCTTGCACTTCTAGCTTCTGGTGGCTGCTGGCACTCTTTGGCTTGCAGCCACATCGCTCAAGTCTCTGCCTCTGTGGTCATATCGCTTTATCCTCTTCAGTGTGCATACATCTAATCTCCCTCTTCCTCTTTCTTATTTAAGGATATTTGTAATGGTATTTAGGGTCCACCCAGATAATTTTGGATAATCTCAAGATCCTTAATACATCTGCAAAACTTTTACTATACAAGGTAACATTTATAGGTTCCTCATCTTTGAGGAGCCATTTTTTAACCTGTCACTGCATCTCCTGACACACTCTGCTCCGGCCACACTGGCCTCTTTATCATTCTCAAACATGCCAGGCTCATTGCCGCCACAGGGCCTTTGCACTGGCTGTTCCCTCTGTCTGGATTACTCTTACCTCAGATACCCACATGACTCACTCCCTCATCTCCTTCGTGTTTTTATGCAGATGTTAGTTTTTCATTGGGGGCCTCCCTGACATTTCCAATTGTATCCCCCACCCAGCATTCCTATCACTTTTCTTTGCTGTATTTTTCTCCTTGGCACTTACCACTGTTTAAACTTTCTCCCCAATGAGAAAATAAACTCAGAAGGGACAAGTGTTTGTGTTGTTTTATACATGGTTGTATGGCCAGTGCCTGAAACAGTACTGGGCACACAGTGTACATTCAGCCACTATTTGTTGATTGCATGAATGATGTACACTCAGAGCCCATCTGCAAGGAGGAGACACAGAGCAGAAGAGCAGTCAGCCCAAGGCAGACAAGTTAGGAAAGGCTCCCTGACAAGAAGAATGGGAATAGTTGGCCAGGCAGGCCGTCTTAGATTGGGAAACCAGGCTTGGAGGTTGGAGGTAAGAAAAAGGAGAGGGAGATGGGTTTGCTTGGGAGGACAGAGAGCCAAGGATGGAGAGCCCGTGGGATGAAGGGTCAGCTGGTGAATTCTATGGCCAAGGGCTGGGTGTTGACACAAAGCAATGGCCTTAGTAGTATAGTTTACACAAAGAACGCAGTGGTTGGTGGAAGACGTTGCTGAGCGGAGAGAGGTGGGGGTCACCTGCATTGAGAGAGGAGATGACCCTAGCTGCTATGATTTTCACATCGCTTTCTTTTTCTTTTCTTTTCTTTTTTTTTTTTCTTGAGACAGTCTTGCTGTGTCGCCCAGGCTGGAGTGCAGTGGCACAATCTCAGCTCACTGCAACCTCCACCTCCTGAGTTCAAGCAGTTCTCGTGCCTCAGCCACCTGAATAGCTGGGATTACAGGCACCCAGCTAATTTTTCTATTTTTAGTAGAGACGGGGTTTCACCATGTTTGCCAAGCTGGTCTCGAACCCTTGACCTCAAGTGATCCATCCGCCTCAGTCTCCCCAAGTGTTGGGATTACAGGCATGAGCCACCACCCGCAGCCTCACATCTTTTAAAGTCCTGTGCTAGCCTGCATTTCTCTTTCCACCCTCTCGCATATCCCAGAAGAGGTACTTGAAGAGTTTGCAAGAGATGTTAGTAGTACCCATGGCAGCCTGAACGTGGCTGTTTTTTCCTCTCTGTTATCACCCACCTATGAGTATAGTATCTTCCCTGAGGAAGGGAAATGGGCAGAATTGTCCCTTTAGCTTTTGTCATCCCTCTATAGCCTCTGCCACCTTCCAGGGACAACAGCTTTGCGTGGGGAGTGCGGGGCTCAGCTTTGATTAGCAGAGGTAGTGATCATTAGAGTTGGTCCTGGAGCCTTGAGGGGAGGATCCTTTGTGTGTCTGCTGGGTGGAGGTGGCTGGGAGAGATGGGCTTCCTCCTCACTTTTCAGTGCATGCACCAGCCTTTTCTGAGGCTTTGTCTGGTAGCACCCTGGTTTAGAGAGACACGGGCATTTGGAAGTAGCTTTCCATATACTGACAGAGCCAGCTTCATCTTGAGGGCTTTAGGGTTTGTACTGAAGATTTGGGCCTGAAGGATATGCCGTCTGCCCTTTTCCTAAAGAAGGGAATTGTGGGGAAATGGATCTCTGGATGCTTTATTTAGCATTTGTCAATTCCTCTGTTACCTACTTACTCGTGATGCTCATCAGAACAAGGAAGTTAGGGCAGTTGTCTCTCCCTGGCTATGTTGCATGGCCCAGTAAAGGTGCTGATCCATGAGCAGCTGGGAGAAGGAAGAGCCAGGGAGCCCCAATCCCCAGTGGCCCCTCTCCACTGCAGCTGTCACATACGGCCGTCTGCTCTCACAAGCTTGCTCAGACTCCCCCGCCGAGCTCCTCTTAGCAGCTGTTGGGTGGCGAGTAGTTGGGTTTTTTTTCCCGTCCTCCCCCTTTTCTGTTTGCAACAACCTCTCGGGGGAGGTCAGCAGATCTCTTGGAGGAGACAGTTCCCAGGCCCTCATGTTTTTGGCAGCCTGTGCTTGTGCACAGAAGTTAGAGAGGAACTGGTTCCACTGGAGCGTTCCCCCCTTGGGCCCCTCCCTTGGAATGGAAGTAGGGATACTGGTGGTGGGGAGAGATCTGGGCCTCTTTGGTCTCATGCTTAGAGCCAACAGCTTCCTCCCTTGGGTGGGGGCTCAGGAAGTAGTCGTGCAGCTCTCCCTGCCTCCATCTTGGACATTCTGTCTTCGGTGCAGCAAGGGAGAGGAGATGCAGACTGAGGGCCCTGTTTTTATGAGGGCTGGGCAGGCCCAGGAGGAAAAGGAGTGATAAGGCCAAGAGGGATCAGGAATCAGGGATGGATTCAGAACTGTGGCTCTCTCCTTTCTGAAAATGTCTCCTTCCTGCTTATTTGCAGCCGGGGTGGGGGTCGGGGGAGCAACACTTACTCCATGTGCAGGGAAAAATGAGGCACTGCACTATATAGGAGTCCCTTGCTTTGGTCAAGGGACCTATGTTGACCTTTTTCCTGTTTTGCCAGTTAATAATCCCTTAATGCACTCCTATATATTAACTTGTTTTTATTGAGCTCCCAGGAACCTGGGCCTGTGCTAGACATGTAGAGGGCGAGAGAATAAAGAGTGCCAGTGATTCCCTGAGCCTGAGCCTATATTCTCTTGGAGCTGGTTGGGATAGGAGTGGCAATACTTGTCCTCACCACTGAGGATCAGCTGGAATAACTGGGATATCATACATGTATAGTACTCAGAAAAGAGTAAAGAGGAGGTTGGCCCTGTTGGGTCATCAGGGAACGTTTGCTGGAGGATGTGAACTGGGAAGGAGGCAGTGCAGGTGGAGAGGCCTGAAGAAGAACACCGACTGAGAGTGTTCAGAGGTTGATGAGCAGAGGAGAGAAGGGCTCAAAGGGCCATCACCTCTACCCAGAAAACAGTGTGCCTGTTCCCCAGTGCCTGCCGAAGAAGCTGCTCTGTCTCACTGTGTTTCTCTCCCTGCAGACGCCCCTGTCTTGGCAAGAGCTAGAAGGTGAGCGTGCCAGCTCCTGTGCACACAAGCGCTCAGCATCCTGGGGCAGCACAGACCACCGAAAAGAGGTAGCTACCCACTTTGACTCCCTGCCTAGGGTAGCGGCTTCTTCTTGATCCCCTAGTACCATGTGATGCATCTCCTCCACAGTGGAGTCACACTGCTCACCTCTCCTGTCTTGACCTGGCCTTTTCCTGATGAGATGGCTCCTTCCTAGCTGACTTCCACTCTCCAAGTGGCCAGGTCTTAGGAGCCCAGACCCTTCTGCTAGGAAGGGGCTTGGCCAGAGGCTGCTAGTGCCTTTCAGCAGCAAGCACAGGGCTGGAGCCACCATTGTTCTCGCTTTACTTTGGGGTTGGATCCAGATAAGCAGCTCAGAGACTGGAGGAAGACAGGGAGGGAGTTCCTGGGAATTAGGAGCTCCCAGTCTCATTTACTTCTTAACTATTCATCTTTTTTTATTTTTTTTTGGAAGCAGAGTCTCACTGTGTTGGCCGGGCTGGAGTACAGTGGCATGATCTCAGCTCACTGCAACTTCTGCCTCCTGGGTTCAAGCGATTCTCCTGCTTCAGCCTCCCAAGTAGCTTAGATTGCAGGCACCCACCACCACACCCAGCTAATTTTTGGGTTTTTTTTGTTTTTTTTTTTAGTAGAGACGGGTTTCACCATGTTGGCCAGGGTGGTGCTGAACTCCTGACCTCAGGTGATCTGCCTCCCTCAGCATCCCAAAGTGCTGGGATTACAGGCATGAGCCACCGTGCCCAGCCCTAGCCTTCTTTTCAAAAGAAGAGAAAAATAATGAAATGTTCCCAAACACTTTTTCCTGGCCCTCCCTCTCCCTCAGGAGTGCTCAAGTCATTGAGGTTAAGGGGAGAAAGCCGTAGGCTGGAATATTCCAGGGGTCCCCATCAGCTCCTCCTGACATGCTCTGTGGCACCTTCTGAGAGGGTCAACTCGATAGGACTCACCCTGCACCCCTTTACAAGAGGAAGTTGCTTCTGCCCTCTGTTGCTGAGAACAGTGAGAAAATATGAAGTGAATACATTGAGAGCTTAAGACGGGGAAATAAAAAATATTTAAACTTTTCAATGGTCAGAGTAAGTTATTCGCACTAAGAATGGGGAGATGTGGTATGAGTGACCCACAATAGCATATCGGAAAGTTCTTTCTTCTTGGATCTAGTCATAAATTTTATGGCTGTGGGCAGCAGATCTACTCTCTGAATTCCATTTAGTTTGGGCTTATATTTAAATAGCTCTTCATCCCCTGAGCATTTAACAGTTGAGGGCAAGAAGGTCCAGAATTGCACATGTGATGGGATAATATTCAAAATTGTTGATGATAATCTGTAATAGTCTCAGGATATGAAAGTCAAGATGAAATCCAGTATTCCCTTCTTGAGTGTCTATCCCTGTTCCTAGTGTAGTCTGCTTTAAACAGGGGAGAATATCCCCATCCTTCTTGGTCTCAGGGCCTTTGAGATGTGAATGTACTCTGAGGAGTGAACTGCCCTTAGCATTCAGAAACATCATCTTCCATTGCTATTTATAGATGGGTAGGGCCGGGCACGATGGCTCATGCCTGTAATCCCAGAACTTTGGGAGGCTGAGGCGGGTGGATCACGAGGTCAGGAGTTCAAGAGCAGCCTGGCCAAGATGGTGAAACCCCATCTCTATTAAAAATACAAAAATTAGCTGGGGGTGGTGGTGGGCACCTGTAATCCCAGCTACTCGGGAGGCTGAGGCAGAGAATTGCTTGAATCTGATGGAGGTGGCAGTGAGCCGAGATCGCGCCACTGCACTCCAGCCTGGGTGACAGAGCAAGACTCAGTCTCAAAAAAAAAAAAAAAGAGGGGTAGTTCATGTCTTTGGAATCTGTAAAAGACAAAATGGTTTCCATGTTGTGTATTTTTAATTTTTTGGAATCCAATCCATCTAGTTAAGTGAGGTATCCAACTCATCTGAGGAACAGATCATCATAGTTTTAACACCACTGAGCTATTTTGAGATGGAAGATTAACTTCCATCCTCCTTGTATATATCTTCATGGGCCTCTGGCAGGAGCCACTCCTTGGAAGAGGGACCCAGTGCACTCTGGCTTTCCTTAATCTGCCTCTGTCTTCCTCTTTCTGGGCTGCTAGATTTCCAAGTTGAAGCAACAACTGCAGAGGACAAAGCTGAGCCGCAGTGGGAAAGAGAAGGAGCGAGGTTCCCCACTCCCAGGGGACCACGCAGTGCGGGGAGCACTGAGGGTATGTTTTCTCCCCAGCCCTCTCCCCTTTGTTCTCCTCCATGCAGGCTCCCGATGTGGGCAGAGGTTTCCTGGATCTTGGAGCTGCCAAGCCCCCTACCACACTGCATGCTTTGTGAAGTTTTAGTCCAAACTTGGTCTTGCTGTGTGATATTGGAAGGGCTTCTTACAGTTCTGAATCTCCCTCTCTCTTCTACCCACATCCCCATATGATAGACGCAACGACTCCACAGCACACAATAGACTCTGCAAAGCTCAAACTTTTGGAGAAAACTACGCTGAGTGGACCTATTGCAATTGTAACTGTCCCCAAATCACCCTTCATTCACTCAGTTCTGCTGTGTAGACATGACCACTACCCCTGGTCAGAATGAATGACTGTCTAGGCCTGGTGGGGCTGTGTGTGATTTCGTCATTTGCCTCCTCCTCAGGCGTCCCCTCCCAGCTTCCCCTCAGGGTCCCCTGTCTTGCGACTCAGCCCCTGCCTGCACAGGAGCCTGGAAGGGCTCAACCAAGAGCTGGAGGAGGTGTTTGTGAAGGAGCAAGGAGAAGAAGAGCTGCTGAGGGTGAGTGGCGGCTGCACCCTGAGTGCACCCACAGTCCGTGCCTCACTTGGCCTGGGTGAGGGGAACTGGGAGTCCTGCTCTCTGGGGCCTCACAGGCTATGGCTATGCAAACAGCAGCATACAAACACCAGCCTGCAAAAGGAATGCAAATGGAGTTTATTAGTCTCAAATGGCTTTACCTGTGTCACTAGGACAGGCTTTGTGGTGGTGAGTACAAAGAGAGGGGCCCCCCCCACCGCTGGGAGGAACAGGCAGGGGTCATCTTCAGCCAAACTGCCAGCTCTCACTGTTCCCCATGTGCTCGGCACCAGCATGGGCATCTCAGTGCCTGCTGCTCCCTGCCCCTTCTCCATCTCTACCTGGTAACATGCGTGCTCCTACGCAGCCATCTCCCTGACTCCACTCCCAGGCAGAATATGTGCTACCTTTGCTGAAGTCTCAGGCATTTTTTTTTTCTTTTTGAGATGGAGTTTCACTCTTGTTGCCCAGGCTGGGGTGCAATGGTATGATCTCAGCTCACTGCAACCTCTGCCTCCCGGGTTCAAGCAGTTGTCTGCCTCAGCCTCCCCAGTAGCTGGGATTACAGGCACTTGCCACCACACCTGGCTAATTTTTTTTTTTTTTTTTTTTTTTTGAGACGGAGTCTCGCTCTGTCACCCAGGCTGGAGTGCAGTGGCCGGATCTCAGCTCACTGCAAGCTCCGCCTCCCGGGTTCACGCCATTCTCCTGCCTCAGCCTCCCGCGTAGCTGGGACTACAGGTGCCCACCACCTCGCCCGGCTAAGTTTTTGTATTTTTTAGTAGAGACGGGGTTTCACTGGGTTAGCCAGGATGGTCTCGATCTCCTGACCTCGTGATCCGCCCGTCTCGGCCTCCCAAAGTGCTGAGATTACAGGCTTGAGCCACTGCGCCCGACCATTTTTGTATTTTTAATAGAGATGGGGTTTCATCATCTTTGCCAGGCTGGTCTTAAACTCCTGACCTCATGATCCACCCACCTCAGCCTCCCAAAGTGCCGGGGGATTACAGGCGTAAGCCACTATGCCCAGCCCCCTTTTTTTTTTTTTTTTTGAGACATAGTCTCACTCTGGTCGCTAGGCTGGAGTGCAGTGGCGCGATCTTGGCTCACTGCAATCTCCGCCTCCCGGGTTCAAGCAATTCCCCCACCTCAGCCTCCCAAGTAGCTGGGACTACAGGCATGTGCCACCACACCCGGCTAATTTTTTGTATTTTAGTACGGGGTTTCACCATGTTGGCCAGGATGGCCTCGATCTCCTGACCTCGTGATCCGCCCACCTCAGCCTCCCAAAGTGCTGGGATTCACTCTTGTTGCCCAGGCTGGGGTGCAATGGCGTGATCTCAGCTCACTGCAACCTCTGCCTCCCAGGTTCAAGCAGTTCTCTGCCTCAGCCTCCCCAGTAGCTGGGGGAGCCCCCGTGCTGGTCTCAGGCACTTTTTTTTTTTTTTTGAGACAGAGTCTCGCTTTGTCGCCCAGGCTGGAGTGCAATGGTGCGATCTGGGCTCACTGCAAGCTCCGCCTCCCGGGTTCACGCCATTCTCCTGCCTCAGCCTCCTGAGTAGCTGGAACTACAGGCGCCCACCATGATGCCTGGCTAATTTTTTTTTGTATTTTTGAGTAGAGATGGAGTTTCACTGTGTTAGCCAAAATGGTGTCTATCTCCCGACCTCGTGATCCGCCCACCTCAGCCTCCCAAAGTCCTGGGATTACAGGCATGAGCCACCATGCCCAGCCGGCCTCAGGCACACTTTTGTATTGACACAGTTTAATTGGGGAATGCCAGTTGGCCAGTATTAATATGATTCTAATGGGCACACTTCTCAGTTTATGATTTACCTACTAGTTGATTTTGAATTCGCATGTATGCAGGATTTCACATATACCCAAACACATGCACATAATTTGGTGAGCTACAGGTTCAAGTACCATTGAGTGTTTTTAAAAGGGGATGAGGAGGTATGTAATACATGCTAATCATCAGCATACTTGTTCTGCAATGGTTACAGCACTTACAGGCTCCTGGTGGTTTGCCGCTATTGTGCCCTCCAGCATACATTATCATCTTTGTGTTCCTAGAGCCCAGGGCACAGAAGGTCCCTGCCCTCATGAGGCTTATAGTCTTGTGGGGACAACACATTGATCAAGCCCTACAGGTGAATATGTAATTATACATTGGACTGTGAGTGCTATTAGGGATAAGAGCAAAGTGCTATGGAAGAAACAGGAGGGAGTTTCTTCTAGATTGAGGGGTGGCCAGGGAAATAAATGGCTGGAGGAAATGGTGTTCTGTGGTTGTATGTTACGGATAGAGAATGACAGCAGCAAGGGGAATACCCTCAGGGTCACTGTGCTGCTGCAGGCCTGAAATACTCAAGGCTGAGAGTCTTTACCGTCCTTCCTCGTCAGATCCTTGAGATCCCTGATGGGCACCGGGCCCCAGCTCCTCCCCAGAGTGGCAGCTGTGATCATCCCCTCCTCCTCCTGGAGTCTGGCAACCTTGCCAGCTCTCCTTCCATGTCCTTGGCATCCCCCCAGCCTTGTGGCCCGGCCAGTCATGAGGAACACCGGGGTGCCGCCGAGGAGCTGGCATCCACCCCCAACGACAAAGGTAAGCTGTGGAGGCTGAGGCAGCAGGGCTGACTCTGGGGCACACGAGTGGCTCCACTCCCTTTTCCACCTCTAGTCAATTCAGGCCCAGCATTCTCAGTACCCTACTAGAATATCTTTATGAGTCATGTTTCTTCTGCACATTATACAAATGATAATAATGGTCCCATACGTCCCGTTCTGATTGATAATTTATGAAGTCTCTGCATTTATACTTCTATTTAATCCTCACTGGGATCCAAAGAAGCAATCCCTGCCATCCCCATTTTTGGGCTGAGGTTCAGCAAGCTGTAGGGGAAAGCAGCGAGTCTTCATTCAGGTGTCCACTGTACTCGTTCCCAGCAATGGTTTCAAAGTAGTTGTGAGTGATACAAAGTAAGAGAATATGGTCGCTTGCCCAGCGTTGTATAGTTTGACCTAGACCAAAACCGATTTTTTTTTTACTCCAGATCTCTACTTTCTACAATGCCCTATCTACTTCGCTGAGAAAATGAGATAAAATTCTTACCTCCTAATGATCCTTACATTATAAAGCAGTGTGCCTATATTGTCTGATTTGATTGTCACAGCAACCCCATGAGGTAGGCTGGTCAAGGGCATGATCTAACAATACACATAGGTAAATAGAGCATAGAGTAAGGGGAATAAATGTGAGATAAATACAGATAAAGTCAATATTTGCAACCTAGGCCAAGTACATTCACTGTGTGGAAAGGGAGAGGAATTTTATCCTACAAGTGGGGTTGAGTAAAGATTGCTTCTCTGAGTCAGAGAAGAACTCTTCTTGGAAGAAAGGATAGATTTTCAAGACTGTGGACAGGAAGAAGCCGTGGTATGTTGGCAGGGAGGGTGTTACAGTCTCGGAAGAAGGCAGAGAGAGACGCATTTAGGATTGCTTCAAGTCTGAGATTTGGAGTTCCGGTCCCAGTCTACCTCCTGGGAATATAGAATTGGTATGAGATCTTAACTTTCCATCCATTCAACTCCATTTTTTTGTTCTGTTATACACTGTGTATTTTTGTAAGCTGCCTCAAAGGTTTTTAAGGTACAGTATAATAATCACAGTGGCTAAGCACACCCACTATCCTCTTCCTTACCATGCGTCCCCAGTCTTGCCACTTTACACCCCAGTCCTGGACCCAGAAAAGTGGAGGCCTTCCCTTCATCTCCACTAGACTTAGCCTTGCTCTGTTCACAGCCTCCTCTCCAGGCCACCCAGCCTTTCTTGAAGATGGCAGCCCATCTCCTGTCCTTGCCTTTGCTGCCTCCCCTCGGCCTAATCATAGCTACGTCTTCAAACGGGAGCCCCCAGAAGGCTGTGAGAAAGTGCGTGTGTTTGAAGAAGCCACGTGAGTATACCAAGTAGACAGGGTATGGGAGGGGAGGGTGGGCCTACATTCTCCCACCTGACAGGACTTCTTCAGTCTAGGACTCTCTCTTGTCATAGAGGTGTTGTCAACTTTAGATGATCGGTATTGCCAGCTTTCCATGATCAAACGTGTTGACATTACCTACTCTGAGCACTTAAATCTTTGCTTATCATAATCTCCATAGAAACCTGCTCTCTGCCCACATGCCAGCCACAAGCGCAGCAGGAGCTGGAAAGAAAATATATCTGAAACCTAAGCCCTTTGTTTCTTCTATTTTTTTCCATCTCCGGGGAAGGTGTGAGAATTTGCTAGACCATAATCAGAGAGAGAGAGAGAGAGAGAGAGATGGGGGGTGTGGGGAGAACATACTAGTATTTCTCTTCTGTCAGAGATTAGAAGTGTTTCAGCACCACTGGAGTAGAATGGAGGGCCTAAACAGCTTAACAGTTTGAGCTTCAGAGTCAAGTCTTCACCCTGTGGCTGTAGTGGTTCAAGTGTCATGAACTCCCAGGCAGAAATTTCCAGTCCTTGCAAGTAAGGACTATGGAAAATTTCCAAACCAGATTGGATCATTCAGAAGCCATTCTTCTGTTGATTTCTTTACACTTCCCTCCCATTAGCAGAAAGAATTAAGAGCCAACCTTTCCAAATGCCCCTGTCCCCGTTAGCAGGCACCAAAGAGCTCATTTCATTTCCTGCTGCCAGCTTAATACTCACCAGGGCAGATTCACACGAAGTTGGGGTTTCAGTGGCAGTCAGGAAGTTTAGTCATGGTGTGCGAGTGAAGATGTAGCTGGGACTGGGTTTGGGTCATTGAGAGCACCATTTGTATCTCAAATAAGGGAGCAGTAACCCATGGTGGTAGCCGAAGGTACATACAGAAGCCACAGTAGGAGTTGCAGAGAAAACCATTGCCACTAGAGGTTTTGTTACTGTTATTATTGTTGCCTGGTTTCCCTTCAAGACTTCTAGGTCCTCTGAGAAGCTGTGGAGGGAAGAGGCCAGATCTCTTAGCTTCAGCAGACTCTAGGCTCTTGTACCCTCCCTCAATCCACATTATGGTGGAGTAATTACAACCTGGAAATGTGGGCGGAAATTAAGCTGTAGCTCGTCTTGGGTTTTTCATAGACACAATGCCAGAAGAGGCCTTAAAGTCAGCTCATTTAACTTCCTGCCCCTGCATTAACCCTTTAAGAGAGGTGGTGGGCTGGGTGCGGTGGCTCATGCCTGTAATCCCAGCACTTTGGGAGGCTCAGGTGGGCATATCACCTGAAGTCAGGAGTTTGAGACCAGCCTGGTCCATTATAGCAAGACCCCCATCTCTACTAAAAATACAAACATTAGCCAAGTATGGTGGCAGGCACCTGTAATCCCAGCCACTCGGGAGGCTGAGGCAGGAGAATCGCTTGAACCTGGGAGGCAGAGGTTGCAGTGAGCCGAGATCACGCCACTGCACTCCAGCCTGGGCAACAGAGTGTCTCCATCTCCAAAAAAAAAAAAAAAAAAAGAGGTGGTGATCAGCTGGGCGTGGTGACTCATGCCTGTAATTTCAGCACTTTGGGAGGCAGAGGTGGGCAGATCTCTTGAGGCCAGGAGTTCAAGACCAGCCTGGGCAACATGGCAAAACCCAGCCCCTACTAAAAATACAAAAATTAGCCGGGTGTGTTGGTGCACACCTGTAATCCCAGCTCCTCAGGAGGCTGAGGCATGAGAATTGCTTGAACCTGGGAGGTGGAGATTGCAGTGAGCTGAGATTGCACCACTACACTTCAGTCAGGGCAACAGACTGAGACTCTGTCTCCAAAAAAAAAAAGAGTGGTGGTGATCCATCAGTGATTTTCTAAGATATGCTGGGATTGAAATGCTGTAGTTCACTGAGGTTTCTTTATTTAATCAACTTTCCTATTAGGAAGTTTGTGTGTTTAGCCATTCTTTTGCCACATTCCCCCCTTCTTAGCTATTGTCCCCTCCAAGATCATCTGGATTTTCCAGGCGAGGAGTCAAGGTATTGAGGGTCATGCTGGTTGCCATCATGTTCTCTGAGTGTTGCTGGGTCTTCTCTTGGTCACCTTCCTGACATGTACATGCACACACCTAGAACATTCTGTCTCTTGCCCATTCCCCATCCCTCCATAAAGTGGGACTCTTTTAAACCCTTCTCCATCAGAGAAGCCCTTGCCACTGTGGAGTCTCTAGGACGCCAGGCCTTCCCAAACACACCCAGCACACGGGCCTTTACCCTCCACCTCTCCAGACTCTGCCAGATCTCTGCTCTTCTCTTCACACCTTGATCTTCCTGGGCTCTGGAATTATTGGAATTCCGGAATTAAGATGGTAATTGGCTGGGTGCAGTGGCTCATGCCTATAATTCCAGCACTTTGGGAAGCCAAGGGAAGATCGCTTGGGTCCAGGAGTTCAAGACCAGCCTGGGCAACATACGGAGACACCCTCTCTACAAAAAAATTTTTTAAATTATCCAGGTACGGAGGTGGGTGCCTGTAATCCTAGCTACTCAGGAGGCTGAGGTGGGAGAATCGCTTGAGCCCAGGAGGCGGAGGTTGCAGTGAGCCAAGATTGCACCACTGCACTCCAGTGTGACAACAGAGTGAGACCCTGTCCCAAAAAAAAAGATAGTAACCAATTTATCGGTCTGTATACTGAGTGCATTTTTCTCTGAGTGTATATATTATACTTTAATAAAAAGTAAAAAAGAAAAAGCTGGGCCGGGCGCGGTGGCTCAAGCCTGTAATCCCAGCACTTTGGGAGGCCGAGACGGGCGGATCACGAGGTCAGGAGATCGAGACCATCCTGGCTAACACGGTGAAACCCCGTCTCTACTAAAAAATACAAAAAAAAAAACTAGCCGGGCGAGGTGGCGGGCGCCTGTAGTCCCGGCTACTCGGGAGGCTGAGACAGGAGAATGGCGGGAACCCGGGAGGCGGAGCTTGCAGTGAGCTGAGATCCGGCCACAGCACTCCAGCCTGGGTGACAGAGCGAGACTCCGTCTCAAAAAAAAAAAAGCTGATTGGTGAGAACCATTGGTGGCAGAGCTTCACCATCTTCCCATACCTTTGTCTTCTCACCTGGGATCTTCAAACCGTCAGCTTCTTAGGGCTGTTTCACCCTCTAGACTTTGCCAGACAGTAAGGAATCAGGGCTATCCCTTACTCAGGAACTCTCTGACCTGACCTTTTATCATTCCATCTTCCTAAACAATCAAAAGGGGAGGGATGATTCCTCTCACATTATAAAGGTGAGATATGCTGGGTGCGGTGGCTCATGCCTGTCACCCCTGTACTCTGGGAGGCCAAGGCAGGAGGATCACTTGAGCCCAGGAGTTCAAGACCAGCCTGGGCAACACAGTGAGACCCCATTTCTACCAAAAAAAAAAAAAGAAAAAATTAGCCTAGAGTGGTGGCAGGCATCTGTAATCCCAGCTACTTGGGAAGCTGAGCAAGAGGATTACTTGCACCTAGGAGTTTGGGGCTGCAGTGAGCTATGATCACACCACTGTACTCCAGCCTGGGTGAGAGGGCAAGACCCTGTCTCTAAAAAAAAAAATTAAAAACTTAAAATTAAAAAGGGGGGTGAGACAGACATGACAAGGACCACATGGTGAGTTAGAACCCAGATCTTCTGATAAGGTCTGGCTGCCTTTCTCACAGTTGTTGCCATGCTTTCCTCCCAAAGTTTTGAAAATCACACCTTTCTGGAGACCAGCCTGGGCAGCATACAGAGCCCCCTTCTCTACAAAATAAAAATAAAGTAATTAGCTGGGCATGGTGGTTCATGCCTGTAGTCCCAGATACTCAGGAGGATGAGGTGGGAGGATTGCTTGGACTGGGGAGGTTGAGGCTGCAGTAAGCCATGATCCTGTCACACTGCACTCCAGCCTGGGCCACAGAGTGAGACTCTGTCTCAAAAACAAAACAACAACAACAAAAAACCCCATACTTTTCAAATGTGCCCAACAATTAGATTCTTTAGGTCAGTAGATTTCAACTAGGGAACATTTGGCAATATCAAGAGACATGTTTAGTTGTCACAGCTGGAGGGGAGGAGTCGTGGTACTAGTGGGATAGTGAGCAGAGGCCAGGGACGCTGTTAGGCATCTTACAATGCACAGGACAATGCCTCCATCCCCACCCCTGCAACAAAGAATTATCCAGCCCAAAATGTCAGTGGTGCCAAGGCTGAGAAACCCCACTTTAGGTTAATAAAAAATCTTAGAAAGTCACTTGTCTTTGATCTCTGCTTTCAGGCATGCGGTTTGTCACCAAAACACCATTCACTAAGGAAATTTTTCCTTTCTTTCTTTCTTTTTTTTTTTTTTGAGATGGAGTCTTGCTCTGTTGCCCAGGCTGGAGTGCAATGGCAAGATCTTGGCTCACTACAACCTCCGCCTCCCGAGTTCAAGCAATTCTCCTGATTCATCCTTCTGAGTAGCTGGGATTACAGAAGCGTGCCACCATGCCCGGCTAATTTTTTGTATTTTTAGTGGAGACAGGGTTTCACCATGTCGGCCAGGCTGGCATCAAACTCCTGACCTCAAGTGATCCATCCACCTTGGCCTCCCAAAGTGCTGAGATTACAGGCGTGAGCCACCGTGCCCGGCCACTGATGAAATCTTTCGAATGAAAAGATTTCTTGGTCTCCAATTCTTGAATCACATTGTCAGGAAGTTCTCCTTCCTGTCTAGCTTCAATCCCTCCTGTTTTTAGCTAAAGTGCATTTCCTGTTGTTTAGCCATATTTTTTTAAAAATAGATTGCTGAGGGGTTTGGTTTTCGGTCAAGTTATGATTCTGTTTGAACAGAGACCCAGCTCCCCTGCTGCCCTGATGCTGTGACATCTCACCCTCTCTCACTGTGTGTTTCTCTCTGTGTGTACGTGTGTGTCTTGTATGTCTTTCTTCATCCTCCAGGTCCCCAGGTCCTGACCTGGCCTTCCTGACTTCCTGTCCTGACAAGAACAAAGTCCATTTCAACCCGACCGGCTCAGCCTTCTGCCCCGTCAGCCTGATGAAGCCCCTCTTCCCCGGCATGGGCTTCATCTTCCGTAACTGCCCCTCAAACCCGGGGTCTCCCCTTCCCCCGGCCAGCCCCAGGCCACCACCTCGGAAGGATCCGGAGGCCTCCAAGGCCTCCCCACTGCCCTTCGAGCCATGGCAGCGCACCCCACCATCAGAAGAGTCTGTGCTTTTCCAGAGCTCCCTGATGGTCTGAGGGTCCCATCCCTGCCCCACTTTACCATAGAGACCAGTGCCTTGGTGGCAGGTCCCTCCCCAGGTCCCCTGAGATGGGGTATGGAGGGGCCCTTCCCTCTCGGCCTTTGAGCACTTTCTTTCACTTATCGTGTCAAAGTCCTGGGTCCTCTTTTTGATGGGCACTGGCCCCTCTGAACGTGATGGGACCTGCCTTCTCCACTAGCAGCTGGGCAGCTCACAACTCACACCTGTGTACCTGCCACATCCCTCACTTGGTGGAAAACACCCAGAAGGTCTGGAGTCCCTCACCCCTGGGTGTCAGTCCAAATGACTGTATAGGAGGCCCTTATTTTTGTCACAGAGCAAGCTGGCCATGAATGAAGGAGAGAGGACGCCACAGATTTCCTTCCCTCCCTTCCAGGAGACCATAAGATAGATCCCCCATCCTCTCAGCCCTATCCCCACGCCTCCCTCTCATTAGAGGAGCTGACCAAAGCAGTCCTAATGGGCCATAACACTTGACCAATTCAGCTGCTGGCAGAGGGAGGAAACAAGTGTTTTCCCAAGTGGCATTTTCATCTCGCTTTCACCCTGACTAAAGATTGTCTTAAGTAGCAGGCCAGCCCGCCCAGCCCCAGGTGGGTAGTGGGGAGGAGAGCTGGCATTCCTCCAGGTGGCAAATGGCAAATCTATACTCTCCGCCCGCCCCAGGGCTGGATTGGATTAGAAAAATGCCTATTTTTCTTGTATCGATGTAGAAACTCTATTTTCTCCCAAAGACACTATTTTTGCAGCTGTTTGAAGTTTGTATATTTTCCGTACTGCAGAGCTTACACAAAATTGAAGAATGTTAATGTTCGAGTTTCTTATCTTGTGTTTAGAGGTTGTTTTTTGCAGATCTTGGTGTTAATAGACCAAATAAATAAATAAATATTCCCAGCAGCTTGAAGTTCTGTTAAATATGTGGGGAAGGAGGAGAGGGGTAGAGATTAAGGGTATTATACTGATCATTTTATCTTTTTTTTTTTTTTTTTTTTTTTGAGATGGAGTCTCGCTCTGTCGCCCGGGTTGGAGTGCAGTGGCCGGACCTCAGCTCACTGCAAGCTCCGCCTCCCGGGTTCCCGCCATTCTCCTGCCTCAGCCTCCCGAGTAGCTGGGACCACAGGCGCTCGCCACCTCGCCCGGCTAGTTTTTTGTATTTTTAGTAGAGACGGGGTTTCACCATATTAGCCAGGATGGTCTCGATCTCCTGACCTCGTGATCCGCCCGTCTCGGCCTCCCAAAGTGCTGGGATTACAGGCTTGAGCCACCGCGCCCGGCCCTGATCATTTTATCTTTGTCTTCAAGAGAAGGAGCCTCAATTCCCACATCTGGGTGTTGTTATGGCTGTACACAAGAGTTCCTGTCCTCTGGACACCATGCTTGCATACTTTACATGGACATAAACAACAGACCCATGAAAAGGCTGTCCAGAATGAAGAGTGTGGTTTGTCCTAGAGGTGGGGTGAGGGAGTCATTGGGGAAGTTAGCCATTCTTATGTGAGTCTGAAAAAGCTCCCTAAGGAGAATGGATTTCAGAGAGGAAAAGCAGGTGACCAAGGGAAGACAGTTTGACATTGTGGGTGTTCTTTGCACTGGCTGGCACTCTCGACAGTTTGGGGGAAGCTTTGGTTCATCTCAGGGAGTACCCACAACGTAGTGTGCAGCCTTGAAGGGAACAAAGAAACTATACAAAGACACTATTCTTACCCTTTCGCAGCCTTTATAATGCTTTATAAGCCTTTATAATGCTTTATAATGCTTTATAATTTCCAAAGCATTTTCACAAAAGACATATCCCCCATTGTATGGGTGAACAGTTGACTACCCCAAGGGCAGTAATAATAAGTACAATTGTATCTACCTCATAAGACCTGACAACAAACTCCTAAACCAGGCTATCCTAACCACCATTCATTGGGCTGGTAAGAACCAGCTACCATGTTAAGTGCTTTACATAAAATGTTATTGAAATATGACAACCACCCAGTAAGAGAAATATGGTAAGTCCCACTGTATAATCAGGGAAGGACAAATAGATTGAATAACTTTCCCCAAAAGACACAGATATGAAGTGGGGTAGCTAGGATTGGAAACCTGATCATTTGAATCCAGTGCCCATGTTTCTAACCACAGCGCTCTCCTGCTTGTTATTATATTCCCATTAATTTCACATGAGGAAACTTGACTCAGAGGACAAGGACAAAGGAATTGTTTGAGGTCCCAGCTGGTAAAGAAGCAGAGCTGGCAGGTCTCTCCGCCCAGCTATTTGGTGCCCTGGCATCGCGGGCTGAGCCAATAGAGTAAGCTACTGAGCAAGAGAGCAAATGTATGGGGATTCCCACGCCACTAATATCGAGGAGACAGTGGGCTGGGGACAGACCCTATCTTCTATCCCTTACCCCTCCCTCTAAAAGACTTCTGGCTCCCCCGCAAAGCCTTAGTGAGTCAGGCCCAGAGCAACGGGTGTGGTGCTGCCCAGTATTTCCTTCTTTGCCCGAGGCTGTGCCAAAAGAGCAGGCTGCTAGAAGAGAAGGAGCCTCGACCTAGAGAGCAGCCCAGAGTCCACCTGGTGGCCGGAGATTTGGGCCAGTTAAGTAGGGGGTTGGAGGTAGTAGTGGGAAGACCTTAGGTCAGTCTTGCCCTGGCAATTCGTGCCAGCAAGTGGAGACCCAACACTTGCATGAGGAAGGGATCCAACGAGGTGCTCATTAATGGGAAATATTCAGAAGCGCGGCCGAAGGGTTTAAGCCATTGTTGGTGAGTTAAGACTTGGAAGAAAACTGACTTCAATAAACTTCCATTTCCACTCCTCGATATGAGGAAATAAGATCAGGGCTGAGAAACAGTGATGACTAATAATACCTTAAACTTGCACAGCATACTTTACAAAACACTTTCACCAACTTCAATTCATTCGATCCTCACAACAGTCAAGAGGCGACAAGGTGGCTATTGCTAATTATCCCTAGTTTCCAGACCTGGAAAACTCTGGCTCAGAACTTGGGTGACACGGGTAGGTTACCCCGCCTTTAAGTGACCAAGCCGAGACTTACTGTGCCGCTCTCCCCCTTGGAAGCCTAGTGAAGTGCCTAGGTAATGAGCAGGTAAAGTCGCTGACGCTAGGCAGCAGCTAGACGGCGCTGAGGCTCCAGTAAGAGATTTTGGCATTAGGACCCAGCAGAAGCCTGGCCGCCCGCCGCGGAAAAGACTATTGGATTTGCTCTGCCGGCCGCACCTCCTCCTGTCCCGCCTACCTGCCCGAGTTCGCACAGCGCAGCCAATTGGTGGCCTCCACATCCCTATACGTCATTATTCTACGCCCGGGTGGCTCTAGGACACCCTGTGGTGCTCTGGATCGCAGTTGTCCTCAGAGTTGCCTGATTGGAAAAATCTCCAGGTCGAGAAAATGGTCTTGAGGCTGCCGGTTCCCCTGGCCCTCAGGGATGGAGCCAAGGTCCCAGGGCGGGTTTTCTTTCCTAGGAAGTGGTTGCTGCGTTCTGAGGAGTTTCCCCTTTGGCAGCCCTGAGCTGGCAGTTCCGGTAGTGACTGCTGGGCCCTGCTGGACGGCGGTCGCATGCAGCTCCTATGAGGCCCCTGCCGCCGGTCGGCGATGTCCGGCTGGATCTGTCGCCTCCGCCGCCGCTGCTGCCGGTGCCGGTTGTGAGCGGGTCTCCAGTCGGCTCCTCCGGGCGTCTCATGGCCTCTAGCAGCTCCCTGGTGCCCGACCGGCTGCGCCTGCCGCTCTGCTTCCTGGGTGTCTTTGTCTGCTATTTTTACTATGGGATCCTGCAGGAAAAGATGTGAGCGACCCCGGGGGCGGGCCGACATTCTCTCCCCAGTGTGTGACAGGGTCCCGGGCCTTCTGCCTCTGGACCTTCTGCCTCTTGTCCTCCTGCCCGGCTGTCGCCCTCTTAGCACCCCACTACTTTTGCAGCTATGGCTGAACCTACCCAGAATTCCAGAACTCCAGGGTTATTTTCTGGATTCTTTGGACTTGGTTTTTCTTTTCTTAGCTGTTTTTCCCTGCTTGGTTCTAAGAGCCTGCGTTTTACAGGCTGAGACTTCTACCCCTCAAAGAGGACCCGAGTCGGCCCCCTTTTGCAAGCCTCCCAGATGCTTGCAAACAACCTATTCGCCCTCGGCCTTGGTGCCGTAGCCCAAATACCGTCTCCTCCTGCCTGGGGTACCTGACTTCACTATCTCGTTTTGCATGTTTCCTCTCCGTCTTTTTCGGGTATTCTTTCCTTAGGCTATGGAATCAGTAGGCTGGAATGTCTAGTTTCTAGATCCAGTAAAATCAGCCCCTTTTGCAGATGAGCCTAGTGGTCCTTACAAACTCTCCCTACATCCAGAGAGGCAAGATAATTTTGAAGTTTTCAGTGGTTCTGGATATATTAGATGACAGTGACTGAAATATACTAATTTTCCTCTCTTTTGTCATGCATTTCATTTCTAGAACAAGAGGAAAGTATGGAGAGGGAGCCAAACAGGAGACGTTCACCTTTGCCTTAACTTTGGTCTTCATTCAATGTGTGATCAATGCTGTGTTTGCCAAGATCTGTGAGTACCTAGATAGTAATTTGTTGGGTACCCCATCACCCCAAGTTCCTTCAGTATGCTAGGCATTAAACATTGATTCAACCTTAAAGGCTAACTCATGATCTCCACCTCATTTTGTACTCACACAGCCTCTCTGTGAAGTCTGTAAAACTAATGACTTTGAAGTGGAGTAAAATATTATTTCCCCAATTTTTATCAACTTCTGAGTTAGAAATGTTCAGAGAATGGGTCTTCTGTATTCCAAATCCCCATTGAAAATACTTGAAACATTTTTTTCTTTCCCTTTGAGTTTCTTTTGTGTGTCAGCTTCAAGCATGCTTTGAGCATTCTCTCTTTGTTCCCTGGGGACTAGCAGCAGGGCTGACTGGTCCCTTGAACTGAATGAGGCCCTCACCTCCACCCTGCATGTGGTCTTTTGTTGGGCTTAGGCAGAATTGGAAAGATGAATAATTTTCAGAGATTTCCCAGTGTAAGAGGACAGAAATAGCTTGTGTCTTATTTGACAGACAAGTTCCTTTCATGTGGCTTCAGCTTTGCTTAGTGGTCCATCCTAGCCCCACCAGGTTTCTCTTGTTTTTTTTTTTTTTTTTTTTTTTTTTTGTCTTTTCTTTTTTTTTTTTTGTCTTCTCCCAGTGATCCAGTTTTTTGACACTGCCAGGGTGGATCGTACCCGGAGCTGGCTCTATGCTGCCTGTTCTATCTCCTATCTGGGTGCCATGGTCTCCAGCAACTCAGCACTACAGTTTGTCAACTACCCAACTCAGGTGAAACCTCAGGGTGGGATGACGGTTGGCTCAGATATCATTTGAAAAGGACTAAGAGTTCTTCCCTCAGGTCTGTGAGTTAAAAAATAATAATAAAAAATAATGGTCCTTGAGACATTAGGAGTGTATAGAACCATAGAACTTGGGTTTAGTGGTGGTGGGTTGGGCCATGATAGGGCTGCTTTCTGAGGCTGAAGTCTCTGGTGCAGGCCCTGTGCTTACTCATCTTAATCAGTGTGGTACCTAGCATAGTACCTGACACATCACAGATGCTCAGAAATTATTTGCTGGATTTAATTTCAGGTCCTTGGTAAATCCTGCAAGCCAATCCCAGGTAAGCAAAAAAGATGGTCTTCCTCTTCTGTCATCTCTCTTCCTATAGTAAGCTCTCTCTACTACAACTGTGTCCCTCTCAGCTTCATCATCCCATTATGGCTGTCTCCAGGGACTTTCCCCCAGCTCTCTCTGCTGTCCATCCTGTCATCTGTGTCACTTCTTGTGATGTTCATAGGCTGGTAATCCTTAATAGGAGCTAAAGGCTGACCTAGCCTGCTTCACTTGGTCAGCCATTTCTTTTTTTTTTTTTTTTTTTTTTGAGACGGAGTCTCGCGCTGTGTCACCCAGGCTGGAGTGCAGTGGCGCGATCTCGGCTCACTGCAAGCTCCGCCTCCCAGGTTCACGCCATTCTCCTGCCTCAGCCTCCGAGTAGCTGGGACTACAGGCGCCCGCCACCATGCCCGGCTAGTTTTTTGTATTTTTAGTAGAGACGGGGTTTCACCATGTTAGCCAGGATGGTCTCGATCTCCTGAGCTCGTGATCCACCCGCCTCGGCCTCCCAAAGTGCTGGGATTACAGGCTTGAGCCACCGCGCCCGGCCTTGGTCAGCCATTTCTATGTTGCATGTGTGTACATTGTCATTAGAGAAACCTAATTCCCATTTTGATCATCAGTTTCTTTGTCTCAACTTATTTTCCTTCTCCACTGTTCCCCACCCTTGCCCTGTCCCTTCCTGGACTTTTCACCTTTGTTCTCTACCTCCTCCCTGTCTTATACTTAACCCTGTTGCTCAATCCTTATCTAGGTGCCAGCCTGGCACCCTCCTTTTGTCCTCTCTAAGCCTTCCTTCTTAGTCATTCTTTTCTCCCTGAGTCTTTTCCTGGTTCCTGGGAGAGAGGGTATTGGGGTCATCGATGCCTTATGGATGCCTGAATTTTCCACTCTGTTTTTTCCCTGTAGTCATGCTCCTTGGGGTGACCCTCTTGAAGAAGAAGTACCCATTGGCCAAGTACCTGTGTGTGCTGCTAATTGTGGCTGGAGTGGCCCTTTTCATGTACAAACCCAAGAAAGTTGTTGGGATAGAAGAACACACAGTCGGTTATGGAGAGTTACTCCTGGTATGAGATCCTTTTGGGGATGGCAGCCTTCTCCAGCAAACGTAACCAAAGGATAGCCTCACCTAGGCAGGCAGAAGGCCAGTTATGTGTCAAGGGAGGTTGTGGTGCTCCTTGTCCCCATATCTGGTCTTTGCTGCAGGCCCCTGGTTCTGTTAATGCCATAGTGGGAAACCTGAAATATTTAACTACAGCTCAGCCCTCATTCTGGAGAAGAGATAACTCAGGGTTGTGGCTGAATCCTGGTGTGAGGTCACAGAGACCTCAGAGCAGGGAGGGAAGGAATAGTGTCTCTCACTGTGGCTTTCCAAGAAATCTGGAAGCCAGAGTTTAAAATAATATGATAGTATCTGGTGTGTATGCATTAGGCACTGTTCCAAGTGTTTTACATGTTAATTGACTAATTTTTACAACAATAATCTCATATGTAGTATTATCTCCATTTTACAGATGAAGAAACTCAGCACAGAGAGGTTAACTCGCTTGCCCATGGTCATTTAGCTATTTAAGTGGCAGAGTCAGGATTCCAGTCCAGGCAACCTAAGTACAGGATCCAGTCTCTGGAGCACTGCACTCCAAGCTAGGAAACTAACCTGCTGGGACTACCTTTCCCCTCCCTTATGTTGGGCAGTGAGCTTCCTGCTCTACTCTGATTACAAAATCACTACATAGCTCAGTTAGCCTGTCAGTCCAGTGCCTGGGCCGGGGGAGGAGAGGGTAGGGGAGGCAGTCAGCATGGTCTCTCCCCACCTTCCACCTGTGACCAAATGGCAACATTTTGTTCTGAGGACTTTAAAGGGAGTGGCTTTCCGAGGAGGCTGAGAGTGAGAATCCTGTGTCCTGAGTTAGGAAAGGGCCCTGTTGGCCACTTCACTGCAGGCTGCACCCTTTCTTTCCCAGCTATTATCGCTGACCCTGGATGGACTGACTGGTGTTTCCCAGGACCATATGCGGGCTCATTACCAAACAGGCTCCAACCACATGATGCTGAACATCAACCTTTGGTCGACATTGCTGCTGGGAATGGGTGAGAGCCAGTTCTGCTGTTCTTCCCATGTATCACCAGAGGGCAGGCTGCCCTCATCCTTTTGATACCTCTAGCTGTTAGTTGCCCAGACCAAGGACCTGAATTAGTTCCAAGATGCCCTTTTGTTCAAGCCCTTGAGAAACCTTCCTGGAAAAACCTACACCAGCAGGATTTGTTTGCTACTTGTTACTGGCACAATGAAGGAGAGTCGTGTGTCAGGTGTCACGGGAAGACACTCAGTAGTAAAACACAGGGAGATACCTGGGAACGTTCCCTTTCGTGAAGGAAATGAGACACGTAGTGCTCACAGGAAACAGAGTTAGCTGTACACTGAAAACAGTTCAAATGTGAATGGATTTGCTTTGAAATCAGTGCTTCCTAACTTTTCAAATTTGGGCATATGTAGAAAGTATTTTTTGTACAGCACACTGGGGTTAATAGTGGAGGCTGCTGATGGCTGGAGGTGACTAATGCAAGGGGCTTCCTTAAGCTAAGGATGTGTGGGTCAGCATCTCTACAGCATCTGAGGATTTCTGCTTGTAATCACTTTGGTAGAAGTAACTCATAAACTTTCAAGCTTTTCTCACAAAATTCTCTTTAGTTTCTCTAATCAGAGAAAAATATGAGAAGAATCCATGATGAGACGATGCAAATCCACGCCATACACTTTCCCGCATCCCACCTCCTTTGCAGTTCTTTAACAGGCCATGTGCAGGAGTTTGCGTGTGTGTGTGCACACCCAGGGGTAAGGGCACACAAAGCGTGCCGTACATTTGTTGACATGTTTTCTCAGGAATCCTGTTCACTGGCGAGCTCTGGGAGTTCTTGAGCTTTGCTGAAAGGTACCCTGCCATCATCTATAACATCCTGCTCTTTGGGCTGACCAGTGCCCTGGGTCAGGTGAGTGCTTGAAAAGGGATGGCTTCCCTACTCTGGCAGCTGGTTCCCTAAGAAAGACTGGCCTGGCTGGAAGAAGAGGGTGGCAAGATTAGCCCTGAGGTCTGCATATAGACTTTAGACCAATGGCAGATACCCAAGAACCCTCCGGACCTCACCTTTATCTTTCTCTAGAGCTTCATCTTTATGACGGTTGTGTATTTTGGTCCCCTGACCTGCTCCATCATCACTACAACTCGAAAGTTCTTCACAATTTTGGCCTCTGTGATCCTCTTCGCCAATCCCATCAGCCCCGTGCAATGGGTGGGCACTGTGCTTGTGTTCCTGGGTAAGTGGCCACACAGAGACACAGCTGGATTTTGTCTCCTCAGATTTACTTGTATATTTATGAAATTTGTTTAAATCTTTTAGAGAAGGCCGGGCGCGGTGGCTCAAGCCTGTAATCCCAGCACTTTGGGAGGCTGAGGCGGGCGGATCACGAGGTCAGGAGATCGAGACCATCCTGGCTGACACGGTGAAACCCCGTCTCTACTAAAAAATACAAAAAACTAGCCGGGCGAGGTGGCGGGCGCCTGTAGTCCCAGCTACTGGGGAGGCTGAGGCAGGAGAATTGCGTGAACCCGGGAGGCGGAGCCTGCAGTGAGCTGAGATCCGGCCACTGCACTCCAGCCTGGGCGGCAGAGCGAGACTCCGTCTCAAAAAAAAAAAAAAAAAAAATCTTTTAGAGAAAACTGTTTTTTTTGAGACGGAGTTTCTCTCTTGTTACCTAGACTGGAGTGAGTGCAATGGTATGATCTCGGCTCACCAACTGGGTGAGCCTCCTCCTCCTCTTGGGTTCAAGCAATTCTCCTGCCTCAGCCTCTCAAGTAGCTAGAATTACAGGCATGCGCCACCATGCCTGAATTCTGTATTTTTAGTAGAGACAGGGTTTCTCCATGTTGGTCAGGCTGGTCTCGAATTCCCGACCTCAGGTGATCCGCCTGCCTCAGCCTCCCAGAGTGCTGGCATTACAAGCGTGAGCCACCATGCTCAGCCCAGAGAAAACTTTAAAAGAGAAAAGGGGCTGAGTGTGGTGGCTTATGCCTGTAATTCTTGTCTCTGCAAAAAAATACAAAAATTAGCTGAGCATGGTGGCACACGCCTGTGGTCCCAGCTACTCAGGGGGCTGAGGTGAGAGGATCGCTTGAGCCCAGGAGGTGGAGGCTAAGGTGAGCTGTGATCACACCACTGCACTCCCACCTGTGTGACAGAGTGAGAACCTGTGTCAGAAGAAAATAAAAAGAGAAAAGGAAGCTTTATGTCTAATCCAGCCTTCCTAGGGTCTCCCTCTGTTGCTCAGGCTGGAGTGTAGTGGTGCGATGATAGCTCACTGCAACCTTGATCTGGACTCAAGTGATCCTCCCACCACAGCCTCCCAAGTAGCTGTGATTATAGGCATGTACCACCACGCCTGACTAGTTTTGTTTTTTTTTTTTTTTTTTTTTTTTTTTTGTAGCAATGGGGTCTTGCTGTGTTGCCTAGGCTGGCCTTAAACTCCTGGGCTCAAATAATCCTCTTGCCTCAGTCTCCCAAAATGCTGGGATTGCAGGCACGAGTCACCACATTCAGCCATAGCCTAGAAGTTTTGACTCTTAAATTTCTTTTAGTCTTGCTGTATTATAAATATATGTATGTATCTATATCTATCTATATAGATACAGATATCTGTAATAACTAGTATCCTGGTGCCATTCTCTTGTCTCTGAGGAAGTTACATAAAACCAGTGTTCTGACGTGTATTTTATTGAAAGCCCCCATTTTGGAGATACAAGGCCGACTGCCCCACCCCACCACAATCATTGGTAAGTTTCATTTCCCCTCATAAGGCTAAGCCCATTTTCTTTCTTTTCATAGGTCTTGGTCTCGATGCCAAGTTTGGGAAAGGAGCCAAGAAGACATCCCACTAGGAAGAGAGAGACTACCTCCACATCAAGAATATTTAAGTTATTGTCTCAAACAGTGACATCTCTTGGGAAAATGGACTCAATAGGAATATGGGACTGAGTTCCAGTCTTTTTTAAAAAAATAAAATCAAGCAAAATCACATATTCTAAAAAATGCACTTGGATTTTAACAAGACAGAGTTGGTGGTTTTTGTTCTTCATGTCCTGGAGCACAGTCTATGGTAAATAAAGAGGGAGGGAAGAGGCAGAGCCGGATGTTCATTACTCAGGCTGCTCCTCTCGTGGGTGTGGTTAGCATGGTTGAGTGGGTGATTCCCCCAAGAGCCTGAGCATTATAGGGAGGAACTCTATGAGATCGCAGAATTGTGCTAACGGCTTCTGTTCCGATGGGTGAGGCTTGTCCCATTAGAGCTGGTCCCATTTGAGGACAGCTGTCCATTAGAGCCAGAGAATGTAAAAGTCACTTTCTCTCCTAAAGCTCCTGTGGGCAAATATTTCATAAAAAAAAAAACAAAGTTATGTTCTGTCTTTTTCTTAGGCCTGGTGCAGTGGCTCACACCTGTAATCCCAGCACTTTGGGAGGCTAAGGCGGCAGGATCACTTGAGCTCAGGAGTTTGAGACCAGCCTAGACAACATAGTTAGACCTTGTCTCCACTAAAAATCAAAAACAGAAAAGAAATATTCGTTGAGGTTGGGGTAAAATGAACCCAGAGCTTCAGAATCTACTGTTTTGCCATTTCCCCACTGCCTCTCCTTCAGCCACAGCTCTGTCAAGACCAGAGTGGAGACCCAGTGCATACATCATGGTCAGCTTTGGAAGGTCTGTGATGTACTTTTCCTGTTTTCCCCTCCATCTGTCTGTCTGTTCTCAGTCTACCTGGTCCCTCCAGGGAGGCTGGATTAATCCCTCCTGTTCCCCTGCCTCCTCCAGCTGCTGAAGCATTGCAGTCCTCTGCCATCCTTGCTGTGCCAAGGTGTCACCATGCCAGCTTCTGCCTGTTGGATGCTGGCGGAAGTCATGGTGGCTGAGTCCTGGCACAGCCACTGTCGAGTTGTCTGGGTGGCAACGGAGGGAAAAGGCGGAGTATGGAGCAGAGCCACCTGCCCACTGCTGCCTTTAGAGCTGGAAATCGCAATCCTCCAAGGACCAAACTTTACACATGAAAGTGCATTTCCACCAGCTGCAACTTTCTCTCCATCTGTTCAGCAGCCCCAGCCCCTTGGCTCTCCAGATGGGAGCCCGGCCTCCTTCCTGAACGGCTGCTTTGCCACCCCCCGCCCAGCCTTTCAAGCCCTGCCTCACTTGTGCTCATCTCACTCTCTGGGGGCCCAGGTGTCACTGCAGCCCTGCCCCAAAAAGCCCCCTATCATTTTGAACTGCTGGAGAGAGAAGATGTTTTAAGTACATCTGGCTGAAATTCCTTCCTTCCTTTCTCCACCCTCTTTCCCCTGTCTTTTTTTTTCATCCTGAAAGTTGCATCAATTAGCTTCTTACCTGCTAGATTTATAGGTCTTTGAAACTGTCTTCTGTGGATTGGTTAGGTAGGTAGAGCATGTTACTAGGGCCAGGGACCTGCAGGTGCAAGCAGTTGTCATCTGGGCCTGTTTTAAGAGACGTCTTCCCAGCTACCAGACCAATTCCCTCTACCTCTTCCTTCTACCATTTTCAACCAGCTGTCTCAAAAACGCCTAATGCTAGTCATGAGCAAGGCAGGGTTTCAGTAGCTCAGCATGGCTCTCACCTGATGTTAGAGAAATGGCTTGTACAGCAAGCCTGTCCTACCCAGGGTGGGCTGGGAGCCCAGTTCTAGTGTATTTGTTCAGTCCCCTGTCCATCCATCTTAACATTTACTTCCTTTTGGGTGCCATGTATTGTGAACATGCTGGGAGTTCAAAGTTAAGTAGGGCTAGAATTTACCCTCTAGGGACTTCACGGTCTAATAGGGAGACGGGAAAACACATTATCACATCTCAGAAATGCAGGGATAACAACGAAGGAAGGTGTCCGGGCAAGGTGAGGCATGAGCTGGAGAGTGTAGGAAGATGAAAGGAGGAGGAGGAGGAGCTGGAACTTGGGCTCCACTACCAAGCAGGAGAAGGGGTGCCTGACTGCCTTTCACCCCTTGCTCCTGCCTAGGTCAGTTCCGTAGGGAACATATGGCAGGAGAGCAGATTTTACAGGAGGCATTGTTTTGCTCAACTTGAAGATAACTGAAAAGGTTCTGTGAGCTGCCAGCTTGCTCGGGGTGTCAACTTACCTGCAGGATCACAGGGACTGGGAGTGCCAAAGTTGACTAAAGTCAGTAACACTGTTAACTTATAATAGGGCTGATAAATGTGAAATACCAGACAAGTTCAAACAAAAGTGATGGTGATGGCTAACCCTGAGCGGCCTGATGCCTCAGATTTCTAAAGATCAAAGGACTTTCATCTGCAGTTAATTCTCAGCTATGTGTCGAAGGGAGGGAACTGGCACACAAATTTCCCAAGACACTGTTTTTCGTTTGGGGTGTATGGTGCTTACAGCTATTTTGGTCAAAGCATCTGAGCCACCTCCTTTACTGTTCATGCTCAGGTACATGACAAAGTGATTTTTCAGTCCCTGTTCACCCTTTCGTCTGTAGCAAGGGGAGTAACCCACTGCCCCGCCGCAGTGTGATTTGGGGTACAATCGTGGGGAAAGCTATTCTGGAGTTAAACATTAAAAGAAACTAAAGTCCCATATTGTTTTAAAAAGGACTTAAGGTGGCAGGAATTAAACATGAACGGTAGGTAATCTATCAAGTGAGGTATTTAGGAATGGATTGTGTGTTTTCTCACAGCTTCGTACCACCCTTGTGAAAAGGGGACTCAGCAGACATCCGCACTTTTTAGAGATGGGAAAACCTAAATGAGGGAGACTTAGGTGACCTGCGGTGGGTCCCTAGGTATGTCCCTGAGACACAAACTAGAACTCTAGGCTTCCTGAATTCGAGTTGCGTTTTGGACCTGTGCCCTCTGAGGGAGGAAAGGGAAGCCCACTGGGAGACCCTTTGCCTCTGTCTGGCCCCACTTGTCAGTGGAACAGTTTGCAGGTTTTGTGAGTAGTGCTGGTCATTTTCCCTGGATGCCCTGGCAGAGAAATTGTCCTGAGTCTCTGTGGAATCATTCAGCCCTTCCCACTAGAAACACACCAGCTGTCTTTGGGAACAGTAATCTCATATATTTATAGAGCTCCTTCTTTCCCAAAGCTCTTTAGTACGTGACATTTTATCCTTAGAACACTCCTGGGAAGAGGTTAGGCCAGAAACCAGTCTCCCCATATTTGGAAGAGGGAGCCTGAAACCCACCAGAATGCATCAGCTGAAGGTCGTGTTGCACTGCCCCACAGGAGGGCAGGAGCTCCGTGGGTGGGCCTCCCATTTCACTTCCCACTTCCCGGGGTCAGGGAACCCTAACCCTCAGTGGGTTAAACAAGTGGTTTCCAGCTGTTTGGATTTTCTGAAAATTCCCAGTAGAATTTTCAAATAATTTGGAGGTATGCTGGCTTTTAATTTTTTCAAGTAAGGACATTTTTAAAAAATCAAATATCACCATTGTGGTTTCAAAAGATTTTTTTTTTTTTTTTTTTCTGAGACAAGGTCTGGCTCTGTTGCCCAGACTGGAGTGCAGTGGTGCTATCATGGCTCGCTGCAACCTCCACTTCCTGGGCTCAAGCCAACCTCTCACCTCAGCCTCTTGAGTAGATGGGTCTACAGGTGCATGCCACAACACCTGGCTAATTTTTGTAATTTTGGAGAGACAGGGTTTTACTATGTTGCCCAGGCTGGTCTCAAACTCCTGAGCTCAAGGGATCCACCTGCCTCAGCCTCCCGAAGTGCTGGGATTACAGGCATGAGCCACCACTCTTGGCCTAACTCAAAAGATTTTAGGAAAAGCTATCCAACCTCAGAACAAAGGACCCTTCTTCCAAAGAAATTATGATTGGAGGCCTGGCGCGGTGGCTCATGCCTATAATCCCAGCACTTTGGGAGGCTGAGGCAGGAGGATCACCTGACGGCAGGAGTTTGAGATCAGCCTGACCAACATGGTGAAACCCCATCTCTAGTAAATACAAAAAATTAGCTGGGCATGATGGAGCATGCCTGTAATCCCAGCTACTTGGGAAGCTGAGGCAGGAGAATCGCTTGAACCCAGGAGGCAGAGGTTGCGGTGAGCCAAGATCGCACCATTGCACTCCAGCTTGAGCAACGAGCAAAACTCCATCTCAAAAAAAAAAAAAAAAATTATGATTGGAAATCATACTACTGTATTCATTAAATTAATTTTTAATTGTAGAAAATGTTCAACATAAAACGTTATTCTACAATCGTGCACTGTAGGGTATATCACTGTGATTGTTTGCTTGAGGCACTTGGTCATTTGGGGCACCATATTCCACAGAGCAGTCCAGCAGAGCTGAATGTCACATAAACATGCTTGTCTGACAGAGACAGAAGCAACCTGAAATGAGATTTTTCTGTAATTTAGATACTTTGAGAGATTCTGGAAGCCACATCCCCCTGGCCTTGGCCACTTCTGTCTGCCTTCTATAAGGCCTGGAGGACAGCAGGCTATGGAGGCTCAGAGAGCTTTCCAGAAAGGGCCATAAGGAGACTCCAGGCATGCCTGCTGATATCTGCCCCCCGCGTGTTCAGACCAGGGGTTTGATCACCCAGCCCAGAGCGTCCAGAATATATTCTGGAGGGTTGCCACCAGCTGGTGACAGCCAGTTTCTGACAGACATGGTCCTCAGAGTGGGAGCCAGTGGGCTATGCCTGCCATTGGCAGGAAGGGCGGGAAGGGGAGTGAAGAGGGACTTGGCATGAAGCGTGACTTCATTCAGTGCCCTCCACTCTGTGGCAGCATGAGCCCGCGAGGATAGGTGGGCTTTTGGTCTGAATATGCCTGACTCCCCGTGATTTCTGGGAGAGGTAGAAGAGGGAAGTGGTTCAAGCCATTCACCAAGGGGAGGGATGGTATGTTTCTTCCTGCCCGCTTCTGTGTTTTGTCATGGTGTGTGGGTGGCCAGAGCTAACAGAAGCACTACGTTTCAGCTGAGGTTACCGACAAGACGCCATTTCCTCCTACTCAGAACCCAAGAACTGCCACACTCAGACCACAGCCCTAGAGGGAATGTGTTACTCTTACATGAAGGCTGGGAACTCCCCGAAAACTCTCTGTGTGTGTGTGTGTGTGTGTGTGTGTGTGTGTGTGTGTGTGTGTGTGTGTAGCTAGTAGGTTCATTTTTCTGTAAAAAGGGCCCACAGTTCTCTTCCTATTCACGAAGGAGTCCATACACAGGATGCACCATCATCATGGGACTAAATTAAAAGTGATTTCCCAAATAGAATTATACAACTAAAAGCCACTGCAAAATATGAGAAAGCATCATCTCCAGCTCTGCCTGCTTAGATGAGGTTGAGGTTGCAGAGATACCCAAGGAGAGCAACCTGTCCAATTTCATTTCCAGTTTTCTCCTGACCCCGCTACACACTATCTAGAATTGTCAGATTTAACAAATAAGAATATAGGATGCTTGGCTGCAGTTGAATTTCAAACAAACAACACACATTTTTCATGTAAGTATGTCCCTGGTTTCAAATTTAGCTGGTGTTCTGTATTTTATCTGGCAACACTATTGTGGCATTACTCATGATCACAAGTGTTCTTATGGGCCTCTCTCTTCCTAGGAAAAGGAAGGCACTCTCAGATACATCACGACTTGCAGTTCTGTGCACAAGCCTTCCAGGTGCTTTTTTGTTGAGGGCCAAAAATTTTTTAATTTGCCTGATGGCCCCGGGAGGTGCAAGCCCAGGCTTAGTCAGCAGGGGGCACCATTCTCTTAAAATAGATTCCCAGACCAGTTTCAGGGGCTTCAAAACCAAAGGGGAAGGTGCAGGTAGGAGGGGAGTTTGAATGGAAGGTTCTGTTGCTGCTTGTCTCTCCTCTGAAGCCCACATCTCCCACACTCCCACCCAGCCAGAGCTATTTCTACACAACAAGAATCTACCTGATCCTGTCCCTCCACTTCTCAAATCTCTTCCAAGGTTCCACAGTTACCTTCTTAGTGCAGCACAAAAAGCCCTTTAGGATCCCACCGGAGTCAATTTTCCCTGCTTCAATTCCTGCTGCTTCCACCCTGCTTGATCCCACCCACCTCACACTCCCAGCACTTCCACTCACCAGGAACTATTTGCAGTTCCCTGTATGCTATTTACTGTCATGCTTTGATGCCCAACGTTCCCTCTGCTTGGAATTCCCTTTTCCATTTGGCACTTCTAGCAACTCTGCTCGTTCAACACATTTCACGAATAGATATTGAGACTGACCCTGTACCAGGCTATGCACCGGAGACCCCGTGGAGAAGGCAGCTGACTGAAGCCCTTCTCTTATGAGTAGTCTCACAATGAGGGCGGTGGGGTAGGGGGACAATAAACAAGTAAACAAGTAAATAAGGAACTTGGACTTAGTTCAAAGGCTAACTGATCTGCCCTCCTCGCGCAGAGTTGACTGTTCCCTCCTTTCGGTCCTGTGATGGCTTTCCATTTTAAGGGTCCTCAATTCTGACACCTGCACAATCATTGCAGGGATCACGATGAATGAGGCAAGCTAGTTTAGGTCAATAGGAAAAGGGGTGGGACGCAGCCTGTGAAAACAGTATGCGTGTTCCATCTAAAAGATGCTGTGTTCTAAATGGTGAGTTTTAGGAGAGAAAAAATTAAAAAATAAATAAATTTTTAAAATGTGTGGTGGTCTAGAAGAGCCCACTATGCTAAGTAAAAAAAATAAAAATAAAATAAAGTGCTGTGGCTTTTCACCTCCTTCCCATTGTTATCTTTTTTTTTTTTTTTTTTTTTTGAGACAGAGTCTTGCTCTGTTGTCCAGGCTGGAGTGCAGTGGTGTGATATTGGCTCACTGCAACCTCCGTCTCCTGGGTTCAAGCAATTCTCCTACCTCAGCCTCCTGAGTAGCTGGATTACATGTGCCTGCCACCACGCCCAGCTAATTTTTGCATTTTTAGTAGAGATGGGGTTTCACCACATTGGCCAGGCTGGTCTCGAACTTCTGACCTCAGGCAATCCGCCCGCCTCGCCCTCCCAAAGTGCTGGGATTACAGATGTGAGCCACCGTGCCCGGCCCTTTTTTTTTTTTTTTTTGAGACAGAGTTTCACTCTGTGACCCAGGCTGGAGCGGAGTGAAGTTTCACTATCTCGGCTCACTGCAACTTCCACACCCCAGATTCAAGCGATTCTCCTGCCTCAGCCTCCCAAGTAGCTGGAATTATATGCACCTGCCACCACGCCCGGCTAATTTTTTAAAAAATATTTTTAGTAGAGACGGGGTTTCACCATGTTGGCCAGGCTGGTCTCAAAACTCCTGACTTCAGGTGATCCACCTGCCTCTGACTCCCAAAGTGCTGGGATGACAGGCATGAGCCAC
This sequence comes from Macaca nemestrina, assembly GCF_043159975.1. NCBI lineage: Eukaryota > Metazoa > Chordata > Mammalia > Primates > Cercopithecidae > Macaca > Macaca nemestrina. The sequence continues at coordinate 59,498,685 of NC_092141.1, forward strand.
CACACCCGGCCCACAGATTTTTTTTTTTTTAAGAGAAGGTGGAAATCCCAATTTTTAAATAAACTTGCCCGAATTTTTGAATTCCTTGTCAGTTTTGTTTAATTAATTTATTTTTTTGAGATGGAGTATCGCTGTGTTGCCCAGGCTAAAGTGCAGTGGCAGGCTCTCACCTCACTACAACCTCTACCTCCTGGGTTCAAGTAATTCTCTTGCCTCAGCCTTCTGGGTAGCTGGAATTACAGGTGCCTGCCACCACGCCAGGCTGATTTCTGTATTTTTGATAGAAACAGGGTTTTACCATGTTGGCCAGGCTGGTCTCGAACTTCTGACCTCAAGTGATCCACTGGCCTTGGCCTCCCAAAGTGCTGGGATTACAGGTGTGAGCCACCATGCCTGACCTAAATTCTTTGTCAGTTTAACTAAAACGTGCCTGCAGGTCAAATTTGGCCTAGGGTCACTAGTTTGCCACTTACCCTATTGAAGTACTTATATCATTGCCTTGCATCTGATTAGTATTTATGTGTATTTCTCCCCCAACGCTGTATCTTTGTATCTTTAGCCCCTATCATGGTGAATGGCACACGGTAGGTGTTCCATAACTGTTTGTGGAAGGAAGGAAAGGAGAGAGGAGAAAGGAGACAACCTGGGAACAACAATTTGTTTTTGTTTTTGTTTTTCGTTTTGAGACGGAGTCTCATTCTGTTGCCCAGGCTGGAGTGCAGTGGCGCCATCTTGGCTCACTGCAAGCTCCGCCTCCCAGGTTCACGCCATTCTCCTGCCTCAGCCTCCACAAGTAGCTGGGACTACAGGCATCCACAACCATGCCCGGGTAATTTTTTTTTTTTGTATTTTTTAGTAGAGATGGGGTTTCTCTACTAAAGAGATGGGTGAAATCCAGGTGAGCCACCACACCTGGCCTAGACTATGGAAACTTCTGTCCCATGATTCTCTCCCTAGTGAGAGGTACTTTGAAAGTCAAAGCCACCCCCATCCTCCATGGTACCTTGTGCTTGGCCAGTCAGAAGCTTTGAAGCCAGACTTCCCAGGAAGCCATCTCTCCCACAGACAGTGTTGACTCAGCCCAGACTCCAAGTTCTAACTCTGGTTCCTGTCCCAGAGTGGCCAACAGAGGCAGAGGCACATAAGGGACTGTGGTACACGCTGTGTCTGTTCTCAGAAGGGGGAATGTGGGGTTGGAGAGACAGTGGAGCATGGACCTTCAATTGTTTAGGGCCTCTTTTGCTAAAGGAAAGGAGAGAGTGAATTAACAGTGTCTTGAGTCCTCTGGGTTCCAGCACTCTTTGACAAAATCTTTTTTTTTTTTTTTTAGATGGTGTCTTGCTCTGTTGCCAGGCTGGAGTGTAGTGGCACGATCTCGGATCACTGCAACCTCTGACTCCCTGGTTCAAGCGATTCTCCTGCCTTAGCCTCCCAAGTAGCTGAGATTACAGCCACGCGTCACCACACCCAACTAATTTTTGTATTTTTAGTAGAGACGGGGTTTCACCATGTGGGCCAGGATGGTCTCAATCTCCTGACCTTGTGATCTGCCCGCCTCGGCCTCCCAAAGTGCTGGGATTATAGGCATGACCGTGCCCAGCCGACAAAGTCTGTCTTTAGCCAGGCATGGTGGCACACGGCTGTAGTCCCAGATGCTTAGGAGGCTGAAGTGGGAGGATCACTTGAAAGGGGGGTCGAGGTGCAATGGGCTATGCTCTTGCCACCACACTCCCGCCTGTGTGACTGAGCGAGACCCTTCCTCTAAAACAGCAAAACAAAACAAAACAAAAAGCCTATCTTTCCTAAATCCCCAGGAACAAGAATGATGGCAAAGTCTGTGCCTGGAATTTGGGAGTGAGAACATTCCTTCCTGTCTTCCCCAACTCTCATTTCTAATCCCGACATCCAGATTTCTAGTCACATCTGAGGGTGTGACTGACCATCTCTCTGGGGCTTCCACCTGACTCTCTAACGCCCTCTCTCCCCAATTTACCCGACTTGGATCAAGGGGAAGATGCATTCTTCCCCTTCTCCTTCCCCTTCTCCATAAACTACCGGTGATCCTTCCATCCTGCAGCTTCCCACTTTCCTCCCACCATCCTCCCTTCCTCTGGTTTTTCACTGTCTTTTTCCTCTCTTCACACTCCTCCCTTCGGCGCTCTCTCTCCCGCCCTTGCTCTCTGCAGTGCTGACAGTGAATCCTTTCCCTGGCAAAGGCTCTCAACTTGCTCACCAGCCCTGCTGTGTTACTCTCCTCAGCCTTGTAGCTTCTGTCCAATTATTTCTCTGACCAGGCTCCTTGGGAGCCCCGCCCCCCCGACCACCCTGCTTCCTTCCATCATCCAAGATGAATTTCCATTTGGAGATGGGGGTGGGAAGCCAGTTTGAATAAACTGGGAGCTGTTTGGCAATCCACTGTGCTCTGCCCTGCCCGGCAGAGTTAAGAAATCATAGGGAAGATGACACCATTGCACAGATCATTAAGAGCTGCAAGATCTAGTTTTCACAAATGTGAGATCAAAAGCTTTTTAGAGTCAGCCAGTCCTTAAAAACAAGGGCCCAGTAATGGGGAGGAACTGAGGCCCTTGCCACGGAAAACAAAGCTGTGACTCAAACGCATCGCAGAGATGCTTCCTTGCTCATCCGCGTTCCTGAGTGTAATGTCTTTGGCTTGGGAATTGACTTTGAGGCTTTCCAACATAGATAAAAATAGAGCTCATAAATGCCTTCACAGGCACTTTCCGATAAGGTGGCCTTTTAAGGGAAGACTGGGCTCCCAGCAGAAGGTCTGAGTCAAGGAACCCCTTGGATGGGTATTCAGGGTTGTCACGGGCCTCTGACCAGCCAGCCCACTGACCAGCCTGAGGCCAAATAATGGATGCAGGAAGAGGAAGGCTCTGGAGGCTTCTGTGCCTAAAGCTCCTGGAACCAAGTTCCTGAGAGGAATGTTTATTTCACTCATTCATTCATGTATTCATTCCACAAGTACTTATCTGAATACCTGTGATGTGCTAGGAATGCTGCTTGGTGCCAGAAATACAATAGAGAAAAAGAAGCCGGGCGTGGTGTCTCACGCCTATAATCCCAGCACTTTGGGAGGCCAAGGCAGGCGGATCACCTGAGGTCAGGAGTTCCAGACTAGCCTGGCCAACATGGAGAAACCCCGTCTCTACTAAAAACACAACAATTAGCCAGGCATGGTGGCACATATCTGTAATCCCAGCTACTTGGGAGGCTGAGGCAGGAGAATCGCTCGAACCCGGGAGATGGAGGTTGCAGTGAGCTGAGATGGTGCCACTGCACTCCAGCCTGGGCAACAGAGAGAGACTCCGCCTCAAAAAATAAATAAATAAATAAATAAGCAATAAAATAAAAAGAATAAGTCCCCAAAGAGCTTACAATTTAGTAATGAGCAGAGAGGGAAGGACTCAGGCACCCACAATCCAGGGTGACATGCAGTGGGAGGAGAAGTTTAGGAAGACCTGGCTCAGGGCTATGAGACACTTGCACAGCTTCCTGGAGGAACAGATGGATAAGCCAAAGCCTGAAGAATCAGCAGGAAATTAACAGGGGGAAGGGGGTGGGGGCAGGGAAAGACGCAAAGAAGACTGTTCTGGGAAGAGGGAACAGCATGTGCAAAAACAGAGAACTTGGTTCACTCAGGGAATTGAAAGTAGATCTGTGTACGACTAGAAACTGTATTGCTAAGTGGGGTAGGGGAGGGTAAAAGGGCACCTAGAGTTAAAAGCACAGGTCACTTTTAGAGAGCCTTTCACCCCTGTTAAGGAGTTTGGATTTTATTTTCCTGATGGCAGTGGGAGCCAATGAAGAGTTATATGCAAAGTGACTTGATCAGATTGTCATTTTATTTTATTTATTTTTATTTATTTGTTTATTTTGAGACGGAGTTTTGCTCTTGTTGCCCAGGCTGGAGGGCAGTGGCTCAGTCTTGGCTCACCACAACCTCCGCCTCCCCGGTTCAAGTGGTTCTCCTGCCTCAGCCTCCCAAGTAGCTGGGAATACAGACATGCGCCACCACGCCCAGCTACTTTTTGTATTTTTAGTAGAGAAGGGATTTCTCCATGTTAGTCAGGCTAGTCTCGAACTCCCGACCTCAGGTGATCCACCCTCTTCGGCCTCCCAAAGTGTTGGGATTACAGGAGTGAGGCACTGCGCCTAGCATATTTATTTATTTTGAGACAGAGTCTCACTCTGTTGCCCAGGCTGGAGTGCAGTGATATTTGTAATCTCAGCTCACTGCAATCTCCGCCTCCCAGGTTCAAGTGATTTTTTTGCCTCAGCCTCCCAAGTAGCTGGGATTACAGGCTGTGCCACCATGCCCAGCTAATTTTTGTATTTTTAGTGGAGATAAGGTTTCATCATTTTGGCCAGGCTGGTCTCGAACTCCTGACCTCAGGTGATCCGCTGCCTCAGCCTCCCAAAGTGCTGGGATTACAGGCTTGAGTCACTGCGCCCAGCCAGATTGTTATTATAGAGAGTTCACTCTGGCTGCAGGGTGGAGAATGAACTGGAGTGGGGAAGATCAGAGGCTGGGAGGCTGGTGAGGAGGCCGTTGTGATCCAGGGAAGAATTGGGGAAATGTCAGTGGAAATGGAGGGAAGTAGGCAGAATTGAGAGATAACTAAAGTATGAATGTCAGAATTTGGTTATTAATTTTTTTTTTTTGAGACGGGGTCTCACTCTGTCACCCAGGCTGGAGTGCAGTGGCCGGATCTCAGCTCACTGCAAGCTCCGCCTCCCGGGTTCACGCCATTCTCCGGCCTCAGCCTTCCGAGTAGCTGGGACTACAGGCGCCCGCCACCTTGCCCGGCTAGTTTTTTGTATTTTTTAGTAGAGACGGGGTTTCACCGGGTTAGCCAGGATGGTCTCGATCTCCTGACCTTGTGATCCACCCGTCTCGGCCTCCCAAAGTGCTGGGATTACAGGCTTGAGCCACCGCGCCCGGCCTTGGTTATTAATTGAATGAGGGCTGAGGAATCAAGGTTACTCCCCAGTTTTCAGGCATGAGCAGCATGGTGAGATACTAGAGGAGAGCCAGGTGTTAGATCTGCTGAATATTAGGTGCCTGTGCGACATCTGACTGAAGCTATCAGGTTGGTAGTTGGGTAGGTAAGTCTGGGGCTCAAGAGGAAAGCCTGGCTCAAGACGGACTGGGAATATTCTCTAGCAGATGGATGGCAGGGGAGCTGTGAGAGTGAATGAGAGATCTCAAGGAAAGTGAAGACAGTGTGAAGAGGAGAGGAACTGAATGGAATCTGAGGAAAGCAGATTTTCAAAGGATTGCTAAAAAAAGAGCTTGTAAAGGACACAGAGAAGGAGCAGCCAGGGAAAGGGGAGGAAAACCAAGAGGAGTGGTCTTCCATTGTTGGCCTCTGCATTCATTTCCCGCTTTCCCCGCCCAGAGTGCCCTGACTGTGCTTTGGGGAAATTCATTCCTCCCCTACTCTCAGGTCCTGTGGTTTGGATCCCAGGGGAAAAAGGCTGGCTCTGCCTTGCCCTCCTGACCCACCTCACACCACCCTCTTGCTCACTCTCTATCCTCCAACCACATAAATAAATAAATAAATTAATTAATTAAAAAAAATTTTTTTTTGAAACAGGCTCTCACTCTGTTGCCCAGGCTGGAGTGCAGTGGTGTAATCACAGTTCACTGCAGCCTCGATCTCCTGGGCTCAAGCAGTCCTCCCACCTCAGCATCCCAAGTAGCTAGGACTACAGGTACGTGCCAACACACCCTGTTAATTTTTAATTTTTTTTGTAGAGGTGGAATCTCACTATGTTGTCCAGGCTGGCCTTTAACTTCTGGCCTCAAGCAATCCTCCCGCTCCAGCCTCCCGAAGTGCTTGGATTACAGGCTTGAGCCACTGCACCTGGCCCAACCACACTAATTTTCATGGAGTTTCTAAAAAACTTCAAGCCGTCCCTGGCCTTAGATTATCTGCCTGCCTGGACTATTTTTTTCCCCATTCCCCTTCTCCACCCACATTACCTATCAGCCTTCCAGTTATGCTTCCAACTTTTGCTTGCGTCTTCTCTGACATTCCAGGCAAGGCTAAGGCTAAGGCTTCCTGTTATATGTTTATTCATTCAGTAAGTACAGAGCACTTCCTGTCCACATGTCAGCATGTGCTGCATGCCATTTCCTTTCTTTTCTTTTTTCCCATTGCTTCTTCTTTGCCTGGAGTGCTACCCTATAGATACCGTGTATCCCGGCCATTCCCTAGGTTAAAACCTCAGAACTTCTATGTCTGTAAACATATTGATCAAATCCTCACATAAGTACACCATTCCATGCCTTTTTTTTTTTTTTTTTTTTTTTTTTTTTTGAGACAGAGTTTTGTTCTTGTTGCCCAGGCTGGAGTGCAATGGTGCAATCTCAGCTCACTGCAACCTCCGCCTCCCGGGTTCAAGCAATTCTCCAGCCTCAGCCTCCCAAGAAAACTGGGACTACAGGCATGCACCACCATGCCCAGCTAATTTTTTGTATTAGGGTTTCACCATGTTGGTCAGGCTGGTCTTGCACTCCTGATCTCAGGTGATCCCCACCTTGGCCTCCCAAAATGCTAGGATTATAGGCATGAGCTACTGCACCTGGCCGCAAGGCTTTTTTTTTTTTTTTTTTGAGACGGAGTCTGGCTCTGTTGCCCCAGTGGCAGGATCTCAGCTCACTGCAGCCTCAACTTCCCGGTCTCAAATGATCCTCCCACCTCAGCCTCCCAAGTAACTGGGACTACAGGTGCCCACCCACGCCCAGCTAATTTTTGTCTTTTTCTGTAGAGACGTGATTTTGCTATGTTGCCCAGGCTGGTCTCAAACTATGCTAGATGCTGGGACATAACGGAGAGCCAGCCAGCCAGGTTACTGTCCCCATGGAGCTGACAATCCAGTAGAGGAGACAGAAAATGAAAGAGTAAATTCACAAAAACAATTACAAATTGTTAGCGGTGTTGTAAAGGAAGTAAACGAAGTACCGTGATAGAAAATAACAGAAAGTTCTTATTTTGGATATGATGGGAGGTCAGAGAAGGATATAACAATTAAGCTGAAACCTGAAGAAGAGACAGAACCAGGCAAAAAGTATTCCAGGCGGAGACAATGGTAGCCACAAAGGCCTGGGGAGGGAAAGAGCTTGATGGGTTCTAGGAATCTGTAGATGGTCAGGGTTGCTGGAGCAAGGACAGGAAAAGAAGCAACGTGAGATGTGATAGTTGAAGATGAGGCTCTGGTAGTTGGTGATACAAAGTTTGGATTTTATTCTTGGTACAACAAAAAGCCATTCAAAGGTTTTAAGCCAGATTGCAATGTGGTCTCACTTAAATTTTAATTAGATTGCCCTGGTTGCTGAGTGAAGCATGGATTGAGAGACAAGCAGAGAATTAGGAAGACTAATTAGGACCCTCTTTCTATGGTCCAGGCAAAAGAGGATGGTGGCTAGAACTTCAGTGGGACAGAAGAGAAGTAGACAAGTGGATGGATTCATGAGATACTTTGAAACTAGAACTTAACAGGAATTCCTGAAGGATTAGGTGTGAGACATTGGGACTAGAGGACCCAAGGATGGTGGCTAATTTCCCTCCCTCCCTTCCTTCCCTCCCTCCCTCCCTCGTTCCGAGACAGAGTCTGGCTCTGTCGCCCAGGCTGCAGTGCAGTGGCGCGATCTCGGCTCACTGCAAGCTCCACCTCCCAGATTTATGCCATTCTCTTGCCTCAGCCTCCTGAGTAGCTGGGACTACAGGCGCCTGCCACGACGCCCAGTTAATTTTTTGTATTTTTAGTAGAGACGGGGTTTCACTGTATTAGCCAGGATGGTCTCGATCTCCTGACTTTGGGATCCGCCTGCCTTGGCCTCCCAAAGTGCTGGGATTACAGGCGTGAGCCACCATGCCTGGCCTCTTTTTTTCTTTTTCTTTTCTTTTTTCTTTTTCTTTTTTTTTTTTTTTTTGAGATGGCGCCTCACTCTGTTGCCCAGACTGGAGTACAGTGGCGCAATCTCGGCTCACTTCAACCTTCACCTCCCTATTTCAAATGATTCTCCTGCCTCAGCCTCCCTAGTAGCTGGGAGTACAGGCACGCGCCACCATGCCCCCCTAATTTTTTTGTATCTTTTTAAATAGAGACAGGGTTATACCATCGTGGCCAGGCTGGTCTCGAACTCCTGGCCTCAAGTGACCAGCCTGCCTCAGCCTTCCAAAATGCTGGGATTATAGGTGTGAGCCACTGTACCTGGTTGATGATGGCTACTTTCTGAAATGAATGGGTAAAAAGACAACCAGATTTGCTTGGCTTGGCCTGTCCTGGCCCCATTTGGTCCCTCCCTCCCCCACTTCCTTGGAGCCCCCCGAGGCAAGTCTTCAGAAGCCCAGAGCTTGGGAAGCAAGCACCATTTGAAAACCACTGGGTTGGAGAAGCTTTAAGGTCTCTTTAAGTTATAAAATTATTTTATTCTAACTTGAAAAGTCTGTGAATAGGGACAATATTTCTATTTCTTTTGACTCACCCTGTAGTACCCTGGTAGAGCTCTGTACCCGGGGAGCACTCAGTTGACTTTTCACTTTGGCACAGATCTTCCATAATTGAATTTTAGATTAAATTCTTTTTTTTTTAAATAAGATTCTAATGTAGAGTAAACTTTCAATTGAAATCAATTCACCTTGATAAAGTAGAGCCATGGCAAGGATAATCTAAAACAGTAAAATCCAAAGTAATTCTTATTTGAGTTGATGTAGAAAAAAAATTTGTTTTTGCTAAACTAATTATCTACATTTAGGTAAATGTTATTTTCAGGCAAATGCCAACAGATGGTAGATCAATCCCATTCAGAATAGGACTAAAAAACCCACAGGAAATAATTCGTGACAGTGAATAAAATCTACTTTTGATAATATATTATTTGTTGAAAACAAATATTGACCTTCTAAAACTTATTTTGAAGTAATGACTTCAGATAACTTTCAGACCCGTTTTAAAGATGAATGAGATGGAGATGGAGTTGTGTTGGTAGTCCAAGACAAAAGTAAAAGAAAAACAGGCTCAAACCTGCCATTTCCTTTCCTTTCTTTTTTCTTATTGTTTCTTCTTTGCTTGGAGTGCCACCCTGTAGATATCATGTATCCCAGCCATGTCCCAGGTTAAAACCTCAGAACTTCTATGTCTGTAAACACATATTGATGAAATCCTCAGATAAGTACACCATTACAAGCCTTTTTTTTTTTTTTTTTTTTTTTTTGAGACAGAGTCCTGCTCTGTCGCCACAGTGGTACAATCTCAGCTCATTGCAGCCTCAACTTCCCAGTCTCAAGTGATCCTCCCACCTCAGCCTCCTGAGTAGCTGGGATTACAGGTACCCACCATTCCTGGCTAATTTTTGTATTTTTCTGTAGCGATGGGGCTTTGCTATGTTGCCCAGGCTGGTCTCAAACTGCTGGGCTCAAGTGATCCTCCTGCCTTGGCCTCCCGAGATGCTGGAATTACAGGCATGAGCCACTGCACCTAGCTGTTTTGTTATTGTATTTTACTTTATTTTATGAGTTGGAGTCTCAGTCTGTCAAGCAGGCTAGAGTGCAGTGTTGCAGTCCCAGCTTATTGCAGCCTCCGACTCCTGGACTCAAGCAATCCTCCTGTGCCTCAACTTCCCAAGTAGCTGGAACTATAGGCACAAACCACGGCCCGGCTCCCTTTTGTTTTATTTAAGAGAGAAGTAAAGTAAAGGAATCCTTTTGTGTGTCAAGCCCTTTTGAACAAATATGCCATCCAATGCTGCTTATTACCCTATGATGGAATGCCTCATTTCACTGATGGGATGGGGACCTAGAGGTCCAACATCTGATCTGCTTCCTGTTTGGGATGTGTCCTCTGCTGTGGATTGCATCAGTGAGGAGGGTCACACATCACACTGCAGACACCATGGCAGGGAGACTTTTCCTTGTTACCCACTATGGTAGTCAGGACCCAAGAGGTGGACTAGGATTGGCCAACCGGGTACTTCCACCTGGAGCTGTGGGTCTGCAGCATGAGACGCAGATGAAGAGAAGATTAGATATCCTTTGCTGCAGCAGCAGCAGCAGTGGTGATGTGTCTGCTGGTGGCATGTTATGGCAGTGCCCAGCAGCTGGGCCTCCTCCCCAGACTGTCCTGCTAAAGAAGGTGGTTGTCCTTCCTCCACCAGCCATTGGTTTCCAGCTGAATTTCCAAGTTGGACTCTTTAGCTCCTGTTAATTCTCAGAGCCAGCAATATTTCTTCAGTCAATTCCAGTTCTGATTGATGTAACCAGAGTTGACGCAGTTCTTGCAACTGGGAACTCTGGCTGATGTTTGAGGAAACAGGTTCTGAGGTCAAAGAGCTTGTGCAGGGGACACAGCTAGCAAGTAACAGTGTTCTGGGTGAGAAATCTGTGCTATTTTCTTGATTCTACACTCCCCAAAGAATTCTGAAGAAGGGCACAGAGGCAAGGAGTGACACAGTGCACAGATGAGAGTGGGACTTGAAGGCTAGCAGGTATGTAAACACTTACTCCAAAACATCCACATTCAGTGACACATTCATAAATAAGTTGAGTCTACTGTATGCCAGAGACTGTGCTGTGTTCAAATACTATTTCAACCAGGCACGGTGGCTCACGCCTGTAATCCCAGCACTCTGGGAGGCCAAGGCAGGCAGATCACCTGAGGTCAGGAGTTTGAGACCAGTCTGGCTGACATGGTGAAACCCCATCTCTACTGAGAATACAACAACAACAGCAATGCGCCAGGTGTGGTGGCAGACGCCTTTAGTCCCAGCTACTTGGGAGACAGAGGCAGGAGAATTGCTGGAACCTGGGAGCCAGAGGTGCAGTGAGCCGATATCGCACCACTGCACTCCAGCCTGGGCAACAGAGCAAGACTACAACAACAACAACAACAACAACAAAATATTATTTCAGTTCATCCTCCCATAGTATATGATAAGGTGGGCATTATTTTGCTTATTGTTCCAGTGGAAAAATTGAGCCCTAGAGAGGTTTGTCCAACTTTATATTGTAGTAAGTGTTAGTGCTGGGTTTGAACTTGAGTCTCCAGACAAGGGGGCTGGAGCCCATTCATTAAGCCACAGCTGCCTCACTATGCAATTTCATGAATCAATCAAAATTTCTCCACTGCTAATATTTGTGAGCTCCATAGAGGCCCCAGTATAACATCATAAATGTGTTATTCTTGTTTCTTTGTGCATGTTCTTACACCTGTGTCCTGGGGGTATGTCATTTGTCTCTTTTCCTTTAGGCTGGGTACCTCTGGAGCACAGGACTCTGTCCCTGCTAAAGATCTTCCTTCCTGTATATTCATCCCCAGTGTCCATGAAGGGCTCCAACAAAGGAGCCACTGGGCCGGAGGACCAACTGCCCAACTGAAAAGTTGATCATTGACCACCCAGCGGAAGAGCTGTAGAGTGAGGAAAGACTTCAGCTTCTTACAGCACTTACAACCAGAATGGGAGTCTGTACTCATTTTCTGTTCAGTCCTGCCTGCCTCCACCTCCCCTAGAACTTCAAGGAAACCACATCTTTGCTTGCTGGACTGTAAAATGGAGCCGAAGGTCCTCGTTGGTATAATCAATCAATACCAGGCATCTCAGAGTCTTTGGGGAAGATACCACACCCAGACCTGGCTCATGACAGCCAATGAACACTTTGTTGTCTGTGTTTTGGATTAAGAAAGTGAGTTCTGCATGTTGCTTACCATCACAAGGAGCAGTGAACTGAATTGGTGCCATTGTAAGCTTGATTGTTGTTGCATAGATAAAAGCCTCATTAAGTCCCTCAGGAGGAGACAAGAATTTTATTTTGAGGAAAGAAGAACAAGAAGCGCTTCTTGCTTGTTGTCATTACAGCAACAAAACATTAAATGGAGGAAATAATTAAATAACTGCACTTTTTTTTTTTCGTTACCCAAACCTCGTCAAGAGGCTGGGTGAGTTTTTAATTAGTGCTGCATTTTCAATAAATCCGTATCTGTATGTGGTGCCGATTCTTTCCTGGATAAGGGAAAGATAATAATGAGAATCCTATTTTTCAGTCCCACACTAAAGGGATGCCTGGTATATTTAATCATGCTGTAGAAATCCTGGCAGCTTTCTCTGAGCCCAGCCTCTGCTCTAATTACATTTCTAGATTTTAGTAAATTGAAAGGGAAAATGTAGGAACAAAATAATTAAAACCGAAGAGGAAGTGCATATTAAAAAGGAGAAGCTGTTTAAAATTCTTCCACACAGTGCTTCCAAGGACATCTACAATCGTTTAATCAGTTCCACACCAAATCAAAGTCCTTTGTACAGAGTCTGATAGGATCACATCTCAGGTGGGAGGCATGGTCCCCACAGTATAATAGGAGCTTCGTTGCACCAGGCTACAGATGGGATAAGACCTCTCATATCCTTCCAGATCACTGGGGATTCAGGCCCAGCTTGGACAAGCTGTTGGCACAGACTCACTTTCCCCGAGGAGTCCCCTTCCAGGTCCTGGATAGAGTCTGGCGAAGCTGTTACGATTAGCTCCAAATGTGAGGGAACTACAGTAGGTTGTCCATGCATCCAGTTTCCTTTTCCTGCACCCTGTTCCCCACTTCCATGCTCCTTCCTGCAAAGAGTACCCCTTTTCTTTTTTCTCTGCTTTTGTGTGAACTCTGAAGTCAAGAGAATAGGTAATTCAGCAACCTCAGTGACACCAGGAACCAGTTACTTGTTACTGGTTACTGGATTATTTCTAGGGCATTCTGAATTTTCACAGGGACCAAAAACCTTGCTGGCTTCAGCTAAAGGAATCATGTTTGTTTTTAACAATGATAAGTTAAATCTCTCTCTCTCTTTTTTTTTTTTGAGACAGTCTTGCTATGTCATCCAGGCTGGAGTGCAGTGGCATGATCTTCGCTTACTGCAACCTCTGCCTCCCAGGTTCAAGTGATTCTCCTATCTCAGCCTCCTGAGTAGCTGGGATTACAGGTGTGCGCCACGATGCCGGGCTAATTTTCGTATTTTTAGTAGAGACGGGGTTTCACCATGTTGGCCAGGCTGGTCTCGAACTCCTGACCTCAAGTGATTCGCCCGCCTTGGCCTCCCAAAGTGCTGTCACCGCACCTGACTGATAAGTGAAATCTAACTGGAAAGTTTCAAGCATCTGCCTAATAGGTGACACAGGCTCTTTTTGTTTTGCAGTGGGGCAGGTACAGTCACTACATCATTGTAGAATTTAGGATCTACATTTCTTGATCATTCTGACTGAAAAATCAGTTGTATAAACTCTAGGAGTCTGGAATGTTTTGTCCGTGATTCCTAGGAGATTTTAAACTGTGAGATTGTACGGCTTGCTTCTGCATTTGAAAGTGGAAGACAGCCTGGCACTGTCAGGGGCTTTTTTTTTTTTTTTTTCCAAACCCCTGGGGTTTTGCTCATGGGCTCCCAGACTTCCCGACTGAACAGACTCACCAGCCACCTGGCACCAGAACGCATGTGGCAGGAGACAGTGAGCACTGTCTCCTAGAGACAGTCACATAGGCCTGGGAGACAGCAGGGCTCCCGGAAGCTGTTCCCAAAGCAGGGCCCACACTGTCACCTCCCAATCTACAGGTTCATTGGGTTGCTCTCGTATCCAATGCTCTGTGTGTGTGTGTGTGTGTAATACCATTCCAGCAAGAAAGAGGGAAAATGACCACTCTGGATTATTTGGCTTCATTAAGAATATTAAAAACTTTTTCTTTTTTTTTTTTTTTTTTTTGAGGCGGAGTCTCACTCTGTCGCCCAGGCTGGAGTGCAGTGGCGCAATCTCGGCTCACTGCAAGCTCCGCCTCCCGGGTTCCCGCCATTCTCCTGCCTCAGCCTCCCGAGTATCTGGGACTACAGGCGCCGCCACCACGCCCGGCTAATTTTTTTGTATTTTTAGTGGAGACGGGGTTTCATTGTGTTAGCCAGGATGGTCTCGATCTCCTGACCTCGTGATCCGCCCGTCTCGGCCTCCCAAAGTGCTGGGATTACAGGCTTGAGCCACCGCGCCTGGCCTTCTTTTCTTTTTTTTTTTTTTTTACAGACAGGATATCACTTTGTTGCTCAGGCTGGAGCACAGTGGCATGATCATGGCTTCATGGCTTACTGCAGCCTTGAACTCCTAGGCTCAACTGATGTGATACTTCTACCCAAGCCTCCCAAAGTACTGGGATTACAGACACAACGTAGTAATAATTTTTTTTAAGACAAGGTATTACTCTGTCGCCCACTTCGGAGTGCAGTGGCACAATCAGCTCACTGTAACCTTAAAGTCCTGGGCTTGAGGGATCCTCCTGCCTCAGCCTCCTGAGTAGCTGCGACTACAGGCAGGTACCACCACACTTGCCTAATTTTTTTGTAGAACAGAATCTTGCTTTGTTGCCCGGGCTGGTTTCCAACTCCTGGGCTCAAGGGATCCTCCCACCTCAGCCTCCCAAAGTGTTGGGATTACAGGTGTGAGCCAGTGTGCCCAGCTCAAGAATAATTTTTTAAAAGTCTGAGCTAAAAGAATCATAACAACTAATACACAACACTAACATTATTACTGTAACACCGAGACAACTTTTTTTCTCCAAGGGCCAAGGTGATCCGAGGCCTTTTCTTTCACTCAACTCAGGAATCACTTATGGCCCATTGGGGCTAAAATGTGAAGCCAACAGGGAACTCAGGTGTCCAAGGCAACAAATTGTTACTGAATTAGCTTCCTTTTATTGATTGATTGATTGAGACGGAGTCTCGCTCTGTCGCCCAGGCTGGAGTGCAGTGGTGTGATCTTGGCTCACTCCAAGCTCAGCCTCCTGGGTTCATGCCATTCTCCTGCCTCAGCCTCCCGAGTAGCTGGGACTACAGGCGCCCACCACCATGCCCAGCTAATTTTTTGTATTTTTAGTAGAGACAGGGTTTCACCGTGTTAGCCAAGATGGTCTCAATCTCCTGACCTCGTGATCCGCCCCCTTGGCCTCCCAAAGTGCTGGGATTACAGGCGTGAGCCACTGCGCCGGGCCACGCCTGGCTAATTTTTATATTTTTAGTAGAGATGGGGTTTTGCCATGTTGGCCAGGCTGGTCTCGAACTCTTGACCTCAGGTGATCCACCCACCTCGGCCTCCCAAAGTGCTGGGATTACAGGCGTGAGCCACCATGCCTGGCCAGCTTCCTTTTAGTTAGGTCACCTATATCGCCTACCTTCCCCTGAAAGGATAGTCCTTGTTTTTGTTTCTAAGTGCTAAATTTTGAAAGTTACCTAAAAGGGTCTCTAGCATCATCATAAAGTCCAAAAAATATTTTACCGACAGGGCTGGCTTTTAAAAAATGAGTTAATACATATAAGAGTGGTTGGTACTCCATAAACTGCTTGCAGACCTAAATCGCTGTTGTGAAATGCCTTTAATTGTTACGCTGCCCACTCCCACCCTTGGCTTGCTACGCCTCTATTTGGTCGTCGCACCTCGTCGCGGCCTCCCACGCCCCGCACGCGACCCCCTCCAAGTTCCCGCCTCTTTTTACTCAGGCCCCTCCTTCCACTCATATCCCCGGGCCCAGGCTTGGCCCCGAGACGCATGCGCACTAGGCAAGGTAGGCGGAGTCTTAAGGACGAGGGAGGAGGAGCAGGGAAACCCAGGGAGGGGAGGGGAAGAGAAGGGAGTAAAGGGGAGGAGGCCGCGCGGGGTGGGGCCCGGCGGTACGCGCTGGCTGCGTCGACGTGCTGACGCCATGACGCCCCGGCCGGTGTGTGTCGGTGTGTGTGTGTGTGAGTGTGCGCGCTCCGAGTGTGTGTGTATTTGTGTATCGGCGGTCCCGCAGGTCCCGGATGTTGCGGACAGTATGAGGCGAGCGCAGGGGGACGGGGACCAGCAGCTGTCGCCGCCGCTCTCAGGTGAGTGGGGGGAGGAGAGTCGAGGGAGGGGGTTGTCCTGTCGGAGTGGGGGGGGCACCTCCCTGAAGAGGTGACTGACCCCCACTGCCCCCCCACCCCCCGCCACACACATATACTCTCCTAGTCCCATTTCCTACACCCGGATTACGTGGCCTGCGAATGCCAAAGCCGAATCAGCCGTCCCTTCTCCCTATCTCAAGCATTCAGGAAACACAAACGCGCCCCCTGCCTTCAGCCCCCCCCCCCATCATTTCCCAGCCCCATCCCCCTTGCCAAATAGTGAGCTGTCGCCTGCGGCGAGATGGGTGACTGCGCATGCGCGAGTGTGAACGAGCTCGGGGTGCTTCTTAGCTGCCCCCGGGGCGCATGCGCATCGTGGTGTTGCAGGGACCTGCGGGATAAAGAGCCGGTGGAGCACGAGTCCGCCTTCTTCCCAGGCTGTGGGCTAGACTTGCTGCCAGATAATGAGCCTGTTGCTCCTGCCCAAAAGGGAGAATTTAAATTATGTGAAAGACTTACGGACAAAGCACTATTCTCATGTGGTGTTGCCCTAGAGACTCCCAGGCTACAAACGCCTCCCAGAGCCAGCGTGTCCCACACTGACCCTTCTTTTGAAACTGTCACTGCGTCTTCTAGTTGTAGGATTACTTTTCCATTCCTATACTCCATCGTCGTGCTTGTACCTTTTAGTACCAGTTTACCCTAAATTTAGGAGTAGGTGCTCCATTCCATCACTTGTCCTGGCAGGGGATTTTGGAAGCTTTGCTAAAGAAGACTAAGGGTCATAAAAGAAACTAAGTGAGGCATTTCATTTTAGTAAAATTCTTGATTCGCAGAACTAGATAAGACAGATAAAGGGCACACTCAGTATAAAGCTTAGGGTCCTAACTATAAATCAAGACATCAAGAATCTCACCTACCAGCCCTCTTACTTTGTGTGACCTATGTGCCTTTTTATTTGGTCAAAGATCTTCCTTAGCACTCTTAATTTTATCTGTACCTTATTGGTGCTCTGTGACGTGAAAACAAAGGCAATCTGAAACTGTTGGTGGACAATAACTTATTCAGTGGAGGTTTTAAGTAATGTGATGTTTCTTTCACGTTGGCAGATAACAAAAAGAAATGTAAATAACGAACTCTGAAGAACAATAGTATTTCAGTGATCTAGGACCTGGGTTTTCAGTTGGCGATTATATGTGACCCTGTTTTGGGATACTTTGCTGCTGCTTACCTCTGCCATCAAAACAGAGAGAAGATAAGCTCTTAATAGCAAAAGGTTTTCTAGATAACATTGAAATGAATAGCTAAATTGTTGTGGGGAGGGGAGTGCGAAAGGAGGGGCATTTTTTTGTGTTTTTCAGTTCTCCTTGCCAATCCTAGTCTCCTAGCTGGATAACTGGGAAGGGACCTTACTTTCAATTCTCTTTAGTTTGTATTCTTTGATGTTCTTCTCTTAAGGCTTTTTTGGCTGCCACTGTTAACTCCAAAACCGCTTGTTCTTGGGCCTTAAAGTATATGTATTTTTCACTTCCCCTTTTAACCCTGGCCCTTACAGGGTTCAGCTGTCTTTTGTGCTGTTTCCTGTTGCCATGGTTACAGTTAGAACCAAGAGATGACACACAGGGAGCAGAGGAATTTGGGGTGCATGTATCTTTCTGGGAAAGAGCTGGAAACTCATCTTTTTTTCCTTTTTTCCTATTTTTCCTAAGGAGTAGAAGTTATTGTAAGACTACCCCACACTTAGGGTTGGGACAGTTGGTATCCATTTGGTACTTTATTGATCTCTCCTTTTAGAGCTCTTCATAGTAGCTAATTTGGTATTTGGAGATGTTTACTGTTCCCTATGTCCATACTTAGGATAGGATAGCTTCTGGTAATATCTAGAAGTGAAACTATTGTAGTAAGTGTCCATCTTTCTTCTCAGTAGGTTTCAGCCATTAGGATGCTTCAATTTTTCTTTTTTCCTCTTTTTTTTTTTTTTTTTTTTGAGATGAAGTCTTGCTCTGTCACCCAGGCTGGAGTGCAGTGGTGTGATCTCGGCTCACTGCAACCTTTGCCTCCTGGGTTCAAGTGATTCTCCCGCCTCAGCCTCCCGAGTAGCTGGGATTACAGATGAGTGCCACCATGCCTGGCTAATTTTTGTACTTTTTGTAGAGACAATGTTTTGCCATGTTGGCCAAGCTGGTCTCAAACTCCTGACCTCAAGTGATCCACCCCCGCCTTGGCCTCCCAAAGTGCTGGGATTACAGGTGCGAGCCACCGCGCCGGGCCTGATTTTTTCTAGAAACATTTTGTCTAGTTGAATTCACCGAAGCCTCATTTAAAATTTTGATGGCATGCAATGCTTTTAGATTAAGATGAATGTTGTTAAATAATTCGTACTGGTGCAGAGCCTTTTTAAAAAAATCACTCTTTAAAATGGGTAACACATGTACATACATATGAAACAAAATTCAAAAGGTACACAGAGAGTGAAGTCTTTCTTTTCTTACCATCCTCTTTATCCATGAGTTCCCTTTCCCAAAGGCAGCAATCTTGTTTATTCATCCAGAGACAGTATATCCTTTTACAAGCATATACACCTATATATTCTTCACATTTTTTGTTTTTGTTTGTTTTACGCAATAAGACATTATGCTTATTCTGCACTTCGCTTTTCTCTGTTTATCTTGGTGATCATTCCATGTAGTAAATACAGTCCCTCTTCCTTTTTGAAAGATGGCAGATAATTCCATTGTGTAGATGTACCATCATTCAGCCAACACTTATTGGACATTTAGGTTGTTTCCAGTGATACAGTTAATTCCTTGTATGTACTTATTATGTGTACGTGAGTGTCTGTTGGTTTAAATTCCTAGTGGACGCGCTGGATCAATGGGTGTGCATTTGTAATATTGTTAGATATTACTAAATGCTTTCCACAGAGGTTGTATGAATTTATATTCCTGCCAGCAGTGTGAGTCTGCCTGTTTTCTCACCAACACTATTATCAAAATTTTTGATATTTGTGCCGTCTTTTATCTAAGATTTTAAAGTTCATTATGTAGTTTGTTAAGCTTCACTGCACTGAAGAGTTGTGTATAAATACCTCACTGTTTTGCAGATTGGGGAGGGGTCATGGAGGATTTTGTTTGAAAAATAATGTCATGAGAAAGTCATATGTCTGGATAATAGCAAATCCATGACAATGCTAGGAAGACATAAAAAACCTATATTCTAATTTCTTCCTTTAACTCCTAGATGCTAGTTTCTCTGTAATTCTGTAAGCCTGTAAATGATTTATGATCTCCTTTTGATAACTGTGACTTTAAATTGTTCATCCAAGTGAACTGCTATTATTCTGGTGAGAAATTGAAAAGCTAATCTAGTTAGTTGAGGTCTGCCTTCTTGGTACAGAATACTGGTACTAGCATTTTTTAAGTCTGTTGATTGCAGAATACTTCACTATGAGCTTCAAAGAAGTAGAAAAGAATTAAATATGTGCTTGAAGAGAGTTTACAGTCTTGTTGGAAAACCTAGAAGAAATGGATAACTTTCTGGACACATGTAGTCTACCAAGATTGAACCATGAAGAAATAGAAAACCTGAACTGATCAATAATAGTGAGTATCAAGATTGAAGCAGTAATAAAAAGTCTCCCGTCAAAGAAAAAGCCCAGGACCTGACAGCTTCATCGCTGAATTCTGCCAAACATTTAAAGAAGAACTAATACCAGTTCTACTCAAACTATTCTAAAAAGTTGAAGAGAAGGGAATACTTCTTAAACTCATTCTGAGGCCAGCCTTACCCTGATGCCAAAACCAAAGATGTAATCTTTTTATTTATTTATTAATTATTTATTATTATCTTTTTTGAGACCGAGTTTCGCTCTTGTTGCCCAGACTGGAGTACAGTGGCGCAATCTTGACTCACCGCAACCTCCGCCTCCCTGGTTCAAGCTATTCTCCTGCCTCAGACTTCCTGAGTAGCTGGGATTACAGGCATGCAACACCATGCCTAGCTAACTTTGTATTTTTAGTAGAGACAGGATTTCTCCATGTTGGTCAGGCTGGTCTCAAACTCCCGACCTCAGATGGTCCGCCTACCTCAGCCTCCCAAAGTGCTGGGATTACAAGCCTGAGCCACCACGCCTGGCCCAAAGACATAATCTTGTGGTAAAGCCACACCTACTGAATATAGGAAATAATAAGAGAACAATTAGAAAACAAAACTGTAACACTAATACACTATGTTCCATGCTGAGAGGACCTTGTGAAGACATGATTAAAGGTTAAAGGAGAGTTCATTTGGGAGGCCTTCCTGGAGGAAGTACATTTGGAGCCCTTTTTTTTTTTTTTTCTATAATGGTTTAAGTGAAAAATTTTAGACATACAGAAAAATGGAAAGAATAGTACAGTTAACATCTTTATATCCATCACTTAGATTCAACAGTTGTTCACATTTTGCTATATTTACTTTATGTATGTGCACATATATTTAAATATGTACATTTTTGTATTGCACACATCATGACACTTTACCCTAAAATACTTTAGATGTATCTCCTTAAAGCTTATAATACTTGTCACAGTTAAGGCAATTAACAGTAATTCTCTAATACCATCTAATATCCAATTCATGTTCAGATTTGCTCAGTTGTCTTGAAGATGACACTTCTTTTTTTCCTCCAAACATGTCTCTTTAGTCTCTTTAAATCGAGAACAATTTAGAAGCCACATGATACTGTTTTTTTTTTCCCGAGATGAAGTTTCCCTGTCGCCTAGGCTGGAGTGCAGTGGCACGATCTTGGCTCACTGCAACCTTTGCCTCCAGGGTTCAAGCGATCCTCCTGCCTCAGCCTCCTGAGGAGCTGGGATTACAGGTGCCCACCACCACGTGGACCTGGCTAATTTTTGCATTTTTAGTAGACACGGGGTGTCACCAGGTTGGCCAGGCCAGTCTCAAACTCCTGAATTCAAGTGATCCGCCTGCCTCAGCCTCCCAAAGTGCTGAGATTACAAGTGTGAGCCACCATGCCTGGCCTCATGATACTGGTTTTTAAAGAGTCTGAGCTGTTTGTCTTGTAGAATGTATCACTTCTGGAATTTTCTGGTTATTTCCTCATAGTTTCATAAACAGATATTGAGCTCTACAGGTCTGATTAGATTATCGTTAAACATTTTTGATGAGACTACTTTGTATGTGTTTCTCTGCTCCTCGCTGCATCATAGGAGGAGAAACATGATGTCATACTGTCCCACTATTAATGATGCTGAGTTTGTTTGATCATTTAAAGTGATAAATACCAGACTCCTTTGTTGTAAAGATATTTTTCCCCCTTTGTAATTAGTAAGTTATCTGTGGAGTGGTGCTACTTTGGCATTGTACTATTACTCTTCTCCAGCAACATTTCACCTCATGATGATGATCTTTGCGTAAATCAGTTAATTCATTGGTTTTTGGAAATAGTGATTTTTCTGATTCTGTCATTTCTTTTACACTGATTAGCTTTCAATCTTCTGTAAGGATTTTCCTCACCGGTTGGGAATAAATTATAATTCTTTTTTGTTTTTTGTTTTTTTTGAGATGGAGTCTCAAAAAAATTGAAATTGTGTGTTGAAATTGTGTGTTTCTTGCTCTGTCTCCCAGGCTGGAGTGCAGTGGAGTGATCATGGCTCACTGCAACCTCTGCCTCCTGGGTTCAAGTGATTCTTGTGCCTCAACTTCCCAATTAGCTGGGATTACAGGTGCCTGCCACCACACTCAGCTAATTTTTTGTATTTTTAGTAGAGACAAGGTTTCACCGTGTTGGCCAGGATGGTCCTAATCTCCTAATCTTGTGATCCGCCTGCCTTTCCCTCCGAAAGTGCTGAGATTACAGGTGTGAGTCACCACGCCCAGCCAATTTTTGTAGTTTTAATAGAAATGGGGTTTCACCATATTGGCCAGGCTGGCCCTGAACTCCTGACCTCAAGTGATCCTCCCGCCTCTGCTTCCCAAAGTCTTGGGATTACCGGCATGAGCCACCGTGCCTGGCATAAATTATAATTCCTACTAAAAAATTGAGATAAATTCTTAATTTTTTTTCTTTAACACTTTTCTGAGTAAGGAAATGGTACACTATCATCTCTAATGGTGGTAAATGAGTTTTTCACTCTCATTGTTTTAGTGTCATGGATTTTAGTTTATTCCATGTTTTACCAACATTTACATTCTTTTTGATGCTCACACTGTTCCGTATTTGGCCTGTGGGAGCCCTTTAAGCTTGGGCTATGAGTGCTTCCTTGCTTTCTGTCACAAGCAGTTCCTAGCTCACTTTGTATTTTTCCTTTCCTAGATGCAGAACCCTTACCCTTACCTTTATGTATATGACATTTTCTTCCCTTTCAGTAAATTATGAGGTTGGTGCAAAAGTAATTGCGGTTTTGTCATTAATGGTACAAACCGCAATTACTTTTGCACCAACCTAATAGGTTATTTGTCTACCATATGCAGCTTCTGGAACCAAATTCTAAAAACTAAAGGTGCTTTAATTTTAACCCGATGTACTTAGTGTTTGACTCACTTCTGTGTCACTGGCATTGCTGGATTCTGGATGTTAGAACTCACAGCTTCCCTTACTTGAATATTCTTCGTGAAAGGCAGTATCTGAAGAGAGCATTGACCACCCCCTTGTCCCCGCCTCTCATGAGCAAACTTGTTTTTTTCTAAGATGAAAGGCACACAGAATAAAATTTAGAGGTTGAAATTGTGTGTTTCTAAGCTTTGGGATGTGGCGGTTTTATTATTATATAAAAACATCTGTGCGTCTGTGCCCAAGTATGTCTTCCCTTTTCCTCATCTCTACACAGAGTGTTATGTAAGATTATGCTGTAATCGCATTTTTTAAATTATCACTAGATTTTCATCATAAAAAAGAAGTGAGGCAAATTGTTCTTAATTAGGGAAAAATTTCAGATAGGCCGTAAACTCTGATATCTAGCTGTCTTAACTCAGGGTCTGGAACAGTGCCGAATCCTGTGGCTTTCTGTTATGTACTGTAGACTCAGGAGGAAAGTCAGGGCAGCCACAATGTTTTCTGAAAATTCATCACACTAATAAAGGTTAATACAAATGAAAGATACAGCAGAACTGCATTCTAAAGTGGGTTTCGGGGTAGACTAATTCCTGTCTTAGCAAAAAATGTTTTGTTAGACTTCTACAGTGTAGTGGTGTTTGAGTAATCTTACTGATTTCAGGTTACTCAAAGCCAGACAATAACAGTATTCTGATATTTATCTGAAATTCATATTTCAGTTGCTTTTTACCATTTTGTCATATTTATAAGGTTATTCTCAACCTGGTTTCATAACAATACTGGTCCCAAATTAAATCGCTTGTATATTCAGGGAAGCACACCTGTTTCTTGTGTTTGTTTTCAGGCATAGTGAATCTCTCTGAAAGGCTATTCTGACACATTTGCCAATAAGACCTAGTAGCTGCTTTTATTTTTGTTTTTGAAAAGCTCCCATTACAGGAAAAAGAAATTCTAAAGTACACATTCTTGAGGAAATGCTTAGGCTGTCATTCTTCCAACTATGGTCATGTTTTAATAGAACTGTAAAGGAGTTGCCTAGGTACTCTATGACAGAGCTGGTCATGCAGCTTTGGGAGAGCTGGATATAGACCTTAGGGAATTAACCATTCAGACAGCAACACGTTCTTTTTTTTTTTTTTTTTTTTTGAGACAGAGTCTCGCTGTGTCATCCAGGCTGGAGTGCAGTGGCGCGATCTCGGCTCACTGCAAACTCCGCCTCCCGGGTTCACGCCATTCTCCTGCCTTAGCCTCCCAAGTAGCTGGGACTACAGGCGCCCGCCACCTTGCCCGGCTAGTTTTTTTGTAGTTTTTAGTAGAGACGGGGTTTCACTGTGTTGGCCAGGATGGTCTCGATCTCCTGACCTCGTGATCTACCCGTCTTGGCCTCCCAAAGTGCTGGGATTACAGGCTTGAGCCACTGCGCCCGGCCAGCAACACCTTCTTGATCATGAAGACCTTTATTCCTAACTTTTGATTTTCTAAAAAGCTGTTAGTGTAAATCTCCTTGCCATATCAGTAGTTCTTTGAAAACCTCTAATCTCCCCTATCTATATATCTATTTATTTGTAACAGGAAAAATGTATGTGTGATCATTCATCTCCTCAAACTGAGATTTATGTATTCCTTTACTTGATATTTGGAAACAGATAACCATGTAGAAATTTGCTGTAAATAAAAATGACAATTTTTCAGTGAACATCTTTTATGCTGTCTTAATTTTTTTTTTTTTTTTTTTGAGACGGAGTCTTGCTCTGTCACTAGGCTGGAGTACAGTGGCGTTATCTTGACTCACTGCAACCTCCGCCTCCTGGGTCCAAGTGATTCTCCTGCTTAAGCATCCCGAGTAGCTAGGACTACAGGCATACACCACCATGTCTAGCTAATTTTTGTATTTTTAGTAGAGACGGGGTTTCACCATGTTGGCCGGGATGGTCTCGATCTCCTGACCTAGTGATCCGCCCGCCTCAGCCTCCCAAAGTGCTGGGATTACAGTTGTGACCCACTGCGCCTGGCCTTAATTTTTTAATTATAAAAGATCTTAGACTGGGCGTGGTGTCTCACGCCTGTAATCCCAGGACTTTGGGAGGCTGAGACGGGCAGATCGCCTGAGGTCAGGAGTTCGAGACTAGCCTGGCCAACATAGTGAAACTAAGTATAGTCTCTACTAAAAATGCAAAAATTATCCAGGCGTGGTGGTGGGCACCTGTAGTCCCAGCTACTTGAGAGACTGAGGCAGGAGAATCACTTGAACCTGGGAGGAGGCGGAGGTTGCAGTGAGCTGAGATTGTGCCACTGCATTCCAACCTGGGCGACAGAGCAAGACTCATCTCAAAATCTCAAAAAAAACAAACCAAAACATATATGTAAATATATATGTGTATATATGTAAATATATGGGTGTGTGTGTATATATATCTTAAACATATAGAAAATATAAAGAATAATACCGTGCATATGCTTATCACCCAGCTTTATAAAATCTTAACATTTTATTATATTTACCCCCAGATACTTTTTCTAGTAAATAGCACATTAATGAAATAGCAAAGCCTTAGTGTATTCCTGTTCTCTTCTTCCCTCCCTCCTTAGAGGTAACACCTATCCTGAATTTGGTGTTTATTATGTTCTAACTGTGCTGTAATCCAATATGTACTATATACTCCAATCTATACCATTCTTTATCTTAATATTTTTGCTTAGTATGGTTTTTTGAGATTTACTTACGTTGATACATGTAACTTGAGTTCATTTTAACTGCTGTTTAGTATTTGATTTATCTGTTTCCTGTTTAATAAACATAAGGTATTTCCAGTTTTTTATTATTATACATAATAAACAATCTCTTATTTTTATTGTGGTAAAAAACTTAATGTTAAATTTACCACCTTGGCCAGGCGCGGTGGCTCAAGCCTGTAATCCTAGCACTTCGGGAGGCCGAGGCGGGCGGATCACGAGGTCAGGAGATCGAGACCATCCTGGCTAACACGGTGAAACCCCGTCTCCACTAAAAAATACAAAAAACTAGCCCGGCGAGGTGGCCGGCGCATGTAGTCCCAGCTACTCGGGAGGCTGAGGCAGGAGAATGGCGTGAACCCGGGAGGCGGAGCTTGCAGTGAGCTGAGATCCGGCCACTGCACTCCAGCCTGGGTGACAGAGCGAGACTCCGTCTCAAAAAAAAAAAAAAATTAAATAAATAAATAAATAAATTTACCACCTTAACCATTTTAAGTATACAGTTAGTAGTGTTTAGTATAGTCACATTGTTGTGCAACAGATCTCTAGAACTCTTTCGTCTTGCAATACGGAAACTCTGTACTCATTAAACAACTTCTTGTTTCCTCCCTCCCCCAGGCTCTGGGAACCACCCTTTTACTTTCCGTCTCTAGGAATTTCACTACTCTGGTGTAAGTGTAAGTGGAATCATGCAGAGTTTGTCTATTTTGTGACTGGCTTGTTGCACTTAGCCCATTGTCCCCAAGGTTCATCCATGTTGTGGCATGTGCTAGGATTTCCTTTCTTTTAAGGCTGAATAATATTCCATTCCAGATTTTGCTTATCGCTTTATCTGTTGATAGACATTTGTGTTGTTTTTACCTTTTGGCTATTGGGAGTAATGCTGATATGAACATGAGTGTACAAACATCTTTTCAAGACCCTGCTTTCAGTTCTCTTGGGTATATGCCCAGAAGTGGAGTTGTGGATCATGTAATTCTATTTCTGATTTTTTGAGGAAACTTCATACTGTTTTCCATAGTGGCTGAACCATTTTATATTGCCACCAGCAGTTCACAAAGGTGCCAACCTCTCTGCAGCCTAACACTTTTTCTTTTTCTTCTCTTCTTTTCTTTTTTCTTTCTGTTTTTGAGATGGAGTCTTACTCTGTCGCCCAGGCTGGAACGCAGTGGTGTGATCTCGGCGCACTATAGCCTCCACCTCCTGGGTTCAAGCGATTCTCCTGCCTCAGCCTCCCAAGTAACTGAGATTACAGGCGTGCGCCACCATGTTGCTAATTTTTGTATTTTAGTAGAGACGGAGTTTTACCATGTTGACCAGGCTGGTCTTGAACTCCTTACCTCAAGTGATCAGCCTGCCTCGGCCTCCCAAAGTGCTGCAGGCGTGAGCTACCACACCCGGGTTTTTTTTTTTTTTTTTTTTTTTTTTTTTTTAAAGGCTTTGGATATCCCTTTTAGGGCAGTATTTATTTTGTTAAAAAAAAATTTTTTTTTTTTTTGGTAATAGTAGCCATTCTAATGGGTGTGTTTTAATTTGGTTGTTTTTGTTTTTGTTTTTAGACAGCGTTTTGCTCTTGTCACCTAGGCTAAAATGCAATGACATGATTTCAGCTTATTGCAACCTCTGCCTCCCAGGTTCAAGCGATTCTCCTGCCTCAGCGTCCCGAGTAGCTGGGATTACAGGCTTGTGCCACCATGCCTGGCTAATTTTTGTATTTTTAGTAGAGATGGTGTTTCACTATGTTGGCCAGGCTAGTCTTGAACTCCTGACCTTAGGTTATCCACCCACCTTGGCCTCTGAAAGTACTGGGATTACAGGCATGAGCCAGCATGCCCACCCCTTTAATTTGTTTTTTTTGTTTTTTTTTTTTTTTGAGACGGAGTCTCGCTCTGTCGCCCAGGCTGGAGTGCACTGGCCGGATCTCAGCTCACTGCAAGCTCCGCCTCCCGGGTTTACGCCATTCTCCTGCCTCAGCCTCCCGAGTAGCTGGGACTACAGGCGCCCGCCACCTCGCCCGGCTAGTTTTTGTATTTTTTTTAGTAGAGACGGGGTTTCACCGTGTCAGCCAGGATGGTCTCGATCTCCTGACCTCGTGATCCGCCCGTCTCGGCCTCCCAAAGTGCTGGGATTACAGGCTTGAGCCACCGCGCCCGGCCTTTAATTTGTTTTTAAACTTAATTTTATCTTTTATCAAACTGAGTTTTAGATTTTTTTTTTTTTTTTGAGATGGAGTCTTATTCTGTTGCCCAGACTGGAGTGCAGTAGTGCCATCTTGGCTCAGTGCCACCTCTGCCTGCCAGGTTCAATGATTCTCCTGCCTCAGCCTCTCAAGTAGCTGGGATTACAGGTGGCCCGGCTAGTTTTTGTATTATTAGTAGAGACGTGGTTTTACATTGTTGTCCAGGCTGGACTCAAACTCCTGACCTCAAGTGATCCGCCTGCCTCGGCCTTTCAGAATACTGGGATTACAGACGTGAGCCACTGTGCCCGGCCTTGAGTTTTAGATTTTCATGCAATCGGATTTATTATATTGTTCCTATATGGGGGGGTGTGTGTGTGTGTCTTCATGAAGGAATCCTCCCCTATATGGAGGTAATGGTTTCATCTTATCTTCTAAAAGTTGTTAAAGTGTGCTTTTTACCTTTAGGTCTCTAATCCACCTGGAATTTATTTTGATGTTTCGTGTGAAGTACAGATCATATTTTTTTTTTCATAAAGATAACCCTGAAGTATGGATCCAGTTTTCTTTCCATAAGGATAGTCTAGTGGCCGAGCATCCTTTATTGAATAGTCCATCTGTTCCCTATAACTTCATAATGCCACTAATATGTTTCCATATATATGAGAGTTTGTATCTGTATTTTCTCTATTCCATACCGTTGGTCTGTTGGCCTATCTTGTACTGGTACTGCAGTGCCTTAATTCTCATAGGTTTATAATAATTGTTTATATTTGATAGGGCAAGTCTCACTCCCTTGTTCTTTATTTTTCAGGCTTTCTGTCATATTGGTATTTTTTATTTATTTGTTTATTTTTTTTTGAGACGGAGTCTCGCCCTGTCGCCCAGGCTGGAGTGTAGTGGCTCTATCTCGGCTCACTGCAGCCTCTGCCTCCTGGGTTCAGGCAATTCTCCTGCCTCAGCTTCCTGAGTAGCTGGGACTAGAGGTGCACACCACCATGCCAGGCTAATTTTTATTAATTTATTAGAGATGGGGTTTCAGCATGTTGGCCAGGCTGGTCTTGAACTCCTAACCTCAGGTGATCCACCTGCCTCAGTCTCCTAGAGTGCTGAGATTACAGGCATAAGCCATCGCGCCTGGCCAAATTGGTGTGTGTATATGTGTATGTGTGTGTGTGTGTCTGTATTTTTTTTTCTTTTTGAGACGAAGTCTTGCTGTCGCCAGGCTGGAGTGCAGTGGCACCATCTCGGCTCACTGCAAGCTCCGCCTCCTGGGTTCACGCCATTCTCCTGCCTCAGCCTCCCCAGTAGCTGGGACTACAGGTGCCTGCCACCACGCCTGGCTAATTTTTTTGTATTTTTAGTAGAGATGGGGTTTCACTGTGTTAGCCAGGATGGTCTCTATCTCCTGACCTTGTGATCTGCCCGCCTGGGCCTCCCAAAGTGCTGGGATTACAAGTATGAGCCACCGCACCCGGCCCCAAATTGAATGAAGCTATTTGTTGTCCAATATATATTCACATGATGTATAACGGACTTTTCCTAAAGAAGAGAAGAATTATACCTTCCTTACCTAGTAACTTATCACTTGTTTTGAATGAGCCTACAATTTCCATTCAACTTTTAGTTTTGTTGGAGTGATTTTATATAGGGATATCTTCAAATGGAAGGGAACCTTATTGTAATTTGGTGTCTTGTATAAGGACTGGGTAAAAGCATTGAAGTTTTATGGTGTCAAGGCTTCCTTGATCATAAGGAAATTAAACCTATTCAAACCAGTTCATATAAAAGAGTTTCTGATGTCACATGCAGGGTTGAAAAAAACATAAACTGGGGGAGATTTATCTGAAGGAAAAAGGAAATAGCTGTTGCAGAATCTAAGGAAAAGCTGAACAACCAAACCTCAGAAAAGGCTGGAACCAAAACAGTAGCGGGTTCTTCCGCAAGAGTTTGCGGACTCTAGCGTTCTGCTGTAAATAGGCTTTAGTCTCCGTGAGGCATAATTCAGATTCCTGGGGGAGATCTGATTTGGTCAGTTGAAAGGTTGATTTTCCCCTGGGCCAGATATCTGCCCCAGGTTCAACTCCGGTTGGGGGTGAGGAAGGGGAATATTTTGGTACAAACAGAGCAGTTTTGGGAGTGGCTGGAATCAGAGGCATATTTTTCTTAGAACAGTGATTCTCACTTTTCTCAGGAGTTTTTACACTGGTAAAAATTTTTGAGGACCCTAAAGAGCTTTTGTTTATGTGGGTTATATACGTTGATATTTACTATATTAGATATTAAAATGGAAGACATTTAAAAATATTTGTTACTGGCCGGGCGCGGTGGCTCAAGCCTGTAATCCCAACACTTTGGAAGGCTGAGACGGGCGGATCACGAGGTCAGGAGATCGAGACCATCCTGGCTAACACAGTGAAACACCGTCTCTACTAAAAAATACAAAAAAACTAGCCGGGCGAGGTGGCGGGCACCTGTAGTCCCAGCTACTCGGGAGGCTAAGCCAGGAGAATGGTGTAAACCGGGGAGGTGGAGCTTGCAGTGAGCTGAGATCTGGCCGCTGCACTCCAGCCTGGGTGACAGAGCAAGATTCCTTCTCAAAAAAAAAAAAAAAAAAATTGTTACTATAAAATAATAAACCTATCTCATTAACATACATAATATATTTTTATGAAAAAATAAGTTTTTGAAAAATTAGAAGAGTGGCTTTTTTACATTTTTGCAAATCTCTTAAATATCCAGCTTAATGGAAGGCAGCTAGATTTTCATATCTACTTTTATTCAGTCTGATGTGATAATTTGTTTTGATTGAAGTACCTAAAGAAAATATGGCCTGAAAGAACATGTAGTTGGAAAAGGGAGAAGTATTTTACAGCCTTTTCAGACAATTGTGCATATTCTTTTCTGATACTACACCAAAACTTAACAAGTGTTAGTTTCTTATAAATTAAGTTGCAGTATGAAATCTGAAATCATATTGATGTTACTGTTACATTAAAATCCATTAATCTGACTTGCACTTGAATGGATCTTTTACCCATATGTGATTTTAGAATATCGTGCTGCGGCCTTTTGGGAAATACTTGTTAATTAAGTTAAGCAGATATTCTAAATGTTTAAACATTTTATAATACAATATCAAAAAAAACTATATTAGTTATTATCACCACCCATTTCATCAGCAAAGTCTATAAGTATTGGGAAGCTGTCAGGTAGCTACAAGTTTTCTACAATTCTAGGTTTTCACTAGAAACCTGGATTTTATCATTGGCAACAAATACTTGTTTTCCTCAAAGTGACAGACTCCATTTTCAAGAAAATGTCTGCTAAATATTCATGTCTAAATAACCAGTTTGTTCTTTGTTCCAAGTAAAAGTAGGGTTCCATGGAAAAAGCAGCTAGTTAACTCACAGCTCAGAGTCACAAGTGCTTTTCCTGGAGACAGCCCATTGTACTTGAGTATCTTGCGGAAGTGCTTTATGCATACTTCCCTGTTGTATTACAGACTATTTAAAAGACCTACACTCAAGGGTTTAGATTTAATTATTAATTTTTATTGCTTCATCAAGAACATTCTTAAGTGCAAGCAATTGTTTTTTAAAAAATCACCTATGTGTGATGGCAAAAGACAATGACTGTAGCACAGTTCGATGTCATTACTCATGCTGATGAGTAATTGTTCATGCTGATGAGTAATAGCTCATGCTAGCAGTGGTCCCTAACCCTTTTGGCCCCATGGACCGGTTTTGTGGAAGATAGTTTTTCCACGACCTGGTAGTTGGGATGGTTTTGGGATGAAACTGTTGCACCTCAGATCATCAGGTATTAGATAACTGATAAGGAGCGTGCAACCTAGATTCCTCCCATTTGCATTTCACAGTAGGGTTGAGGCTCCTATGAGAATCTAATGCCATGGCTGATCTGAGAGGAGGCACAACTCAGGCAGTAATGCTTGCTCGCCCGTCCACCACTCACCTCCTGTGCGCCTGGTTCGTAACAAGCCATGGGTCGGTAAGGTCTGCAGCCCTGGGGTTGGGGACCCCTGTGCTAAGGCACCAGCAGTTTTACCCATTATTGCCTTTGTACTATCAGCACAAATATCAACATAATGAAAAAGGCAAACAGTTTCTTGGTATTGTTATGAAAATAATGTTGCCTTCACAGACCACTTGAAAGAGACCTCCAGGAATCTACTGGGACCACACTTTGAGAATCACAACCTTAAGAGAGGTTTTGGGTGGGGAAACAAAGGTCAATATTTGAAGCACAGGTGTTTCCTGATAGAATTTTACCGGATTGTAAGTGCAGTCACTTAGCATCACTGAACATAATGTCAACATGAATGGGACATTTTTTTTTTTTTTTTTTTGAGACGGAGTCTCGCTCTGTCGCCCAGGCTGGAGTGCAGTGGCCGGATCTCAGCTCACTGCAAGCTCCGCCTCCCGGGTTTACGCCATTCTCCTGCCTCAGCCTCCCGAGTAGCTGGGACTACAGGCGCCCACCACCTCGCCCGGCTAGTTTTTTGTATTTTTTAGTAGAGACAGGGTTTCACCGTGTTAGCCAGGATGGTCTCGATCTCCTGACCTCGTGATCCGCCCGTCTCAGCCTCCCAAAGTGCTGGGATTACAGGCGTGAGCCACTGCGCCCGGCGGGACATTTTTAAAGATCATAAAAAGTTTCAAATTTCTTTTGAACGGAAATGTTTTTCTAGGAATTATCATTTACTTTTTTTTTTTGAGACGGAGTCTTGCTGTGTCACCAAGGCTGGAGTGCAGTGGCACAATCTCGGCTCACTGCAACCTCCGCCTCCAGGTTCAAGCGACTCACTTGCCTCAACTTCCCGAATAGCTGGGATTATAGGTGCCTGCTACGTGGTGGTGCCCAGCTAATTTTTGTATTTTTAGTAGAGATGGGGTTTCACCATGTCAGCCAGGGTGGTCTCGAACTCCTGACCTCAGGTGATCTGCCTGCCTGGGCCTCCCAAAGTGCTGGGATTACAGGCGTGAGCCACTGTGCCCGGCCTGGAATTATCATTTTCTAACAGCAGAGTTTATAGTGTTTGGATTTTCAGCCAGATGGTCTTTCAAGTATATGATAATCTTAGGGCAAATCATTTTAATGAAGCTTATGGAATTTGTCTCATGTAGTAGTACATACAGCTTAATGGTTTTTTTCAAACACTTCAATATATTTTGAAAATCTGTCACAATCTGAGGGGGGCAAAAATCTGAGCTCTAAAAATTGCATTTGGGCAGGTCCTGCCTTTCTGGAAAAGGCATAGAAGAGAAAGTTTAGACTGAGAATCCTCCATTCTAGCTTTGTATCTTTTGGTCATTAAAGGGTCTCTTTAAAGAGGAAGATACCTCCCTACCCACAATAATTTATTTATTTATTTATTTATTTTTTTGAGATGGAGTTTCACTCTTGTTGCCCAGGATGGAGTGCACTGACATGATTTTGACTGACCGCCTTCCCTGTTCAAGTGATTCTCCTGCCTCGGCCTCCCAAGTAGCTGGGATTACAGGCATGCGCCACCATGCCCAGCTAATTTTGTAATTTTAGTAGAGACGGGGTTTCTTGATGTTGGTCAGGCTGGTCTTGAACTCCCGACTTCAGGTGATTCGCTTACCTTGGCCTACCAAACTCCTGGGATTACAGGCGTGAGCCACCGCGCTTGGGCTTAAATATGTTTTATGGTAGAGAAGGGAAGGGAATAGTGTTAACTGACTTTTCTTTTTACACAGATACCTGTTGAGTGACTATAAGCAAAAGCATAGAAGGTCAGGGAGGGGTATGTTCTGAAATGAGTGGGGGATTAAACCAGTATTATATCTTTGGTGCCTAGAAGAGGAAGAGGTCTTTGGGGAAGCTGGGGTGAGACTCAGGACTGTCTTCGTGAAGGTTACATTTGAACTGAGCTTTGAAGGGTGGGTATTTTGAAGGTTGGAATTTCCATTGGCATAGATGGGGAAGGGAACTGAGGCAGAAGAAATGTCATGAGTGAAAATGTGGAGGTGGGGAAGTGCAGTGTTAGCATAGGGTGTGTACTAGAAATGATGAAGAGCATAGCGTGGCTGAAGCAGAAGATGGGATAATGAAGGATAAGACTGGAAAATAAATGGGCCTAGAGCATGGAAGGTTTTCGACTATGGCCAAGCAGTTTGGGTTTAATGTGGTAAAGCATGAGAGATTGAAAATTTTTGATTGAAGAAATAACATGATTAGGGTGTGCTTTCACAAATTTTGTTACTGATTTATTGACTATTTTTTTAGTAGCTACTCTGTGCCATATAAGTGAGGCAAAGTTTATATGATGGTGAGCCTCATAGAAAATCCCCTCTCACAGAATTTGTAGTCTAGAAAAGGAACTTCAACAAGCTAATGTAGTTATAAATTATTGTAAATGTAATGAAGGAAAGGAATAAATTATTATTATTATTATTTTGAGATGGAGTCTTGCTCTGTCTCCCAGGCTGGAGTGCAGTGGGGCAATCTCAGCTCCCCACAAGCTCCGCCTCCCGGGTTCACGCCATTCTCCTGCCTCTCAGCCTCCCGAGTAGCTGGGACTACAGGCACCCACCACCACGGCCGGCTAATTTTTTTGAATTTTTTAGTAGAGATGGGGTTTCCCCGTTAGCCAGGATGGTCTCAATCTCCTGACCTCATGATCCACCCACCTGGGCCTCCCAAAATGCTGGGATTACAGGCGTGAGCCACCACACCTGGCCAGAATAAATTATTAAGGAAAATAATGGGGAGATTAGATTTAGGTGGAGGAGTCAGGGAAGGCCTTGCTGAGGCATTAAATATTAATTGGGTACCAACTGTGTGCCAGATGCTATTCTAGATGCTGCGGACAAAAACAGACAAAATTCCCTACTCTCATGGAGCTTATGTTCAGGTAGCAAACAATAAATAAAATATATGGTATATTGGAAAGTGATAAGTTTCAAGGAGAAAAATACAACCCGAAAAAGGGATAGATAGGGAATGTTGGGGTGGGAGTAGGTGTTGTGATTTTAGATAGAATGGCTAGGGAAGGCCTCACTAACACATCAAAGGTAATGCTTGAATAAATATCTGTAGAAGATGAAGGAGTGAACTAGCACTTTAGACAAAAGAAATAGCAAAAACAATAAGGTATGTATGTGCCTGCCATACTCAAGGAACCAGCAAGAAGACCAGAATGGCTGGAGTTAAGTGAACAAGAGAGAAAGTAGTAGAAATGAGGTCAGAGAGGTTGATGGAAGTCCAAATGTTGTAGAGCAGTGGTTCTCACTTTTAGCTGTTTGTTAGAATCACCTGGGGAACTTTTTCTACTGATGCCTGGGCTGCACCCATACCACTTAAATAAGAATCTGCAGGTGGGACTTAGTGACAGAAGAGATGGAGAGAAGTGGATGGATTTGAGAAGTATGTTAAAGAAAGAATTCATTTAATTATAGATTGAATGTGGGGGTTGAGGAAGAGGAAAGTGTCAAGAATGACTCCCAGGTTTCTGGCTGAAGCAACTGGATGGGTAGACGTGTCACTTACTGAGATGAGGGTGGGAGATAGGAATGGGAGGAGTAGGTGTGGAATTTGGAGGGAAGATCAGAAATCAGGAGTTCAATTTTAGACATGTTAAATTTGAGATGCGAATGAAGCTAAGTATAAATATGTTAAGTAGGCAGATATATGAGTGGAGCTCGAAATGAAATCAGAGCTTGAGGTAATACAGTTTTATATCATCCACTTATTGATGGTCTTGAAAGTATCTAAATAACATCATATAGGACAAACTTAATGGCGAAAGAACTGGAGATATGGAAACTAGCCTACTTTAGTAATCTGAACAAGAATTGGTGCTAATTTGAATCAGGATAGTGTCAGTGGCACTAGAAAAGCATAAGTAGGTTGGAGGTTTAAGGACTGAGGAGCCTGTGTGTAACAAAGGTGGACAATAGGCAAAGAATGAAAGATAACATTGAGATATAAAGCCTAGGTGAATGATCTGTCCATTAGCAGATATGAAGCTGTCGGAGGAGCTGATTTGGGAAAAAAGGTAGTGCTTGGCTTTGGTTGTATTGATGTTTAGGAGAGGCTGCCTAGCAGGCAGGCGGTTGGGTCTGTTGTACCAAGTTTTGGAAGAATAGATGAGGTTTCATTTACATAAAATTGATTCACCATGGGAGCAGCAACATTTATGAAAATAACATCCCCAGATGTATTCTGACCTGTTTGGATCTCTGCGATGTGGTCCTTGCCTGTTTCTTTTAGTGTTTTCCTTTGATGACCACGTTCAAGCTGTACTGTGTTTCTTTCTATTCTTGCAGTATACCCAGCTAGGTCCTCCTTTGGGCTTTTGCACTTTTTGTTTTCTCATTTTAACTCTTCTCTCCTTCTTGGTAGAGGGATAAGAGGGCTGAGAAAAATTCAGAAGTTGTTGTCTGGGAAGTGGAGAAAGTCCCAAGCAGATCTTTGCTAAGGTGTGGGAGCATGGATGAGCACATGATGTAGAATGGCTGTGGGAGCCCTTGACGTTGACATTTGGTCAACACAAAGACACAGAGTACCATGTTGGTCTCAGTGTATCCCAGTAGTCAAATCTGTTGACCAGAGATTCTATAGCAGTGGTAGTTCTTCTCCGCTTGGTTGTCTGACGATGGTGGTGGTGATGCTCCACCTTTGAAATATAACTTGACTTGGTGATGACTTGACTCATTGCTACCTGTCCTGCCACTGCTGATGGAAACATCTTCTGCATAGGTGAGAAACTCCCTGCAGGGAAAGCTATGGGTAAATTATTTCAGAAACTTGCTGGCTTGAAGAAACAACATGAAAACAGGGAAGTTCCTTGCAGTCCACTTTGACATATTGTTAGGAATTACTTCTCATTAGGAGCACCTATGTGGCTCTTTAATTGGTGGTGTTAGTAGTACATGGGAGTAATGCACTCCACATGAATCCTTAAAAAGACTTGAGATTTAAAAATCAACATGGTATTTTTTCAGAACAAAAGTATTTGCTTTTGCTGATTATAAAATAATTCTTGGAAAAAAATAGAAAAGTATAAAGAAAAAAGTAAAAAATTACCCCAAATCCCACCATACAGAGTTAACTACAGTTAACATTTTCTGAACATCTTATTGGGCATTTCTCTAAATGTGTATGTGCATGTAGATATTTATATCTTTACAAAAAAATTGATTGTTTTTAAAATTGCCTTAAACATTCAGCATATTGTAGACCTCTTATACCAGTAAAAAAAA
This sequence comes from Macaca nemestrina, assembly GCF_043159975.1. Taxonomy (NCBI): domain Eukaryota; kingdom Metazoa; phylum Chordata; class Mammalia; order Primates; family Cercopithecidae; genus Macaca; species Macaca nemestrina. Next base: position 59,535,308 of record NC_092141.1, read on the forward strand.
TAACTTCTCAAAGTAACTACATAGAATTCTGTTGTATGAATTCATCATATTTTATTTGGCCAATTTCCCAATAATGAACTTTTTTCCTCCAGTTTTTCCTTATAAATTTTGCGGTGACAGCTGGGTGAGGTGGCTCACGCCTGTAATCCCAGCACTTTGGGAGGCCGAGATGGGCGGATCATGAGGTCAGGAAATCGAGACCATCCTGGCTAACACAGTGAACCCCCCCACCATCTCTACTAAAAATACAAAAAATTAGCCAGGCGTGGTGACATGTGGCTGTAGTCCCAGCTACTCAGGAGGCTGAGGCAGGAGAATTGTTTGAACTCAGGAGGCGGAGGTTGCAGCAAGCCAAGATCACGCCACTGCACTCTAGCCTGGGCAACAGAGTGAGACTCCGTTTCTTTAAAAAAAAAAAAAAAAAAAAAAGGCCGAGTGCAGTGGCTTACGCCTGTAATCCCAGCACTTTGGGAGGCCGAGGCGAGTAGATCATAAGGTCAGGCGTTCGAGACCAGCCTGGCCAACATGGTGAAACCCTATCCCTACTAAAAATATGAAAATTAGCTGGGCGTGGTGGCGGGCACCTGTAATCCCAGCTACTTGAGAGGCTGAGGCAGGAGAATCTTTTGAACCCAGGAGGCAGAGGTTGCAGTGAGCCGAGGTCACGCCATTGTACTCCAGCCTGGGTGACACTGCAAGACTACATCTCAAAAAAGAAAAAATTTGCAGTGATGAACATCCTTGTACATAAATCTTTATACATCAATCAGATTGATTCCTTAGGATTTATTCCTGAAGTAGAATTGCTGTACAATATTAGATTTTTCCTAATTATTCCTTAAATATTCTCATAATTGAAAAAAATATGTAAACAGCATTAAAGGACATTTTGATAAAGGGAAAAAATCAACTTTATTCTTTTTTTTTTTTTTTTTTTTTTTTTTGAGACGGAGTCTCGCTGTGTCGCCCAGGCTGGAGTGCAGTGGCCGGATCTCAGCTCGCTGCAAGCTCTGCCTCCCGGGTTTTTATGCCATTCTCCTGCCTCAGCCTCCCGAGTAGCCGGGACTACAGGCGCCCGCCACCTCGCCCGGCTAGTTTTTTGTATTTTTTAGTAGAGACAGGGTTTCACCGTGTTAGCCAGGATGGTCTCGAACTCCTGACCTCGTGATCCGCCCGTCTCGGCCTCCCAAAGTGCTGGGATTACAGGCTTGAGCCACCGCGCCCGGCTTTTTTTTTTTTTTTTTTTGAGACAGAGTCTCACTCTGTCATCCAGGCTGGAGTGCAGCGGCGCAATCTTGGGAAAAAATCAACTTTATTCTTTTTTTTTTTTTTTTTTTTTTTTGAGACAGTCTTGCTCTGTCACCCAGGCTGGAGTGCAGCAGCGCAATCTCGGCCCACTGCAAGCTCCGCCTCCCAGGTTCATGACATTCTACCTCAGCCTCCCAAGTAGCTGGGACTACTGGTGCCCACCACCACGTCTGGCTAATTTTTTGTATTTTTTTTTTTTTTTTTTGCTAGAGACGGTGTTTCACCGTGTTAGCCAGGATGGTCTCGATCTCCTGACCTCATGATCCACCTGCCTCGGCCTCCCAAAGTGCTGGGATTACAGGCATGAGCCACAGCGCCTGGCCTAAATCAATTTTATTTGTGTAGCAACTGTTTTCTTCTTTCCATCTGATAAGTTGATTTTTAAGTACCAATTCCTAGATCTTACTAGACCTATAAAAGATAATTTTGGAGTGGGGAAAAACATAGAGAATTAAAATTCTGGGCATCCTATGTTAATTGGCAGCTAATGGGTTCTTAGTCACATTTGTTAACTGCCAAGAAAGTGACACTAGGAATTTAGAGTATACTGGGGCGGTTAGGAAATGCTTCAGAACAAGGTAGGACTTGACTTGGACCTGGAAGGGTAGTATTCAGATAGGAGGTAGAACATTTCTGGCTTTCAGGGTTTTGTATAAATTTGAGAAAGGCGTATGGTTGTATGTATGAGCTGGCAAACAGGCTAGGGTCAACTAATTGGAGAGGAGGGTTTGTGTTGTGGTGTAGTGGAGAGGTTTTTATGGGAGTTATGTCCCAGAGGACTGATTTTATTTTTAGTACATCTGAAGTTGTGTAGTATGCAAGTGTAAGATAAAGCAGAAAGCTAGATGTGGCCTAATTTTAAGCAAACTGGATACATTGAAGTCTCTTTTTACAAGAAATACCCGAGAAAGGTTCTTTATATGTAAATTATTTAAATAATGATCTTCCCAATACTTAAATATTTATTTTACTCTGTAGTTCTCTATATATAGACATGTTGCAACTTTTGTGGATAGCAAAAGAGTTTGATATTATAAACTCTTTTATAATATCAAAGAGTTCAGACAAGGTAGTTTCTGAAGTTCTTTCTGATGCAGAGATTATTACATCACTTTTAAGAATACCTGGCCGGGCACGGTGGCTCACACCTGTGGTTACAGCACTTTGGGAGGCCGAGGCAGGCAGATCACCTGAGGTCAGGAGTTTGAGATCAGCCTGACCAACATGGAGAAACCCCGTCTCTAATAAAAATACAAAAAATTAGCCAGGCGTGGTGGCACGTGCCTGTAATCCTAGCTACTTGGGAAGCTGAGGCAGGAGAATCACTTGAACCCGGGAGGTGGAGGTTGCGGTAAGCCAAGATTGCGCCATTGCACTCCAGCCTGGGCAATGAGAGTGAAACTGTCTCAAAAAAAAAAAAAAAAAAGAAAGAAAAGAAAAAAATTTTTATTCGAAAAATATTTTATGGCTAAGACTGAGCTGCTAGAAGATGCTGTGAGATCAAGAGGAATTATATAATAGTTTTAAATTATCCTCATATACATTATCCATCAACATTTATCTCATGCTGAGTCCTATTTTATCTTGAATTCACTCCCATGATGTCTTTTAATCTATGTCCAGGCTACGTAAATAATTACTATTATTTTAGCCAAGATAGAATTTTGGATGTAAATCTATAGGAAAAATTACATCATGCGTTCCAAAGTAAAATGTTAAGGATTTCTTTTTTAATACCTGTTTTGGAATATTTATATCACTTTTTACATCCTTTAGTATTTCAATTATGATGATAATTGAGAATTGACTAGTACTTTTTTAAACTCAGGAACTTTCTTTTTAAAGTATATAACCATGTTCAGAGCTTAATTCAGGGGCATACATTAAGTATCTCCTTCCTAGCGTTACATTCTTTTCACTCAATTATACAACTTTTGACCAATGTAAGGCACCATGAGGTGACTGACTGGCTCTTCTGACAGGCCCTCTTAGGATGCTGTTAACTTGGTGGGATCTTGAAGATTCAGGATCTGTTCCTCAGTTTTGCAAGTAAACTCAGTTTCTTCATTGTTTCCAGAGTTAATTGGTCTTGGGGAAAGTAGTTAACTAACCTCACTAACAGTTGACAAAATAAACCAGAATGCCATTTTATTTTATTTATTTATTTTTTTGAGACAGAGTCTCACTCTGTCTCTCAGGCTAGAGTGCAGTGACACGATCTTGCCCACTGCAACCTCTGCCTTCTGGGTTAAGGCGATTCTCCTGCCTCAGCCTCCTGAGTAGCTGGGACTACAGGCATACACCAGCATGCCCAGCTAATTTTTTTGTATTTTTAGTAGAGACGGGGTTTCACCATGTTGGTCAGGCTGGCCTCCAACTCGAGATCTCAAATGATCCACCTGCCTTGGCCTCCCAGAATGTTGGGATTACAGACGTGAGCCACTGCTCCCGGCCATGAAAGTCAAAGTTTTTAGACAATGCAATACCTATAGAAGTGATTGGGTTAATTATAAATCTCAAGAACATTGGACAACAATTTAAAAACTTACTTTGGAAAGTTATTTGTATAGCCAGGTGCAGTGGCTCATGCCTGTAATCCTAGCACTTTGGGAAACCGAGGCAGGTGGATTGCCTCAGCTCGGGAATTTGAGACCAGCCTGGGCAACACGGTGAAACCCCGTCTCTACTAAAATACAAAAAATTAGCTGGGCATGGCGGTGTGTGCCTGTAGTCCCACCTACTTGGGAGGCTGAGGCAGGAGAATTGCTAGAACCTGGGAGGCAGAGGTTGCAGTGAGTGAAGGTCGCGCCACTGCACTCCAGCCTGGGTGACAGAGCGAGACTCCATCTCTTTAAAAAAAAAAAAAGAAAGTTATATGTATTACCTGATCTGATTGGATAAACTTTTCTGACAGCTATAGGCAGTAACCAATAAATACGCACTTTGATTACTAGACTGTTTACAGCCTATTGTGAGCTATTGTTTTCTTTTATGTCATAGTAGTTTGCTATGGCAACCCCAGCAAACATTGCTTTAATTTGTTCTTGACAGTACGAGCAAGCTCAGTGTTAAATTGTCTTTGGATTTGATTTTTGGGTTTGTTTCATGTCATTTATTTTTTTCTCCTTGGTCCACTGCCACTTAATACCAATCTCAAGTCCAAGAAACAGATTCTTGTGTCTTGGAAACAGTAGATTGTATTGAGGGGTGTGATTCCTTTTCCTCAGTCCGAGGCCTATTTGTTTAATTGTTGGTTGGAATATTTGTGAGGTTTTTATTGTTTTGTTTTGGTGTTGTTTAAAATTTTTATTTGAAAACACTTAACCTAAAATTTTTATTTACTAATCTGTGGAATTCAGTCTGATAAATGGGATGTTAACTGTAATAAGTAGAATTTTCAAGCACCTAGAAGATTTTTATTTTTCTTCAGCTGCAACTCAAATCATATGCCTGCAGGTAAGGGTTTCTTTATTAGTGATAGAATTTGGGGACCTCCCAGATAACTACCAACCTCTGCCTCCTGTGCTCAAGTGATCCTTCCACCCCAGTCTCCAAGTAGCTGGGACCACAGGCACGAGCCATCACTCTTGGCTAATTTTTGTATTTCTTTGTAGAGATCACGTTTTGCCATGTTGTCCAGGTTGTCTCGAACTCCTGGGCTGAAGTGATCCTCCCACCTCGAACTCCCAAAATATTGGGATTACAGGCATGAACCACTGCACCCAGCCCAAAGTAATTCTTTTGTTTGTTTGTTTGAGAGAGTCTTGCTGTCGCCAGACTGGAGTGCAGTGGTGTGATCTTGGCACACTGCAACCTCTGCCTCCTGGGTTCAAGTGATTCTCCTGCCTCAGCTTCCCTAGTATCTGGGACTACAGGCGCACACCACCACGCCCGGCCAGTTTTTGTATTTTTTTAGTAGAGATGGGGTTTCATCATGTTGGTCAATCTCTTGACCTCATGATCCACCCACCTTGGCCTCCCAATGCCTGGGATTACATGCATGAGCCACCGCGCCCGGCCCCAAAGTAACTCTAATATTTGACTTTCCATCCCATTTAATTCAGCTCACCCTCCCCTTTCCAGTTCATGCCCTGTTGGATACCTGGAAGTATTTGCTCTGAGCCCAGTGTCTGCAGTTGGGCCCTACCAGTAAATTGTGGTGTAGTCAGAGCAAAGACTAGAAGACCGCCTTCATTTTGAAAGAGAGATTTCTGGTTCTCAGCATAATACCAGTTGATTTTATGTGTAGGTATATATAAGGTTGGCTTTGATTCTGAGTTCTTCCCACTGATGCTTAAAATTGTGAGGTTTGTGTTTCAGTGACTCCTGATAGTAGAAGAAACTGGGGCCAAGTTTTGTTGTTGTTTTATTTAGTTATTTATTTTAAGAGAGGGGGTTTTCCTATGTTTTCCAGGCTGGACTTGACCCCCTGAGCTCAAGAAATTCCCCCTGCCTCAGTCTGTCTCATAGTTGGGCATGGTAGGGGGCAGTTTTCTTTTTTTTTTTTTTTTTTTTGAGACGGAGTCTCGCTCTGTCGCCCAGGCTGGAGTGCAGTGGCCGGGTCTCAGCTTACTGCAAGCTCCGCCTCCCGGGTTCACGCCATTCTCCTGCCTCAGCCTCCGGAGTAGCTGGGACTACAGGCGCCCGCCACCTCGCCCGGCTAGTTTTTTGTATTTTTAGTAGAGACGGGGTTTCACCATGTTAGCCAGGATGGTCTCGATCTCCTGACCTTGTGATCCGCCCGTCTCGGCCTCCCAAAGTGCTGGGATTACAGGCTTGAGCCACCGCGCCCGGCTGGGGGCAGTTTTCTTAAGAGATTTAGTGTTGGGTGTAGTTGGTATACTTGGGTGAGGAGAAAAAATAATGTGTTGGGAATAGTCTCATATGAATTTTCATAAATTGTATTTTCCTACTTACAAAATTAGAGGGAGCTTCAGTTGAAAACAAATATACCACTTTAGATATACTAAGTTTCTCTGATTCTAAAATATGCAGGTTTTTTTGCATTTCAGTTTAAGAGCAAAGTATTGCTTTTTTCTTTTCCTCCTCAAAATTAATAGCATGTTAAAATCGAAGATGTAATAAATATTTATAATAGCAAGTTACAGGAAAGGAAAATGGGAACTTCACATACATTTATTTTGATTTTAGGAATTCATATATTCCTCCTCACCACATACATACACACCCACTCCTAGAATTGCCTTGTGTTTACATAGTCCTTTGCAAATACTTTCAGTTAAAACTAAGATGATACTCAATAGTGTGTGCCTGTAGTCCCAGCTATTAGGAGGGCTGACGCTAGAGGATCCCTTGAGCCCAGGAATTCAAGTCCAGCCCAGGCACCATAGGAGTACCTTGTCTGTCTCTCTTTTTTTTTTTTTTTTTTTTTTGAGACGGAGTCTCGCTCTGCCGCCCAGGCTGGAGTGCAGTGGCCAGATCTCGGCTCACTGCAAGCTCCACATCCCGGGTTCACGCCATTCTCCTGCCTCAGCCTCCCGAGTATCTGCGACTACAGGCGCCCGCCACCTCGCCCGGCTAGTTTTTTGTATTTTTTAGTAGAGACGGGGTTTCACCGTGTCAGCCAGGATGGTCTCGATCTCCTGACCTCATGATCCGCCCGTCTCGGCCTCCCAAAGTGCTGGGATTACAGGCTTGAGCCACCGCGCCCGGCCCTGTCTCTCTTTTTTAAAGATACCTCTCACTCTATTGCATAGGCTAGAGTGGCTATTCACAGACACAATCATAGCAACCTGCAGCCTTGAACTCCTAGCCTCAAGTGAGCCTCCTACCTCAGCCTCCCTAGTAGCAGGGACTACAGGCATGTGCCACCATACTAGGCTCCTTTTTTTTTTTTTTGCCCAAGCTGGAGTACAGTGGCACGATCTTGGCTCACTGCAACCTCCGCCTCCGGGGCTCAAGGGATTCTTATGCCTCAGCCTCCCGAATAGGTGGGACTACAGGCATGCGCCACCACGCCTAGCTGATTTTTGTATTTTAGTAGAGATGGGGTTTCACCATGTTGCCCAGGGTGGTCTGGAGCTCCTGAGCTCAGGCAATCCACTGGCCTCGGCCTCACAAAGTGCTACTATCTTTTTTTAAAAAAAGAAAGAAAAGAAAAAAGAAACTAACATGCAATTTCCAAAGTGGATGCCATGAATTAATTTAATAATTACTTATTCAGTATCTACTACATGCCAGACATTGTAACAGTTATTTAATTAAACATTTAGTTGGGTGTGGTGGCAGCATACCTGTAGTCTCAGCTTCTGGGGAGGTCAGGGTAGGAGGATCACTTGAGTCCCTGAGTTTGAGAACAGCCTGGGCAACATAGCGAGACACTGTCACTAGTAAAAAACAGTTTTAAAAATGCCCAAAGAATTGTTGTCTGTGTGTTTTACTAACATGTTTATCACCTCTGGAATCGTGCACTGTCCTATTTAATTGGGGGTTAATGGCTGCATTAGTAGGTATCCTTTGTCAGGGACAAAGACGAGGAACTAAATTCACTTTTGCTGTGCTGATAACCATTTCTGGGTGAAAGAGGCCAGATTATATGTAGTGGAATTTAGTTGTACATTTAAATTCACGTCCTGATCTAAGACAGAATTAGGCCTTCTTGGGATTCATAGGATTTGCAATACAAGTTGCTCACCTACTCTCCTTGAATAGAAAAAACTTTTTTTTCCTGTCTATATATCTTCGTTCAGAGCTCCGCAAGGAAGCATCAACACTTAAATCTTGTAAACAAAGTACCACATATCATATCTATTATATACTTATATATTGTGTATATTATATATTTATATTATTTTTGTATTTATAAAAGGCATTTTTGACTTTTTCTTTTTTTGGTCTAAATCTCACTGGCTCTTCTACTTAAAGGTTTTTTTTGTACCCACTCTTCTGTGACTATCTCTGACCATCCTGAATGTATCAAAGAGGGTAGATGCTCAAGTGGGAGTCACATTGGAAGTACGTATTGATATATTTTGGAGGGTAATTTCAAAATATCAAAATAAACAGCGTGCAGGCTGTTGGGCCTACTTGTGCTTATGTTTAGATACACTTGTTGCTGCATTGTTTGCAGTAGCAAAAGCATGGAAACCATTCAGCAGGGTAACAGTGGAATTCTGTGCAACCATTAGAAAGAATAAAGTGTGTCTACAGGGAAAAAAATACATGTATATTTGTATTTTTTATATATATATATATGTTGGTAGATGCCTGTTATGTTCATTTTTTTGTTGTTTTTTTCCAAAGATATAAAAAATCCCTCTCTAAAAGCTTTAGAGAGGGATTTTAAATCTAGAAGGAAACTTACTTTTCAATTGTAACTTCTTGTAACTTCTGAATTATTTAAGTTACATATATATATACTGCTTTTCTTTAAAATAAAATGCATATATGAAAAAAGGTTGGCCGGGCGCGGTGGCTCAAGCCTGTAATCCCAGCACTTTGGGAGGCCGAGACGGGTGGATCACGAGGTCAGGAGATCGAGACCATCCTGGCGAACACGGTGAAACCCCGTCTCTACTAAAAAATACAAAAAACTAGCCGGGCGAGGTGGCGGGTGCCTGTAGTCCCAGCTACCCGGGAGGCTGAGGCAGGAGAATGGCGTAAACCCGGGAGGCGGAGCTTGCAGTGAGCTGAGATCCGGCCACTGCACTCCAGCCCGGGCTACAGAGCGAGACTCCGTCTCAAAAAAAAAAAAAAAAAGAAAAAAGGTAGAAACAATTTTAACAGTGTTTCCAAAGGGGCATAGAACTTTAGCACTGAAGGGACCTTAGAGATTCTTACACAGTCACCCTCAATTAAAGATGAGGGAAAGAAAAATGAGGAAATTCACATTCAGGAAAGTATCTTCAAGCCTGCACTAGAATTCAGGCCCTGAGAATAGCAATAGCTTATGAATATATTGACTTGTTCTTATTCTAGCAGTTTATTTAACTGATGTCCATTTCTCATTGTGAAGGATTGATTTTTGGAAGACCCAATAAAACGCTGACCTTTGTAAGACAGTTCTTAAAGCAACCACCTCTGGCAATAATGATAAAGTGGTAGTGTTAACTCTTCCCCATGTTTTGTAACTTTGAGGGGCCCAATCCTTAGAAATATATTTATAAGTTCCTTAAGTATTATTTGAAGTGAATTTGTGTCTAGAGTCCAAAGTTTCCCTTCCTGATTTGAATTCCTATCTGACTATTCTAGGTGTTTAAAATTGGTTTTACTGTGTTTCTGTTCCATTTGGTATGCAGGGGTGAAAGGGTCGGGTATAGTCTTGGTGACTTTTGAATGGCTGATAACCATTTATTGCTATTTAAAGGAAGAATTTAAGAGATGGTAGGAAATTGTCTAATGGAGGAAATTTTATGTACTGAAGAGAAACTCTACATTCTTGAAAATATGAGTTATTCTTTTAAGTTGAGTCTTCTCCTGGGTCTTCAAGGCCAGAAACACTTTCTCCTTATTCAAACCACACAGAGACATTGGCAATGGTGAGATTGGCAGTTCAGCCTGGGACTGGACATTCAAACTGCATCCAATGAATATTTTTTTATGTTGATTGACAAAGGCACAAGCAATAGAAACACATTTACTAATGTTAAGATTAGTTGTTAGCTTTAAGATTAAAATCTGTCTGTAGTAGTGACTCTACTACAGGTTGAGCATCCCTTACCCAAAGTGCTTGGGACTAGAAGTGTTTCAGGTTTTTAATTTTTTTCCTATTTTGAAATATTTACACTCCTAATCTAAATATTAAAAATCCAAAATCCTCTAATGAACATTTCCTTTGAGCATCATATCCGTGCTCAAAAAGTTTTGGACTTTGGAGCATTTCAGATTTTCAGATTAGGGATGATCAACCTGTAGTAGTATAGGTAGGGAAAACTTATTCTTCCAATTTTTTTTTTTTTTTTTTGAGAGTGTCACTCTGTCGCCCAGGCTGGAGTGCAATGAATGGCACGATCTTGGCTCATTGCAACCTTCGCCTCCTGGGTTCAGGCAATTTTCATGCCTCAGAGTCCTGAGTAGCTGGGATTACAGGCGCCCACCACCACGCCTGACTAATTTTTGTATTTTTAGTGGAGATAGGGTTTCACCATGTTGGCCAGGCTGGTCTGGACTCCTAACCTCAAGTGATCCACCTGCCTTGGCCTCCCAAAGTGTTGGGATTACAGGCATGAGCCACAGTGCCAGGCCTATTCTTCCAAAATTTAAATGATCCATAGGCCTATCACAAAATGGGTACTCTAAATGTTTGATACTAATTTGATTAAGATGATAGGATGAATCTTTGCTTTGAAAGAGGAAATAAAGGATGCCTTTTATTCAAGAAATAAAGATACCTTTCACATCTTAAGAATCAGTCAAATTATGTCTGTGCTGTTTTAATCAGTAAAGGTTTGGTTGAATTGAAAATAAGAAAAGGTTATAGGAGCCAGGAACAAATAGAGTTGCAAATTTATCTTTGTAACTCCATATCCTTAGGAGGAATCCAGTTTGTATAGCCACTTTAATTTTGTTGTGAATATAGAGTGAGCAGTGGAATTGAGTAGCTTGACAGTTGACTTAATTTGAACAGTCACATTAGACAAGACTGGAAAGCTAGGTTGAGGGAAGGCAATTTTGTGTGTGTTTTCTGGTTTTGTTTCTAGTATCCTTTCTGATAATGGAGAGAATTTGGTAGCCCATTTGGACCCTACTTAATAGGTAACTATAGTGCCTCACCAATATCTTTCTTGTGCTATTCCAATTTGTCAATCATTATTGGACCCAGTGTCCTGAATTACAGTCTGATTATTTTTCACCGGTCTTTTATCTTTCATTTACCCACACTGAAATTCTTGAGCCCAACATCTCTTTTTTCCCCCACATAACTGTGAGGAGATAGTATGATAGCTAGTAGCTAAGTACTGTTCCGAACTCTGCTGCTGGCTTCCTGTGTATTATCACATTGGGCAAGCCACTAAGCTGCTTTGGGGTTCAGTTCCTTGATCTGTAAAATGAAATCATTTGACTGGGTATTATTATGTCCTTTTATATCTCCAGAGCTATTTTATTCCTTTATTCACCAGACTTTTCTTGTGAAGCACCTTCTCTGTGCTAGGCACAATGCAGGATGTTCTGGGTACAAACTTCTCGCCCACAAAGAGTGTTAATAACTTCCATCAGTTTATTCAAATCAGCTTAGTCTTTTACTCTGGAAAAATTTAGTATTAGCAAGTTTCGTCAATTTTTACTATCACTGTATAAGGCATTTGTTAAAATTGATGGTATTATTTAGCTCTTCATCTCCAGAAATACTCATATCTCTACTTTTTGGTTTTCTGCTTATTTATTATTATTATTATTATTATTATTATTATTATTATTGAGACAGAGTCTTGCTCTGTTGCCTAGGCTGGAGTGCAGTGGCACGAGCTCGGTTCACCACAACCTCCACCTCCCGGTTTCAAGCAGTTCTTCTGCCTCAGCCTCCCAAGTAGCTGGGACTACAGGCATTCACCATCATGCCTGGCCTCTTTTTCTTTTTTTTCTGAGACTGAGTTCCGCTCTTGTTGCCCAGGCTGGAGTGGAATGGCTCAATCTTAGCTCACTGCAACCTCCGCCTCCCAGTTTAAGCGATTCTCCTGCCTCAGCCTCCCGAGTAGCTGGGATTACAGGCATGCGCCACCATGCCCAGCTAATTTTTGTATTTTTAGTAGAGATGGGGTTTCGCCATGTCGGCCAGGCTGGTCTCAAACTCCTGACCTCAGGTGATCTGCTTGCCTTGGTTCCCAAAGTGCTGGGATTACAGGCATGAGCCACCACACCCCAGCCCATAGTTTACTTTCTATCAATTAAAGAAAAAAAAGACTAGTCATAATGGGACACCACCGCTCCTGGCTGATTTCTTTAAGGCAAATAAAAAAATACAGAATCTAGAGGTGTGATGTAATTTTTAAAAAGAGAGACCTAAACAACATCATAGGAAAATTTTCTAAGATTAAGTATGGCTTTGTTTAAAAATTGTACACCCAAAGTAAAAAGAGTTTAGTAGGTACTCTGTTGGGCACTGAAAAGAAAAAGACCAGGGGGCTGCTTCAGACTTAGAAATGGGCATTCTTTCAAGAGAGCCCCCATTGTCTAGGTTCTGAGTCTCAGCCCTGCAGGACCACATGTGATTATTATAAGTGCACCTGAATGATCAGGCTATAGACTGTAGACAGTGTAGAGGATTAAGTCACATGAAACAAATTCATAGCAGGTGTAGGCGTAGAGCTACTGCTTTTGGCTGTGGTCAGAGAAGACCTAAGTAACAAGAAGCAATGTGAATATCTGGAAGAAGTTTCTTCCAGCCTGAGGGGAAAATGCAAAGGCCCTAAGATGGAAACAATCTTGGCTTGTTTGTAGAGAGAAAACCCAGTGTTTTTGGAGTAAAGTTAGTGATAAGGGAGAGTGGTAGGTGATGAATTTGGTATAATGGGCCAGCTCTTATAGGACTCTGTAGGTTCAGATAAAGAGCTCGAATTCTAAGTGTGGTTAAGTGAAGGAGCAATATCTGGATTTACATTTTAAAAGCCCACTGTGGCTATCATGTGAAGAATACATAAATTGGGGTACAGAGGAAGCTGGGAGATCAATTAGAAACCAGTAGCTATTCAGGTGAGAAAACTCTGGCTTGGACGGAAATGGACAAATATGGAATACATTGAGAAGCAGGACAGCTGATAGGACTTCCTGATAAAGAGGATAGGAAAAGATAGGGTTTTTAGCTTAAGCAATTGAATCGAAGAGGTGCGAGTTAGTATTTTAGTCATGTTAGACACCTGAAATGAGTATAATTAAAGAATGGTAAAAATTGTGCTTTTTAATTCTGTAAGCTTGTGGCGAAGGAGAGGAAGATAGCTGTGGAGAAAGATGCTGGTTTCTTGAAAACTTAGACTAGAAGAATTACTCTGGCATGTTAAAACAATAGATATTTTATTTGAAAAAATTGATTATCAGGTGCTAAAGCATGAAAAGTCATTCTGAAATAATTACAACATAGGAGGGCTAGGCACAGTGGCTCACACCTATAATCCTAGCACTTTGGGAGGCCAAGGCAGGTGAATCACTTGAGGTCAGGAGTTTGAGACCAGCCTGGCCAACATCGTGAAACCCCGTCTCTACTAAAAATACAGAAATTAGCTGGGCGTGGTGGCGCACCCCTGTAATCCCAGCTACTTGGGAGGCTGAGGAAGGAGAATTGCTTGAACCTGGGAGGCGGAGGTTGCAGTGAGCCGAGATTGCGCCACTGCACTCCAGCCTGGGTGACAGAGCAAGACTCTGTCTCCATCTCAAGAAATAAAAAAATTTAAAAAATAATAAAAATAATTACAACATAAGATTCGTTCCCAGGATCCAGTCGTGGAAGTAGATATGAACCCATTAATGATTTGTTGAGGTCTCCATTAATAATGGTGATCCAAATTCATTAGAACAAAATAATGTACTTTTTTTTTTTTAAGACGATGTCTCACTCTGTAGCCCAAGCTGGAGTGCAGTGGCATGATCTCGGCTCTCTGTAACCTCTCTGCCTCCTGGGCTGAAGTGATTTTCCAGCCTCAGCCTTCCGAGTAGCTGGGACTACAGGCATGTATCACCACACCTGGCAAATTTTTTTTTTTTTGTATTTTTTAGTAGAGACAGGGTTCCACCATGTTGCCCAGGGTGGTCTGCAACTCCTGAGCTCAGGCGATGTGCCCGCCTTGGCCTCCCAAAGTGCTGAAATTACAGGCATGAGTCACCTTGCCCTGCCAAAAGAACATACATTCATACTGAGTTGCCACTTGAAAATGAAATTGGAACTGAAAGCTAGGGAATGTAGGTATCTTTCTCAGGTATTTTTCCCATTCCTACATGTTGAATAAAAGACCATACCTGATCTAAGAGTCACCCCAAAGGAATTGCAAAGTGTTGGTTTAGGAGTTAAAAGACTTTGTGTTCTGAACTCAAGCCCGTTAATAGCCATGTGACCACAGCAAATTGGAACTCTGAGCTTCTGTTCCCTTATTTGTAAAATACTTGCTTGCTCTGTGTGCCTCACAGAGCTGTTGAAAATCCCAAATAAGATCATAAATGTCAGAGTACTTCGAAGACTGTGAAACATTGAATACTGCTTATGAGGGAGTGGTTATATAGCTTAAAGCATTTAACTGGAAAGGACCTTGGAAATCCTTTTAAAGGAGGATGGGGGTGGAAACGCACACGTTGCTTCTCTGTCTCTTTTTTTCTTTCTTTTTTTTTTTTTGAGACAGAGTCTCACTCTGTCGCCCAGGCTGGAGTGCGGTGGCGTGATCTTGGCTCACTGTGGCCTCCGCCTCCCAAGTAGCTGGGATTACAGGCTTGCCCCATCATGCCGGGCTAATTTTTGTATTTTTAGTAGAGACAAGGTTTCACCATGTTGGCCAGGCTGGTTTGGAACTCCTGACCTCAAGTGATGTGCTCACCTTGGCCTCCCGGAGTGCTGGGATTAAAGGCATGAGCCGCCACACCTGGCCTAGGTTGTTTGTCTACTGTGAATCTTGAGGTTATGGTTTCCACTAGACTATAGTGCTCAACTATAGTGGCCTATTTTAAGTGGCCTTATAATTCCTAACCAAAGTGACTTGTGAAACAGAGGACCCTGGATAAATTTAAATGTTATAAAGATGATAAAACATACAGGTAAGTTTGATTTTGCTCTCTTGTTTGGCAATTAGAGCTTTATTCCTAGCCATAATACAGAAAGGAAAGGCATCAAAATATGGTTAGTACTCTTTACATAAATTTTTTCCCCTTTATTTGACGTTTGGGCTGTGGAGTGGGAGCATCTTTTCCTTAAAGAAGTGAAAAATATAAATATGCCAGAGGCTTGCTAGCAGTTGAAAGCAACTGTTGGTGAGAGAATGGAAGGAAAAAAAAAACAACAACAGGTTGGAGATGGGAAAAGTCAAGGAAGAAGGAGGAAAAACATATTTGAAAGAAGGAAAAAAAGCTTAAGTCAATTCAAGAAGGCAAAAAAGCCTCAAGTGTTGTTTTTATAATCTGTCTTTGAGTTTCAGGTACTGAAATTTGAGATGATTAAAAGAGAGATTGGTTCTTAGAGGAATAAACAAAATTAAGGCAAAATATAAGGATTTATGGTCTCAATGAAGATATGTTGGATTACTATGAACATTATTTTTATTTAAGATGTGCTTTCTGGCTGGGCACGGTGACTCACGCCTGTAATCCCAGCACTTTGGGAGGCTGAGGTGGGCAGATCACAGACGTCAGGAGTTTGAGACCCGCCTCACCAACATGCTGAAACACCATCTCTACTAAAAACAAAAAAAATTAGCCGGGCGTGGTGGTGCGCACCTGTAATCCCAGCTACTCAGGAGGCTGAGGCAGGAGAATTGCTTGAACCCAGGAGGCAGAGATTGCAGGGAGCAGAGATTGAGCCTCTGTACTCCAGCTAGGTGACAGAGGGAGACCCCGTCTCAAAAAAAAAGAAAGAAAGAAAGAAAAAGATGTACTTTCTTATTGACATATATAAAGTCAGTCCCTTTAGTTTCGCTGCTTAAGGAACCCCAGTGCTGTATAATTCCCATCAGCTATAGAAAAAATATTTACCAACACAGGATTTTCATTAGTGAGATGATCTGGACTGAATTCATTGGCTCTTTTTGGTTTGATTTAGGCTGCATTAGTATCTATTTAAAATATTGCTTTGAGCTATTTAGCTTTTTTTTCTGTATCACAAGTCATTAAGCAATCTTTAGCTTTTCTAATTTACCATTTTTCCTGAATTCATAGATTTGAAAAGCTTAAAAAAAGAAAAAGCCAAACAAAAAGAGACTGTGACACTGTCAGCTAAAGTTTTATTTATTTATACTTTCTGTTCTGTTTCCATCCTTCACTACCAGAGACCACCTGTTACCGTGAATTTAGCGTGTATCATTCCAGTGCAATGTAGATGTGTATGTATGTGTGTATGTATGAAAATGTATTGCTTTGCGTGCTTAATTTTTAGACAATTATATACGTGTGAGTACATATGTGCATATGTGTGTGTGTCTTTATATATATATATATATATATAAAAGTTCTGCAGCAGTCTTGTTTTCATTCTTGTTTTCCAAAATCTGTACATGTTGGTAGATTCAGATCTAGGTCTCCCATTTTAGCTGTTTTGTTTTTATTATACAGTATGAATATTTCACAGGTTTTCCACAGTCCCTTTGATGGATATTTAAATTGTTTTCCTTTTTTCCCCCATTGCATTACAGACAACCAGTGAACAACTTTGTACATATCTTTTCTGGTCTTTGTCCTCATCATCATCTTCTTCTTCCTCCTTCTCCTCTTCTTTTGTTTCAATGGTTTGATTTTGTCCTAAACTATCTCATTATTTGAGTTCTCCCACTGGGTCCAACACTTTGGTATTTATAGTCATTATTTGAGGGAGGGAGAGGGATGAGGAAAACCTTCCATACTTTGGAATAATGGTCTTCTTTTATCAGAGAATGAGAGGCTCTGAAATTTTCTTTCCTTATGGATTCTTTTTGGAATCTGATAAATTTGGCAACTTCACATTTTATTTTAATTTAATTAATTTTTTAGCGACAGGGTCTCACTATGTTGCCTAGGCTGGTCTTGAACTCCTGAGCTCATGTGATCCTCCTGCCTTGGCCTCCCAAAGTGTTGGGATTACAGGTGTGAGCCACAGCACCTGGCCAGCTTGCATTTTAATATTTTGCATTTCTGTTGTCTCATGTTATTAGGTGTTTTTAAATAAATTTCAGTTACTGCTCACCTTTTATTCTCCTTATAAGCTTTCTTTTACTACTTTTTAACTCCTAGAATACCTTCTTTCTTTCTTTTTTTTTTTTTCTTGAGACGGATTCTTGCTCTTTCGCCCAGGCTGGAGTGCAGTGGCACGATCTCAGCTCACTACAACCTCCGCCTCCAAGGTTCAAGTGATTCTTCTGCCTCAGCCTCCCAAGTAGCTGGGATTACAGGCACCCGCCATTATGTCTGGCTCATTTTTGTGTTTTTGTAGAGATGGGGTTTCACCATGTTGGCCAGGCTGGTCTTGAACTCCTGACCTCAGGTGATCTGCCCATCTGGGCCTCCCAAAGTGCTGAGATATTACAGGCGTGAGCCACCATGCCCAGCCTTCTAGAATATTTTCTCCCTACTGAGTGTGGGACTATTTAGTGATCTCCAATCCAGTTCATGTTCTTCTTATGTTACTTTCTAAGTTCAGTGTGATCCAGACATAGTTGATATTTATAGAAGGGTTTCTTGAAGCATTCTTAGCCAAAGGAAGCATTTAAAAAATATGTCTTCACCTTGATATTTGATTAGAATTACTACATTTAAATTTTGTTCAAGGACCATATGTTTCAATTACCAATGATTTTCATTTATAAATTTTTTCTGGAGTCTTTAATCCACTGTGCCTTATTCATTATTGTGAGGTTGAGTATATTTTTAATTTTTATGCTCTGTGTTTTTTCACCCTTTAAACCTGGCTCCTATTCAGAGCTTTGAGCACTTGGAATCCTGAAGTGTTACAAATGAAAACTGTTACTCTTCTCTAATAACACACTCTGCCTACTGCAAGCGTTTGAGTAGGACTTCCTTTCTTAACAACTAGTTTGGGCAGCCACCTGTCTCATGAATATATCAGCTATCTTTCAGAATTTGAGAATTTATGTGCTGAATTTTTTTAAAGACAACCAATAAGACCTTCAAATAGAAATCAGAGTAATAAATAGAACTAGTATATCAGATGCCTGTGTATTTTATCTCAGATCTGTTCTTGTCTTAGGGTTTGGTTCAGGTAATAAGTATTGTGGTTGGAAAGTAACCTTTGGATCTAGGCTTATGCCAACTTTAACATAGATGACATATTCCTTCAAAAGTATAAGCACTATATGTATACTCAGAAGTATCTGTCATGTCACCCAGTAGGCAATCTCGTTTAGTGAATTATCTTCCCTATGTCATCGTAGTCACCAAGTTTGAATGGAATTGTTTACCTGCTCTTTGTCACATCAGTCCCACATTTTATGCTACAGAGAAATGTTCCTATCTTAAATCTTTCTTTAGAAGAAAATTGTGCTCTTATGTGGAACACTAACACCGTAGAGTTTGTTTTCCCTTCCACTCTGGAAACTGCTATAAAACTTTTTTTAGTTCCTAAGTAAAAAACCATTATTTTTCTAACTGTAGTTACCCTCTTGAGATATTTCATCTGGATATGTAACAGAAGACTTTATTGCTTTTGTTGGAGTCAAAATACAGTATAAAGAACTTTCTTTTTTTTTTTTTGAGACAGAGTATCACTCTGTCACCCAGGCTGGAGTGCAGTGGCATGATCTCAGCTCACTGCAATCTCTTCGCATGCCACCATGCTTTGCTAATTTTTGTATTTTTTGGTAGAGACGGGTTTTCACCATGTTGGCCAGGCTGGTCTCAAACTCCCGACCTCAAGTGATCTGCCTGCCTTGGCCTTCCAAGGTGCTGAAGAACTTTTTTATTGAAATTATATATTTTTTTTGCATGATTCTTTCTTCTAAAAAACTTTTTTTCTGACTATAAAAGTAAAATGTGCTCACTTTTTACAAACTTAAATAGTATATATAGTAAGTACTCAGTCTTTATGCTACATATTGTTAAGTAATTCCCATAATAGTTATGCTGATTTACACCGCACCAGCAGTACATGAGAGTTCTTGTCTCTTTGTGCCCTCAATGGCATTGTTATCATTAAAAACAGGTATTACACATTTTTTTTTTTTTTTTTTTGAAGTGGAGTCTCACTCTGTCACCCAGGCTGGAATGCAGTGGTGCCATCGTGGCTCACCGCAACCTCTGCCTCCCAGGTTCAAGCGATTCTCCTGCCTCAGCTTCTTGGCTAGTAGCTGGCACTATAGGTGCCCACCACCACACCAGGCTAATTTTTGTATTTTTTGGTAGAGACAGGGTTTCACCATATTGGCCAGACTGGTCTCAAACTCCTGACCTCAGGTGATCCACCCATCTTGGCCTCCCAAAGTTCTGGGATGATAGGCATGAGCCACTGTGGCTGGCCAATGTTACACATTTGTTAAGGGAAAATATAGTTATGTTTGTATCAACTTTTTAGAAGTCTTAATCTTCTGACTCATTAATAGTAAGTGCCTAAACCTGAAACTTGTTAGTAGAATAAACTTTGTTAATTTGACATACAGAAGGGGGAAACATTCTGGGTTTTTTTGTTGTTGTTTTTTTTTTTTTTTTTGTATAGAGTTACTGTCTAATCTTTCAAGCAGGGGAATCTAAAAGAAAACATTAATTCAGTCATTTATTAAATAAGTATTTGTAGCCTTCCATGCGCCAGACACTGTCTGGGTGCAGCAGCAAAACAGACAAGAACCTGCCTTGGTAGAGCTTATTTTCCAGTTAGAGAAGACAGATTGTAAAAAGATACAGGATGGTAGATGACTTTATGTGCTATAGAAAAAAAATGAAGAAGCAGGAATAGGATTGTGGCTGTTAAGGGAGGGAATTGCTTTTTTTTTTTTTTTTTTTTTTCAGACAGAGTCTTGCTCTGTCATCCAGCCTGGAGTGTAGTGATGCAATCTCAGCTCACTGCCACCTCTGCCTCCCAGGTTCAAGCGATTCTTCTGCCTCAGCCTCCTGAGTAGCTGGGACTACAGGTGTGTGCCACCACACCCGGCTGATTTTTGTGTGTGTGTGTGTGTTTTTTTTTTTGAGACGGAGTCTCGCTCTGTCGCCCAGGCTGGAGTGCAGTGGCCGGATCTCAGCTCACTGCAAGCTCCGCCTCCTGGGTTCACGCCATTCTCCTGCCTCAGCCTCCCGAGTAGCTGGGACTACAGGCGCCCGCCACCTCGCCCGGCTAATTTTTTGTATTTTTTAGTAGAGACGGGGTTTCACCGTGTTAGCCAGGATGGTCTCGATTTCCTGACCTTGTGATCCGCCCATCTCGGCCTCCCAAAGTGCTGGGATTACAGGCTTGAGCCACTGCGCCTGGCCCGATTTTTGTGTTTTTAATAGAGATGGGGTTTCATCGTGTTGGCCAGGCTGGTCTTGAAGCCCTGACCTCAAGTGATCCACCCACTTCGGCATATCAAAGTGCTGGTATTTACAGGCATAAGCCACCATGCCCAGCCAGGAATTCATTTTTAAGGGCGTCAGGGAAGACCTTACAGAGATGGTGACAAGGAAAGTCTTAGCAATGGTGAAGGAGTGTGCCCTGAGAACATCGAGGGGAAGATTTATTCAGACAGAAAATGACATGTGCAAAGCCCCAAGGCAGGAATGGGCCTATTCTGAGGAACCGAAACAAAAAGGGGCAGTGTAGCTGGTACATAGTGAGATCAGGAAAACATAGCTGGAAATGAGGCCAGAGAGGTAATCAAGTCCAGATTGTGCAGGACCCTTTTGGCCATTGTAAGGCTTTCACTCAGAGGGAGTTGGGATTTTACTGGAGGTTCCATCAGAGGCCATGATTAAACTAGTAAAATCAAAAAATACTTGTGTCTTGGCTTTGCTTTTTCAGAAGATTTTGTCTCAAAATAATTTGGGGATTAACTCATGGTTCCTGGTGGTAGTCATATGTAGATTTAAACCTTTATATTAGTACAGAAAATTTCCCTGAAATATAGATCTTAGGTATGGCATTTAAATTCAAAGAAAGTAATAGAAAATCCTGCCTATAGGTATTTATTCCTGGGTGGCCTTGTTTTATTACTGACTTCTCATCCTAAATTATCTTTTTTTTTTTAAAAAAAAACTGTATTATGTGCAAGATGTACTCACACTTATATATTATTGGAGGCTAGAGATCTACTCTATTAGGTTATTTTAATCATGTATGCTTTGAACTTTTTTTTTTTTTTTTTTTTTTTTTGAGACGGAGTCTCACTCTGTCATCCAGGCTGGAGTGTAATGGCACCATCTTGGCTCACTGCAACCTCTGCCTCCTGGGTTCAAGTGATCCTCCCACCTCAGCTTCCCAAGTAGCTGAGATTACAGGTGTGTGACACCATGTCCTGCTAATTTTTTTTGTATTTTTAGTAGAGATGGTGTTTCACCATGTTGGCCAGGCTGGTCTTGAACTCCTGATCTCAAGCGATCCACCCTCCTCAGCCTCCTAAAGTGCTGGAATTACAGGCGTGAGCCACCATGCCTGGCCTGAACATTTTTTATTATGAAATATAACAGAAAAATACACAAAACATGACTGTATAATGTGAGGATTAATTACAAAAGGCAAATACCTATGTAACCACCAGTTAGACCTAGAAATGTATCATTGCCAACACCTGGAAGAAGCCTGTTGCGTCTCACTTCTAGATCATAACCTATACCATTGCTCAGAATAACCACTGTTCTGACGTATGATAATCATATCCCTATTTTTCTTCATGATTTTACCACCTAGGATTCATTCTAAAACAATATAATTTAGTTTTTAAACTGTTTTCAAACTTTGTATAAATTGGAATAATATATTATGTGATTTTTACATTTTTATGTCTTCTTTCAGGAAGAACCTAACAATATGTATGTTCATAACTTTCATCCATGTTGCTATATAGAACTGTAGTTTGATTTCATTGCCATATAGCATTCTGTTATATGAATATACCACAATTTATGTATTCATTCTGTTGATAGACACTTGGATTGTTTCTAGTTTTTGGCTGTTAATGAACAATGCTGCTGTGAACATGTACAGAAGTTTCTTTAGACAATGTACTTGCAGCAGAATTGTAGAATCTTTAGTCTTATTAGATAATAAACTATTTTCCAAAGTGGTGGTACCAGTTTGTTCTCCTACCAACAGTATGTTAGTCTCCCTGTTCAGCCCTTAGCAGTATTGTCAGATGCTTTAAATTTTGAGAAATCCAAACCTTAAGCTTAAAAAAAAATTGGAGAGTAAGGGACTAAAGGTATTGGTTTCTGCTTTAAGAATCATAGCTATTCATTTTCGTTTGTTAAGAGTTGGTTGATATCTTCTGCCTTCTATCTTTCTATCCTCAGAGGGTCAGGAACCTTGTCTGTCTCTTTTACCACTGTGTCGCAAAGAATGCCCTGCAGTTGATACTCAGTAAATATTTGTTGCATGAATTCAGCCTGACTCCTGCTACTATTAACTGAACTACGTGGGATTGTTGGCACAGTCTCTGCTTACTGCAACCTCCGCCTCCCAGGTTCAAGCGATTCTTCAGTCTCAGCCTCCCAAGTAGCTGGGATTACAGGCGCCCGTCACCATGCCTGGCTAATTTTTGTATTTTTAGTAGAGATGGGGTTTTACCGTGTTGGCCAGGCTGGTCTCGAACTCCTGACCGCAAGTGAATTTATTTTATGGTATCTGATTAAGACTGCCCTGTTTTAGCATCAGTCATTTAGCACAGTTTTTGGTGATGGCTATTTGATCACTGATAGTAACTGGACTTTGTTTACCAAAAGCTATTATATAGTCTAAGAGAATCTTATTTGTACCAATGTACTAGTTAAAGTTGGTGCTTATATTTTCAGAAAGAGACTCTTTTTTTTTTTTTTGAAACGGAGTCTTGCTCTGTCACCAGGTTGGAGTGCAGTGGTGCGATCTTGGTTCACTGCAACCTCTGTGGGGTTCAAGTGATTCTCCTGCCTCAGCCTCCCGAGTAGCTGGGACTACAGGCACGCACCATCATGTCCAGCTAATTTTTGTATTTTTAGTACAGATGGGGTTTCACCATGTTGGTCAGGCTGGTCTCAATCTCCTGACCTTGTGATCCGCCTGCCTCGGACTCTGAAAGTGCTGGGATTACAGGCGTGAGCCACTGTGCCCAGCCGAGATTCTATTTTTAAGGAATCACTTACCCATGATTTATGCAATACTTTATTTTCTCACAAAAGAGAATATAGCAGTGGAATTTTCTGCCTATGTTAGACTCCAAGAAGCATTGCTACTTCTCTTATACCTGTTTCTGTTTTGAGCTACTTTGTAGGATACGGTGGATTATCAGAGGTTGGTGTTGCTTGGCTATCTCTCCAGTCTTCAACAGGAACCTCTTTCTCTCCCTTGTATAATCAGTATTAATCCAGTCTTTAATGTCCACCATTCTGCATCTCATTGTCACAGTTGTTTATTAAAACCATAGGGCCATGCCTGGTCGCGTGTGCCTTTATAGTCCCAGCTACTCAGGAGGCTGAGATAGTGCGCTGTGTTCAGGCCTGTGAATAGCCTTTGTACTCCAGCTGGGGCAACATAGTGAGACCTTGTCTCTAAACAGAAACCATAGGATACATGGCTTTGTTTAAATGCATCTTGCTTTGGTGTAATTTACCCATAGAGCACTTTTTTAAAAGGGTGTTTTACATTAAAACTTGTAATAATTCTTTCAGCATTTTGTGAAAGAGCTGGCAACAATGATCTCTCTCTTCTTGTAAGTATTGACACGAGACAAGTCACTTCATTTTTGCTGCACTCATAGGTCAGTTTATTAGAATAACTAGCTTGGGGCTGCGTGCGGTGGCTCACGCCTGTAATCCCAGCAATTTGGGAGGCCGAGGTGGGCCAATGACTTGAGGTCAGGAGTTTGAGACCAGCCTTGCCAACATGACAAAATCATGTCTCTACTAAAAATACAAAAATTAGCCAGGCCTGGTGGCAGGCACCTGTAATCCCAGCTACTCAGGAGGCTGAGGCAGGAGAATTGCTTGAACCTGGGAGGTGGCCGTTGCAGTGAGTGGAGATCACTCCACTGCACTTCAGCCTGGCTGACAGAGCTGAGACTGTATCTCAAAAAAAAGGAGAATCAGCTTGGATTTTTCTGACTTCCATTTCTAAGTATAATCTTTTTTTGAGAGATGACTAAGAAATAGAGCATTCAGAGCTAGTGATGAGATAAAGGAATGGTAATTTTTTTGTTTGTTTTTTTGAGAGAGTCTCACTCTGTCGCCCAGACTGGACTGCAGTGGCATGATTTTGGGGTCACTGGAATCTCCGCCCCACCCTGCCCCCAGCCCGTCCCCCACCACCGGGTTCAAGCAATTCTTGTGCCTCAGCCTCCTAAGTAACTGGGACTACAGGCGCGCACCACCACGCCTGGCTAATTTTTTGTGTTTTTAGTTGAGGCAGTGTTTCGCCATGATGCCAGGCTGGTCTCAAACTTCTGGCCTCAAGTGATCCACCCGTCTTGACCTAAGAATGGTAATTTTGACTAGTAAATTTTTACTAGTCATTTCTTTGCAAATGTATCACCTTCTTTTGTGAGATTTTTCCTTTTTAGGAATAGACAAAATAAGTAGAGACTTGTATGAGATTCAGAATCTAGTTAAGTCTGATTCATATTCTCTATTTCCAACAGAGATTTCCTGTTAGACAAGACAAATTAGAGTTTTCCTACTGACTTAACTTGGTGAGTTTTTACATAGTTTTATTTTAAATATAGTTTAATCATGAGGGAAAAAGCAGAATGAAATGCATAAAAACATTTACCATGACTTAAAAATACACCTCTTGAGTACAATCTACTGTTTCATTTTAGTGCAAATGATAGGTAAAGTTAAAAAGTTAAAGTCATATAAGGTAAGCATGTAAGATTTTCTTTTTAAAATAAGAATCGTTACAGTGTTAAATAAACATTTTTCATAAGTGGCTTCAAAAAAAGTTTTATTTTAAATATTCTTACCTGGAGTAAGCCAGAACTATTTATTCTGATCTTCTCTGGTGATTTCTAGATATAGGATAAGACTTTACAATAATGGTAAGGGGAGAAATGATATTTGAATTTAAATTTTTAATCAGTGGTTGATAATATATGATATGGAAACCTTAGAGTCAGATTATTTTTCTCCCTAGAAAAGTTCCTCAGGAATGCTGGGCATGGTGACTCATGCCTGTAATCCCAGCACTTTGGGAGGCTGAGGCAGGAAGATTGCTTGAGCTCAGGAGTTCAAGACCATTCTGGCCAACATGGTAAAAACCCATCTCTACAAAAAATACAAAAATTAGCCAGGTGTGGTGGCACATGCCTGTAGTTCCAACTACTCAAGAGACTGAGGTGGAGGATAATTTGAGCTCAGGAGGTCTAGGCTGCAGTGAGCCATAATTGTGCCACTGCATTCCAGCCTGGGCGACAGAGCAAGACCTTATCTAAAAAACAAACAAACAAAACCCAAAAACATAAAAGACCTTCAGGGAAATTAGAATTACAGTTTATGAAAAGAGATACTTGGGGCCAGGTGCGGTGACTCATGCCTATAATCCCAGCATTTTGAGAGGCCTAGGCAGGTGGATCACTTGAGGCCAGGAGTTTGAGACCAGCCTGGCCAACATGGAGAAACCCCGTCTCTACTAAAAATACAAAAATTAGCCAGGCATGGTGGCACGTGCCTGTAATCCCAGCTACTCGGGAGGCTGAGGTGGGACAATTGCTTGAACCCAGGAGGCAGAAGTTGCAGGGAGCTGAGATAACACCACTGTACTCCAGCCTGGGCGACAGAGCAAGACTCTGTCTCAAAAAAAAAAAAAAAAGATACCTTAAAGAAATTTGTAGGCTTCATTTTACTTTATAAAAGGAGTTTGATTTTGAACAAATTGCCTCTGTGTGTTTTACCTTGGAGCTCTTATCTCTCTGTGTAACTTACAGAAAAAAACTCTCCACCATTTTGTGTAACATCTTATAACTTTTACTTTGTAGTATGAGATTTTGGCCTCCAAAGCTTGTGTATGTTTTGTCAGAGTTATGTTGGGTTAAATAGGTGTTATTGCATTTTAATCTTTTAAATTCTGACACACATCATCAGGAGCCAGGAAATTCTGTTAAGACAGACATTCTGTCTAACTTTCCCTATTTTGTCTGCCTGTGTGGTTTTACTTTTTCCTTGAGTCATGAATTTTGTAATGAACACTTAAAACAGAAATTCCTGCCCATCCTTTGTTCCATTTCGTTTACTTAGAACTGTAACATTAACATATAATTTTGCTTATTTTTAATAATTTTAGAGGAGGGAATTTATTTTCTGCAGATTGTTTCCAAGTAAGGCACATGGTCCATGTAAATAGTAGTTAGGTTTTTTTAGTTAAGACTGTAAAGGAGAAGATTAAAAACATACATACACCTCTCTTCTCTTTTATAGTTGGAAGGAGGTCTAGGTGCCTTTCAGGAAGAAAAGTATCTCATGGGAATACTGAATTCTTTACTGCTGGATAGTAATAGTTAATGCTGAACATAATCGGTTGCCCTTGTAGGAGACCAAATCCTCTGGAGCAGGTGGGCCTTTTCAGTTTCCAAGTTAATGAACTTATTTCAAAATGTATGCCCTACGACTAGACTTTCTCCTTTGAAATCCATTCCTTGGGTCCCTTCCATAGCCGCATCATGTTAGCAAGAAATATTTTTAAATGGCTTGGCTGAAGTATAGATGGCCAAAGAGAACTGCCTGTTGAATTTGGCTTCTATAAAAACCAGGGGACTCTGTGGGGTTATATAAGCTCTATTTGTTTCATGAAATGACCCTTCTGTTTTTGAATTCCTTGCAGATTGGACATGCTTAAATAGTATTAGGGCCAGCCCTTTCATCTGTTTACTGTTTAGATTTTATAAGGTTCTTCATAGTCGTCATTGAGGGGAGTGGGTGAAAGACCATAACCTTTCAAATTGGAAAATAGCCATGAGAATATTAACCTATGTAATAAATGGAATCTTCTTACCATAGGGCTTTTCCCTGCTTCCTCCTTTTCTGATTCTTTTTTCAGCTCTTCTTTAGAATAAGTAAATTTTCTCAACCTAGAGGAGGCATCTTTTATAATATGTGGGATGTATTAAAATCTTCATCTTTCCCAAGTTCACTCTTTGTGGCCCTAAAGATTTGTCCCCAAGACATTTAGTGGAATCAACACACGATTCTAATTTGTGAGAATGGCGAGGTTGTTGATTGTTTGCGTTTGCCTTTCTGACTTCATTTCTAAAGATGTTCTCTTTTGGAACTGAGACCCACTTTGAAGTGAAATAGCCGCTTGTAATCAGGTTTGTTTCCTGATCCGGATTCCTGTCCTTCCATTTCAGGTATTTCACATTGCGGAAAAGTCTAATCTGAGGAACCCTATTTTCTTTCTTTTTTTTTTTTTTTAAAGCAGCTGGAGGAGTTTTTCTTCCTAGCAGGGGTTCTGTAATTAACAACAGCAGCATGTCACCTGATGGTATTAACCCAGATCTTGTGAAACCTGTGCTTGTTGCGGCCATTATTCTGCTGGATCCTCCATCCAAATGGAGACAGAGGAATTTTTTTCCTCTGATGTTGTTATGTGGATGTGTTTAGCTCAGTAGTCCTTTGTGCCTAAATTAAAAGCAAAACAAAAATTCAAGAAGTCTTTTTAAAGTCCAGGGAGTTGCACTCCTGCAAGGTGGTTGAGTGGCATCTGCCCCTTTCTAAGACAAACTTCAGCATTTGGAGCAGAGATGCATTGCATTCTTCCTGGACATATTTTTGGGGTAGATAATTATGCTAACATGTTTATATCAATAACTGTTACACAGTGGATAGTTTCTAGGGCAAGGGAATGATCCCCCTGCCCTAACTTAACTTGGCATTACATTTTCTGCTTTTTTGATTTTTTTGCTGTCTGGAAAAGTTGCATCCAAAGTGAGAATTATTCCATATTTTAACCTTTGAGCTGGCTGCTAAGGTCTCCTTGGGGACAAGGACGGTTTGTAGTTATTTATAACCTGAAAGAAGAGCAGTAAGCCTGTAAACTGCCAGCACACACCGAGGCTTGGGAGTCGGAGCATTCTGTTGTTATCCTATTGGGTTTAGTGACTTGAGAGTCATGTACCTTCTTATTCATCTTCAGCTTGACTTGATCTATCTAGATGAGCCTTACTGGCTAGGCATTTCTATAAAATTGTAACACAGATTGAGGAGAGGAAGGAGAAATAGCCTTTTTATGTACAAGTGCATATCTAATCCTCACAATCATTTTAGAATCTATACTTAGAGATACCTGTAAACTGGGAAAATCCTACAAGTACTGACTTGAACACATAATACTATGCTTGTTTCTGGGTTTTCCTTATATACAACAGTTACAAAGCAATTCAACTCTTAATTAGAGAAATATTTGGCTATGACAGAAATATGTTCTATATCTTAGCCTGATATAGAAAAAATTTAGTTATATGCTTAGTCATGTTTTTACATATGTACATATTTACACTGATCTGTATTTAATAAATGTTAGTTATCTTTTCTCCATACATCCAGAATCAAACCCAGTGTCAGATACAAAAACAATATAACAAATAAAAGTAGATGCTAAGGATTTCCCTCAATCAATATATTAGAATTTTATTGTAATATGTAGTATTTAACTTGAGGCAAGGTGCAGTGGCTCACGCCTGTAATTTCAGCACTTTGGGAGGCTGAGGTGGGTGAGTCACCTGAGGTCAGGAGTTCGACACCAGCCTGACCAACATGGTGAAACCTCGTCTCTACCGAAAATACAAAAATTACCTGGGCGTGGTGGTGGGCGCCTGTAATCCCAGCTACTTGGGAGACTGAGGCAGGAGAATTGCTTGAACCCGGGAGGCGGAGGTTGCAGTGAAGCGAGACCATGCCATTGTACTCCAGCCTGGGCAACAAGAGTGAAACTCTGTAAAAAAAAAAAAAAATAAAAAATAAAAAATAATTTAACTTGAAATAACTTAGAGTTTAGCTTAGGTTCCTGACAGCTGCTGTAATGGTACTTCTGTAACCAGGATTGACTTATTCTGGGAAATGTACTTTTCTCACTATTGTCTTGTGGATTCAGGAACTTCCCCCCATAGCTCTGTAGGTTTCCTTTTTCTTCTGTTTTCTTGAATTTGAAAAAATTTTTAATCAGGGAAGAGTATAGTTTTGTAATGTACTCAATAAATTCTTAAAGTTGGAGTGACTTGATAGTTTTCCTTTTAAAATGTTTTATTGTTTTAAAAGTATGCCTGGATTCCTGTAGCTACATTCATTCAACAACTTCTAAACTTTAATTTATTAACTAGAACTCATTAGGGAAAAATGATCCCAAAAGAGAAGGAGTCTAGTTACTCAACCAGAATTTCATTGAACAAATATTTACTGAGTGCCTGTTAGGCCATACTAGGCACAGGGGGATACTATTCTCGTTGAGCTTAACTTCCAGTAGGGAGCACAGTAGAGAAGTGAAAAAATAAAAACAAGATAATTTCAGGTAGTGGTAATAAAGAAGAAAATAAAATAGGGCAGTGTGATGAGAGGAACAGGCTAGAAGTGGACGCGGCTTCAGACTGGGTGGTCAGGGAAGACCCCTCTGAAGATAACTTCATTTGATAGGAGACCTAAATTACAAGAAGGACCGACCTATAAAAAGACCTGAGGGAAGAAAGAGCTTTGTGGGCTGAGGAAAGAGCCCAACGTGTTTGTGGATTAGAGTTAAAGGCCTGAGTGACTAAAACATCAGGATTGAGAAGAGTGTTAGAGAAGGTCAGGGAGGTATGCTGAGGCCATGGTGGTCATGACGAAAAGGTTGATTTTACTCAGATAGCAATGGAGGCCACTGAAGAATTCCTTTCTTGTCTCTCATGTGGGTCTGATGTATAAGCCTCTTCACAACTTGGAAAAATTAATTGTAAAGGCTGCTAATTCCTTTTTAAATTTTTAAATTTACTATTTGAATAGGTCACATATTTACATGGTTCAAAATTCAGAAAGTATTAAGAGGAATACAGTGGGATTTCTTCCTACTCAGGTGTACCCAGTTTCCTTCCATGGGAGTAACCAGCATCCCTAGAGCCTTGTGTCTTTTCGGAGATATTCTATATGTTAAAACAAATATACATTTTCTATTAAAAAATAGAGCTTCCTTATTTTTTTAAGAGATGCGTATTATTACATTATCTGTATCATAGTTTATTTAATCCACTGTTGATGAACTTTTAGGTTATTTCCATTTTCATGTGTTTATATATAGTCCCACAGTGAAAAACCTTTTATATTTGTCATTTAAAATGTATCAGTAGGGATACATTTCTAGAAGTGAAATTGCTGGATTAAAGGGGATGTGCATTTTTTACTTTGATAGACATTGCCCTTCACAGAGATTGTAACAATTTATACTCCAACCAGAAATGTTGTCTTTACCCTGGGTAAGTGTTATCAAACATTTTGATCTTTGCCAATTCAGTGGGTGAATCAATGTGTGATTTAATTTGCATTTTTATCTTGAATGAGAGTTGAACATCTTTTCATATATTTAAGAACCACTGGGTATTTCCATTTCTGTACACCATTGGTTGTTCTTTGCCCGTTTTTCTGTAAGACTGTTGTTGACTTTTTTCTTCTTGATCTCTAGATTCACTTAGTAATCCCCCTGTAGGTGCAATGTTTAAGAATTTAAAAAATGAAAACAGGCTGGGCACAGTGGTTCATGCCTATAATCCCAGTGCTTTGAGAAGCCAAGGTAGGAGGATTGCCTGAGGCCAAGAGTTTGAGATCAGTCAAGGCAACATAGCAAGACCCTGTCTCTACAAATTTTTTTTTTTTAATTTTAAAAGAAAGAAAACAACGACAACAGAAAAACAGGCATCCTTAATTTGTAAAGTTTTACAAAGCGTGAACCTGATAAAAGACATAAGAGAACCTCAGTCTTTCCTTTGCTGATTGAGGTCTGTCTGAAACCCTGAGTTTTAAGCAGTGTCTGTAAAAATTTTTTAAGTGTATTTAGTATTTTGTTGGACTAGATTGAACTGCAGAAAGTTTACTCATAACAAATATTCAAAAGTCATGTAAACCTTGCAACAATAGAAGTCAGTATGACCTTTAATAACTACCCTTGGGGTAATGAGAAATAAAAGATTACCTCCTGGGCTATATATGATTGAGCACACTATAACAGAAGAAACCAAAGGCTCCTTTTAGGACACATTAGTTTCTCAAAAATGAGTATACAAAAATCTTGTAGTTTTTTTTTTGTTTGTTTTTGTTCAGTTGTCATTAATCTTTTTGGCATCTTCTGTTTTGGAAAATGCAAACATCTCGGGTTGAAAATAGTTACAACACTGGGGTTTTCTTTACTTGGAAACTGTGCAAAGCTTTAAACCAGAGGAAAACAGAGAGTTAGGCTTTTTAAAAGTCCCTAACAGACCATTCTCTGGCAAGAAGTATGTTCCCAGCCATCTAGCTTGTATATGCTGTGTATTATGTTGAACCACATGAAATTGCTGATATTCAACTATTTTTGTTATATAAAACAACAGTTTCATGATTCAGTCTAATGTCTTCACAATCTTGTTCCTGTCATTTTAAAACTGATGGATATAAGTAAGGCTAAGTCATAGATATCATGTATGAGATTCATGCCTCTCTCTCTGTTAACTGGTTGATTTTTTTTTAATTCTCTGGATAAGTAGATTTGACTGATGATGGAGAAATGCTCATGGGAAATAAGTGAAAGATTTAAAAAGTGACTGCACAAGCTGTCTATGTAACACTTTTCAGAGGGTGTTCCAGCCTAGCTCTGTAAATACTGCAAAATAAACTATTGGGACATTTTCCTTTATTGTACAGGGAATTTCTCTTCTATCTTGAAAGAATTCTGATTATGTAAGAGTTTAGTTCAGATTAGTTACTGATTTTTGTTTTCAAAATGAAATTATAACAAGGCTTTGTCCTCTTATAGAATAAATATATACTTGATACTGGATGAAAAACTCACTTTTACCAGGACTGGGATTAGAGGTACCAGGCTGGGAGTTTTTGGCTTTGTAATATAATTTATCTGAAATAACAAATTATTCGCATTACATTGCAAATCTGATATACTCAGCATTGTTCAAAGGGCTGTTTTAGAGATATGTGAAAAAAACCCAGAAAACTTAATGAACTTGAATGCAACTGGGTGAGTGTTTCAGTCATCAGAGTTTTTTTTTTTTTTTTGAGATGGAGTCTCGCTGTGTCGCAGGCTGGAGTGCAGTGGCACCAACTCGGCTCTCTGCAACCCCCGCCTCCCAGGTTCAAGCGATTCTCCTGCCTCAGCCTTTTGAGTAGCTGGGACTACAGGCACGTGTCACCACGCCTGGCTAATTTTTGTGTTTTTAGTAGACATGGGGTTTCACTATGTTGATCAGACTGGTCTCGAACTCCTGACCTCGTGATCCGCCCACCTCGGGCTCCCGAAGTACTGGGATTACACGCGTGAGCCACCATGCCTGGCCGTCATCAGAGTATTTGTACTGAATGCCTTGAGTTCCAGGCAGGCTGTGCTAGGTGGTAAGGGATAGATAAAACAGTTGCAGCTTCTGTTTAAGGAGCTTAAAGTCTACAGGAGTCAGCAGAAGTGTTCATAAGTATAAAAGAAGGCAGAAAAGAAATGCACCGTAGGTTGAGTTGAAAGCATTATCTGTGCATCACGACAGCATTACAGGTTGAATATCCCCTTATCTGAAATGTTGGGACCAGAGTGTTTTGGATTTCAGATTTTTCCAGATTTTTTGGAATAGTTTTGTTGCATACTTACTGGTTCAACATTCCTAATCTGAAATCCAAAGTGTTCCAATGAGCATGTCATGTCAGTGCTCAAAAACTTTTGGATTTTGGAACTTTTCAGAGCAGGGATGCTCAACCTGTAATACATTTTTGTTTGTCCTTCTGTCTGTCCTCCAAAGTTTAATATTCTAGTTAGAAATTATATTGTTGACTTGAATCACATCAAAACTGGTTAACGACTTCATGGTCTTATAATACCCACTAGGAAGCATTCCATTAGAGATTTTTATTAGTTGCTAGCTGATAATACCTTCATTGGAAATTAAGCAGATTTACAGTTGACAGAGATATTTTAAAGTGTATTTTTTAATGTAACTCGAAGAGGTCTGTTCTCACAGGTCAGAATTTAATAGAGTAAGCAGGAGAATAAATGGTGGTGTATGTTCAGCCTCAGAGTTTGAGCGTACTAGAAAGTTTGGTAAGCTTTGGAAAATAAATTTCTCAATAGAGAATGCAGACAGACAGTCTTAACTTGTTTGAAGGCAGGAGCAATATATTTTGGCTTTAGTTGTCTACTGCAGAGGTTCTCAAACTCTAACCCTCAGGTAGATCTCCTCTTTTCTAAAATTTTTTTCTGCTGGTCATCTGCAGCGGTTGGCATGAAGTGCTAGAGAGTTCATGTAGCACTAGACTACTTTGCTGATGAACATTTTGCCCATGGTTCCTGCTATGAGTGAAATTAATTAGACTTGTGGTGTCCTAGTCAATTTCCTTCACAGCAGGTTGTGTGGTTAGAGCTCCTCAGAGTTTGAGACAGATTCTCCAGTTCTACTGGCTGTGGGGTTAGAGATTTTTAAAAATTAGAAGAAAGGAAAAGATGTAGCTACAAAATAAGTCAGAAGCAAAAAAGCTGGGAAAAAATGGTCAAGATCAAAGTAGTATTTTCTTTTTTCTGGTTATAATAATGAACCAAGGATCAGTAGCAACAATTAAGGCATTAAAATAAACTGATTATTAAAATTTGGCCTTTCCCTGGGCTTAGGTAATTCATAAATTGTTCATTGTTAGATAAGTTTGAAGTTTTTTTAACCTCAAAATAAGTTCAAATTAGTATTTTATGATTACTCAGTGTAGAGCTGTGCCTATAATCCACCTCTCCAGAGCCAAATTTTTTGTTCCTAACTAACGCATAAAATCAAACCTTCATTGCACCCTCTCCCAAAGTAGGAATTTTGAAATTTCACTCTGGCCATTAATGATAATTGGGATTTGTAAAACTAGCTAATTTATACTTACTCATTAATGGAAAAATAAAACAGTTCTTTGAGAATGTGTTTTCCATCAAATGCAAGCCTGTCTTGGAGGTGACCACAGTAGCATTTGGCCTCTTTTCTTCATGTTATCATGGAATCATGAATTACACAAGCCAGGGAAGCCCAAATGCCACTGCAGTGCTTAGTTTGCTAGCTTAAGTGAGATAGCACACCATGTTAGCTTCATCTGTGATTTCACAGATGCCTTAATTGTAAATTCCTGGCCGGGCGTGGTGGCTCATGCCTGTAATCCCAGCACTTTAGGAGGCCGAGGCCGGCAGATCATGAGGTCAGGAGATGGAGACCATCCTGGCTAACATGGTGAAACCCCATCTCTACTAAAAATACAAAAATTAGCTGGGCATGGTGGCGGGTGCCTATAGTCCCAGCTACTCAGGAGGCTGAGGCAGGAGAATGGCATGAACCTGGGAGGCGGACCTTGCAGTGAGCCAAGATCACCACTGCACTCCAGCCTGGGCCACAGAGTGAGGTTCCGTCTCAAAAAAAAAAAAAAAAAAAAAAGGTCAATTCCTGTAAGATAGCATTTATGACCATGGGAATAACATCTATTTATGAGTATTACTCTGTGAAGGCGCACTTGTAGTTTATTAATCTCCTTGTTTATTATTTAAGTAGTCAGTGAATCAGTGAATATTTGTGAGTTAAGTTATTGTGTGATTTGTTGTTACTTTTTTTTTTTTTTCCCTCTGTCTCCCAGGCTAGATTACAATGGCGCCATCTTGGCTCAGTGCAAACTCCACCTTCACCTCCACCTCCTGAGTTCTAGCGATTCTCTGTCTCAGCCTCCCAAGTAGCTGGGATTACAGGTGTGCATCGTCACACCTGGCTTATTTTTGTATTTTTAGTAGAGATGGGGTTTCGCTATGTTGGCCAGGCTGGTTTTGAACTCCTGACCTCAGGTGACCCGCCTGCCTTGGCCTTCCAAAGTCCAGGGATTACAGGCATGAGCCACCATATTAACACCTCTTTCTGCAAAGGATTTGAGGCAGATTCCAAAAATACTTAACATATAAAAGATTAAAAGTTGAGAGAATTATATCAAAGGGAATAATTAAGAAAATAAAACTATTATAGAATGAACATATGATCCTGTATAAAATATAGCATATAAAACAGGCATATGGGCTTACAGTTTTAAGAGATGAGTCACAAACTTGTCTCAGGATTTCCTAGTAGCCAAGCAAGGAGGGCAACATGATCAGTTATAAGATTCATATTGTTTGGCCTTTGAAAACAAACTAGGTGTTCAGGAAATTTCTCCCTTGTATATTATAAACCAGAGATGTGTGATATAATGGAATACATCCTTACACAATTGCTCCAATATCAAAACAATAAAAATAATGCAGAACACTACAAAAAGTAGTTTATACCCCAAGTACCTGTCATCCCTAATTAACAGATATTTGTATTATCATATTTTCCTTGTATCCTTGTTTTAAAAGAATCACAAGAGATAAACTTGAAGTATCTTATATTATTTTCCCAGTCTCCTCCTCCTCCCTGCTTCTCCCAATATGAAACTGATATATAGGCTGTCAAGGCTGGGTTTTTGTTGTTGTTGTTGTTTACTTTTACTACATCATATATAAACCTTAAATTTGCATAAATAATATACTGTACATGTCATTCCTAAACTTGCTTTTTTTTATTAGCGCTGTGTTTGATGGCCATGGTGCTGTAGATCTAGTTCTTTTATTTTATTTTTTTTTATTTTTTGAGATGGAGCTTCGCTCTTGTTGCCCAGGCTGGAGTGCAATGGTGCAATCTCGGCTCACCACAACCTCCGCCTCCCGGGTTCAAGCGATTCTCCTGCCTCAGCCTACCGAGTAGCTGGGATGACAGGCGCACGCCACCACAGCCGGCTAATTTTGCATTTTTTAAAATTTAATTTAATTTTTTTATTTTTTGAGATGGAGTCGTGCTCATCGCCCAGGCTGGAGTGCAGTGGCGCAATCTCGGCTCACTGCAAGCTCTGCCTCCCGGGTTCACGCCATTCTCCTGTCTCAGCCTCCTGAGTAGCTGGGACTACAGGCGCCCGCCACCACGCCTGGCTAATTTTTTGTATTTTTAGCAGAGACGGGGTTTCACCGTGTTAGCCAGGATGATCTCGATCTTCTGACCTCGTGATCTGCCAGCCTCGGCCTCCCAAAGTGCTGGGATCACAGGCGTGAGCCACCGCGCCTGGCTAGTTTTGCATTTTTAGTAGAGACAGGGTTTCTCCATGTTGGTCAGGCTGGTCTCAAACTCCCAACCTCAGGTGATCTGCCTGCCTCAGCCTCCCAAAGTGCTGGGATTACAGGTGTGAACCACTGCGCCCAGCCTAGTTCATTAATTTTAAATTCTGAAGTATAGTTTTCCATTATATGGAAATAATACAAATTAGTTATCTATTCCCCTACTAAAGGATTTTTAGTTTGTTTCTAGTTTTTCACTGTTATTAACGGTGCCACATTGAAAACCCTTGTCTGTATTTTGTGGCCACATGTAGAGTTTCTCTAGGGCAGCAGTTCTCAAAGAATTATCTGGGAACTTGTTAGAAATGCAAACTTGGGCCCATCCCAAATCTCTGAATCAGAAACTCTGGGGGTGGGGCCAGCAATCTGTTTAAAAGGAGATTCTGGTCCACTCTACACTTCAGAATCACAGCTGTAGCACATGTATCGTTAAAAGTGGAATTAGTAAGTTTTAGGGTACATGTATTTTCCACTGTACTAGATACACCCAATTGATTTCACAGAAACAATTTATATATCAATTTTTTATTCAGTCCGTTTGTCATACGTTACAAGCTTTTTTTTTTTTTTTTTTTTTTTTTTTTTTTTGGTAGTCTTTTGTCTTTGTTTATTATGGTGCTTAGAAATTGTAACCAAGCCGGGCGCGGTGGCTCAAGCCTGTAATCCCAGCACTTTGGGAGGCCGAGATGGGCGGATCACAAGGTCAGGAGATCGAGACCATCCTGGCTAACATGGTGAAACCCCGTCTCTACTAAAAATACAAAAAACTAGCCGGGCGAGGTGGCGGGCGCCTGTAGTCCCAGCTACTCGGGAGGCTGAGGCAGGAGAATGGCGTAAACCCGGGAAGCGGAGCTTGCAGTGAGCTGAGATCCAGCCACTGCACTCCAGCCTGGGCGACAGAGCGAGACTCCGTCTCAAAAAAAAAAAAAAAAAAAAAAAAAAAGAAATTGTAACCAAATTCACCAATTAAAAAAAATTGTGGCCAGACATGGTAGCTCATCCCTGTAATCCTAGCACTTTGGGAGGCCAAGGTGGGCATACTGTTTGAGTCTGGGAGTTCAAGACCAGCCTGGGCAACATGGCAGAACCCTGTCTCCACAAAAAAATACAAAAAATTAGCAAGGTGGTATGGTGGTGCATGCCTGTTGTCCCAGCTACTCAGGAGGCTGAGGATTGCTTCAGCCTGGGAGGCAGAGGTTGTAGTGAGCCAAGATCGAGCCACTGTACTGCAGCCTGGGTTACAAAGTGAGACCCTGTCTCAAAAAAAAAGTAAAAATTGTATATATTTGAGGTATGCAACATAATATTTTGATTTGCATATGCATAGTGAAATGATTACTATAGTCAAACCAATTAACATATCCATTATCTGACAGTTACCTTTTGTGTGTACGTGTGTGTGCGCACGTATGTGTGTACGTGTGTGTGCGTGTGCACGCGTAGGTGGTAAAAGCACCTAAAATCTCTTCTGGCAAACTTCCATTGTACAATACAATATTATTAACTATAGCCCTCATGTTGTACAGTCGATCTTCTCTAGATGGATTAATCTTACCCATCTGCAACTTTGTATCCCTTGAACCTACATCTCCCCAGTCTACTCCCTCATCCCCAAGTTCACCAGTTTTTTGAATGACTTTGGTATTTAGAAAGGCTTTGGAGGGAAGAATTTTGAGTTGGATTTGATTTGCTACTGAGACACCCCATTGAGATATATAGCAGTTATTGGAGAATGGTCTGAGGCTTATGAGAGAGGTGAGAGTTGTAGAGATTTGGAAAACATTTGTATAAAGGTAGAAATTTGACATTGTTGGGATGGATGAAATTGCCATAAAGATATGTCTGACTGATGAAAAAACAAAAAATTGACATAAAGAGAATGTAGATTGAGAAAATGATTGAGGATTAAACCATGGGGAGCAACAGTGGACGAAGATAATCTAGTAAAAGAAACTGAGGAATGATCACAAAACAGAGCAAGGAGAAGAATCTGAAATATCAAGTGGTGACAGGAATGTAAGCAGGGAGAGATCACGAATGCTTCAGAGAAAGGAATACATCTAAGAAAGGTGTAAAAATATTCCCCTTCAAGAGAGCAGCTAGCAATGGGTTGAGGAATAGAAGGCTCCTTAAGTTTGCAGTGAAGCATAGGAGAAGATGAAGCAAACTTAGAGAGGGTAACA
The DNA here is from genome assembly GCF_043159975.1 of Macaca nemestrina. NCBI lineage: Eukaryota > Metazoa > Chordata > Mammalia > Primates > Cercopithecidae > Macaca > Macaca nemestrina. The sequence continues at coordinate 59,573,864 of NC_092141.1, forward strand.
AGGTCATTTTGCTTTAGGAGTAGAGTATTTGTACCCCAAAGGAAGGAGCCCATGGCAAGTTATGTCTGGTGTTAATGATGCTGTCTCCTCTTCAGGCAGCCTTTTCATAGATACACTTTAAATACCCTTTGAGTAAATTCATTCAGCAATATAGTTATTGAGTATTGTGCAGAGGTATAGGGTGATATAATTGTGACTAGGTGACTACTTTACATTAGATAGTCTTCTCTGGTGTTAACATTTAAATTTAGGACCTCAGCCGGGCACGGTGGCTCACGCCTGTAATCCCAACACTTTGGAAGGCCAAGGCGGGTGGATCACCTGAGGTCGGGAGTTCAAGACCAGCCTGACTAATATGGAGAAACCCCGTCTCTACTAAAAATACACAATTAGCCAAGCGTGGTGGTGCATGCCTGTAATCCCAGCTTAGGAGGCTTAGGCAGGAGAATCACTTGAACCCAGGAAAGGTAGAGGTTGCAGTGAGCCGAGATCACACCATTGCACTCCAGTCTGGTCAACAAGAGTGAAACTCCATCTCAGGGAAAAAAAAAAAAAAAATTAGGACCTCAATGGTAAGGAGCCACTCGAACAATATGGAGACAAAACTTCCAGTCTCTAGCAGGTCAAACAATAGTTAGGATAGTATCTCAATAATTTAATAAAGTCTTCTTGCTCTTGGATCTGACCAGGGTGAAGAGGGAACAGAAATCTTTGCTCCCTGACTTTGGAAATCTCGTTTAACCTTCAAACTGGCGATGTCAAGGGTTCCAAGTCCTCCACCTCCGGCAGAAATGTCGAGTGGCCCCGTAGCTGAGAGTTGGTGCTACACACAGGTAAGTTGACGTTTTCACCCTGTGAATCTTGCATCTGGGGAGGATTTGGTGGACGAAAGGGGTAGGATTGCTTTTCCACATTGGACTTCCTGCTTTCTCTGGAACATAACTGCCAAAGAGCTGATAGATAAGGTACTTGTTAGCCTCAGGTGCCTTAGTTTTCCATGTGGAATCTAAATTCCCTAGGCTAGTGTTTTTCAGTGGAGGTTGAAAGGGGGAATCTTTGAAACTAGATCTGGTTACATTGCCCTTGATGAAAGTGTGTTCTAAGTTTCCTCTGTTGGGGAAACAAGTTTGAGATGTGCAACCCCAGGCAGTGACATCACCATTTTAGTAACAGAGACCCATTTTAAGTACAGTTTTATCATATGCTTTCCCAGCCCTGTCCATGGTGGTGGTGGGTTTTTGTTTTTTTTTTTTTTTTCCCTGTCTATGTTTCTCTCACTTTCCATCCAGTGTTCTCAGCAGCTGAAAAAAGTTATAAAAGCTATTGGTCAGTATGAGATTTCTTAAAATGTGGATGAGGAACCTAAGGTGAGAAAAACCTGAAAACTGCTATCTTCCTATCAGGATCATGCAGAGGGAGGGAGGGGAAATGATAATCTGCTCTTCAGCCTTTTTCTTCAGGTTGTCCACTTCCTGTTTAATTCCTTCCTGTTTTTCTGTCAACAGATCAAGGTAGTAAAATTCTCCTACATGTGGACCATCAATAACTTTAGCTTTTGCCGGGAGGAAATGGGTGAAGTCATTAAAAGTTCTACCTTTTCATCAGGAGCCAATGATAAACTGAAATGGTGAGGAAGAATACGTCTAGCTATAAAAATTTTTCTGAAGTTGTCTGTTTTGTTTGTTTTTATGGGACACTGAAAAGAATGTAATTTCCATGAGGGCCGGGACTTTTGTTTTGTTCTTACTGTATTTCCCAGTGCCTAGCACATAATAGGTACTCACTAAATATTTGTTGAATTAATTCAATGAGTGTATCAGAAATCAGCAAACTCAAGCTATAGGGTAATGCAAATAAATAAAGAAGGCCAGTGTTATAAATGATACCCATAAATGGAATGACTGGTGACTGCTTGGCAAACTAGTGAGTGTTCTAAAAGAGATGCTGGCTACTCAGCTCCAGCTAACTATAGCTATGCATGAGTAAGGACTGACCCTTGCCAGATTTTCTGATTTTTCAGGAAAAGCAAGAAATCTAGATTTTAACATAAAAATCTCTTTAAGTTGCCTGCTTTTAAACAGGAAAGGGGATTTATTTGCTTATGTAACTGTATTGACAGGGTATAGGATGGGTTTGAAGGTAGCTTGATCCAGCAAGCCAGTGGTTAGAGTAAGAACACCATCTCTGTCCTGGCCCTGCTCTCCACGCTCTTGGACATCTCAGGTCTAGCTTCTCTTGTGCTTGAAGGGTGACTGGCAGTAGCAGTGGGTATAATCTACTACATGCCAGCGAAAGTCTTTGAGCTTTCGCTGAACTGTGTGGCCAGGAATATGTCGTACATGCACCAATTGTTTTATGTCTGCATTCCCTGAACTAATCCCTGGAGCAGGGAAAATATGATCGAGGAGTGGGGATCAGTCTTATACAGACTATGTGTCATCTTGCCTGAGGAGCAGGCAGTTGAGGATACAACCATATACCCACTGCAAAGACCAAACACATGTCTCTGAACCGCCAGTTTTGACCTCTGATAACCCACCAAAAGTTATTTTTCATTAATTTAGTATTTGTTTGCTATATATTGTGCATTTTACTACTAAGTGTTGAGAGAGATGTTTATTCTTAGACATCGTATTTAAATCCTCATCATTAGCAAGGTGTATAGTAATGTATGTGGCATATGCACTCCCTAGAGAGACACTGGATTGGGCCACCTGTTTGAGAGAGGTTCAATAATACAGACAAGGCCTAAGGATACATGTGACCTATGTATTGCATGTGGTAGAAGCAGTGTATGAAACCCATGCATTTGACTAATGACATTTACAACTTAGTTGAACCTATTCTGTCTGAATTTTGTTTTGATCTCTCCATAACAGATTGGCATCTCTAACACTATTTAGAAGTCTGGCCTGGAATTCTGTGCTATGTAATGAGAATTTACTTTTGTCTGTGCTTCCTTCATATTGCATCTTTTATTTTAGTCTTAGAATGTTATTGCCAGATTGGGAAAATATCTTTAAAAGATTATGTATATTATTATTATCTATAAAAGATTATTCACACTTTTTTTTTTCTTTTTTGAGACAGTCTCACTCTTATCGCCCAGGCTGAAGTGCAGTGGTGCAATCTCGGCTCACTGCAACCTCTGCCTTCTGGGTTAAAGCGATTCTCCTGCCTCAGCCTCCGGAGAAGCAGGGATTACAGGTGCCTGCCAGCACATCTGGTATTTTCAGTAGAGACCGGGTTTCAGACCATATTGGTCAGGCTGTTCTCAAACTTAAGTGATCTGCCCGCCTTGGACTCCCAAAGTGCTGGGATTACAGGCATGAGCCACCGTGCCTGGCCCACACATTTCTTTTTTTTTAATTTTTCTTTTTTTCTTTTTTGAGACGGAGTTTCACTCCTATTACCCAGGCTGGAGTGCAATGGCACTATCTCAGCTCACTGCAACCTCTGCCTCCCAGGTTCAGGCGATTCTCCTGCCTCAGCCTCCCGAGTAGCTGGGATTACAGGTGCCTGCCACCACGCCCAGCTAGTTTTTTTCTTTATTTTTTATTTTTAGTGGAGACAGGGTTTCACCATGTTGGCCAGGCTGGCCTCGAACTCCTGACCTCAAGTGATGCGCCTGCTTTGGCCTCCCAAAGTGCTGAGATTACAGGGGTGAGCCATCGCACCCAGCCTGTTGTTTACTTTTTAAAAGGTGACCCATTTTGCTCTAGAAAAGTGGTTCCCAGCCGGGTGTGGTTGCTTATTCCTGTAATCCCAGCACTCTGGGAGGCTGAGGCAGACGGATTGCTTGAGCTCAGGCATTCAAGACCAGCCTGGGCAATATGGCGAAACCCCATCTCTACAAAAATTAGCTGGCCATGGTGGTGCACATCTGTAGTCCCAGCTACTCAGGAGGCTGGGATGGGAGGATCACCTGAGACCAGGGAGATCGAGGTTGCAGTAAGCCATGATCATACCACTGCGCTCTAGCCTGAATGACAGAGTAAGACCCTGTCTCAAAAAAAAAAGAAAAAAAAGTTGCTCCCAGCTGGTTATTCTACTGAATTATATTCTTCTTTGAGGCCTGGATTTGTTTTTTAAACATCTCCCTCTCTTGAGTCTGATGTTCCAGTTCTATCAAAATGGATGCTTTTGACATTTTTTTTTTTTTCTGTTTTGGACAGGTGTTTGCGAGTAAACCCCAAAGGGCTAGATGAAGAAAGCAAAGATTACCTGTCACTTTACCTGTTACTGGTCAGCTGTCCAAAGAGTGAAGTTCGGGCAAAATTCAAATTCTCCATCCTGAATGCCAAGGGAGAAGAAACCAAAGCTATGGGTGAATGTTCTCCTCTTTGTTCAACTCTTAAGTTTCACATCCAGAAGTTTCATACACTGACAAGTTGTGGCTTTGATCTGGTGTTTGCGTAACCTTAAATATGACTTTTTTTTTTTCACCCCAGAGAGTCAACGGGCATATAGGTTTGTGCAAGGCAAAGACTGGGGATTCAAGAAATTCATCCGTAGAGATTTTCTTTTGGATGAGGCCAACGGGCTTCTCCCTGATGACAAGCTTACCCTCTTCTGCGAGGTAAGTCCTTGTATTCTGCTGAGACTAGCAGTTCCCAGACCTGATGAGTATTGGTAGACTTAATTATATCAGGGATGTAGAGTAAGAAAAAACCCCAAGTGGCGTAGTGCTGCACAAATGTTATTTATGTGACTTATTGAGCTACCTGATGATTTCAAGGTTGTTGGGCATCTCAGCTTTCCATTTGTTACTGTTCTGAAAAACAAAGATTGTGTGCTACCTTGGTATGTGTCAGTTTTAAGTTGCTTGGGTCAGGAGTTTTCACTGTGGGATTTTTTTCAGATAGCATTTGAAAGAACTGTCACATCAAGCTAAATATGTGTATCTGTTCTTTATACTTTCTGGCTTCTTAAGTGTGAGGGCCATGTGTGTTTGCACATTACTTTCCTTTTCTGCTCTTTGAACTAGATTCTTATCAAGAGTTGAGGCCTATGGTTTGTCTTGCTGGAGTAATTGTGAAATAGGAAGGTGAGAACCATTTTTTTCTAGGGTGAAGGCTATGTAAAGCTCTCTAACTCAGCTCAGAGAGCTAGCTGTAGTCAGTTAGGAAAGTCCTTTCACCAATGACCTAAGAGCTTTTCCCAGGTTTACAGGAGAAGCCTTGAAGTAAAATTCCCAAACCAAGAATGAGTTGGAAAGTGGTTTCTTTAATGAGTATATACCGATTAGTCATTTCATGCTGTTATGAATACATTTAGAAATACAAGCTCACGGTGTAATAAATGAATAAAATCTACAGTCAACTGGGGCATTAGTGTTCGCTGCACATAGTGTGGTTGAGGAACCACTTCCTGAGCAGCACCGCTCGATAATAATAAACAGTGTATCATCATGGGGGATGGTGCGGTTGTTCCCCAATTGCCAGCTTGCTCTATCAAATAATAGGCTCACACTGTGAGTTAATGACAGTTTCAAAGGCATATCACCACCTGAGTAGCAGGGAAGGGAGTCCCTTAGGAATCTTGCCCTTTTGCAGAAAAGGCCTAGCTGTCAGTAGCAGGCTTCTGTATTTCTTTCTTTCTTTTTTTTTTTTTTTTGAGACGGAGTCTTGCTCTGTCACCCAGGCTAGAGTGCAGTGGCATGACCTTGGCTCACTGCAGCCTCTGCCTCCCAGATTCCAGTGATTCTCCTGCCTTAGCCTCCCGAGTAGCTGGGATTACAGGCGTGTGCCACCAGGCCTGGCTAATTCTTGTATTTTTAGTAGAGATGGGGTTCCACCATGTTGGCCAGGCTGGTCTCGAACTCCTAACCTCAAGCGATCCACCTCCCTCAGCCTCCCAAAGTGCTGGGATTACAGGTGTGAGCCACCATGCCCAGCCAGCTTTCTGTATTGCAACAGAGTAGTTGCAAATGATTCGAAAACTTTGGAGGCAGTTTCTTACAATACCACACTAAATATGTAAAATATAGTTTGCATAAATTGGTATCCCTTCTCCTTTTTAATTACTAAGTAAAAGAAGGAAATGCTAGAGTGATAGCATCTATAATAAATACATAAAATGTGGCAGTTCTTTTATGTCTGATAAACTTGGAGTGTGAATTCTGTGTAGATCTTAACTGGTCACAGATTATACTCAGTTGCCTGAATGAAGAAATGAGAATTTAGTTGGTTTTACATGAGGTTAGATGTTATGTAAACAGATCACAGTTTGAATCTTCACCTATCTTAGAGACTTGCATTTCAGAAAAACTTAAAAATAGTAGAAAATTCTAGTTTCTATTGGAAATGAAAGCCAGTCTTGAAACTGTTCTTTGAAGAAAATCTCCCCTAAATACTGCATCTGGCAATATTAGGCAATACCATAACCTTTACTGCAGCTTTTTTGAGTCCACAGTGGGTCCAGCCTTTTCTCATATGCTTCCCACTCTCTTCCCAATCCATTCCAGCTGCTCCAACCCCTGTCTTCACAGTCTTGATTTGGAAACCAGTTGGCCTTCCCTCACTTGGCAGTCTCTTATCCTGTGGTTGAATCCGAGGCCAAGTTCCAGCTCGGTCTCTCTCTCCCTTCACTTCCCCATATGAAATTCTCTTAGGAGAAATCCTGTGGTTAAGTTTAGATGTGCCTTGACTTAGATGGGAAGTGAGATGACACTTTAGAAACGAGGAGATGTTGAACAGGGAAGCGTCTGCTGGGTTCTGCTGATGCCATCGGTTTTTTACCATCGAACCAGGTGTGCCATCTGTTCCTCTCACACTTCTCTGTTGGCCACAGGTGCTGAGTGTTGCTTCTCATACTTGGGCTTATGCCTAGTGAGACTTGTTTCTGTTCCAAGGCTCTCTGTGGACTTAGTAGCATTCAGCGTTGCAAGACGGTTGCGTGGGGGTGTGTATTGGATGTGTGGGTTTTAAAGATGTCTGCAGCTCATCTAAGTTCTTAGCACTTTTCATAGCTAGATCATTTTTGGTGCACATTTTATCCATTGACCTGTTATTTCCCTTCTATCAGTGGAATATTTATAAACACATTTATTTTAATTCATATGTACATTTTATTTGTTACTGGTTTAATTAGTATTGTCATATTATTTAGAGGCATTTATGAAATTGATGTCCATATAAAAATCTAGGTTCTAGTACCCCAGTGCCCCATTCCTCACTCAGCCTTTGGCTCAGGCACTCTCATTCTCATCCTGATATAATAAGTACAGTTGTTTCATAGGGATTCTGGTGCTCCCAGAGGCCACAAGAGGGACTCCTATGGTGGAAGACCGAGAAGCACCCATTTATGTTTGGCCTTTATTTCAGTGGTATTCCTGTTGTTGAATGTTTAAATGAAATTAGATTGTGAACTCTGAAAATGATGAATGGGTGGTCTTATTTATAATGTGCCCTACACTGAGTTCACTTTCAGACAAGATCAGGCATGTTCAGGGTGATATGACTGTAGACACTGAGATCACTTTCAGTTCTTAGTGATGTTTTACCTATTAGGAAATGTGGCAGTTCTTCCAAGTTGATATTGCTTAGTTAACTTATTTGAAAGCATTTCCAAAGCATTTCCTGAATTGTCCCTTATTACAGTCCTTTGAGCTAGGTTTAGTTCTGTTTTCTTCATTTCATGTTACAAGGGGAGAGAAGCAGTGCCTAAGGAGACAGGTAATTTTTCCTAACATTGTGCAGCAAACTAGTGTGAGGGTCATGTCAGCTCCCTATTTTCTATCTCTAGTCCTCTGCACTACACTAAGTGGAGCTGAATGCCATTCACCCAAGGAAGCACAAACTCGGGTCCCAAGTTTTCTTGACAGAGCATTTACTTTGGTAATAAAAGAGAGAGACGTGAGAGCCAGGAGTGGTAGCACACGCCTGTGGTTCCCAGCTACTCCTGAGGCTGATGCAAGAGGATCACTTGAACCCAGGAGTTCGAGGTTGTGGTGTGCTATGATCGTGCTTATGAATAGCCATTGCACTCCTACCTGGGCAACATAATTAGTCCCTGTCTGTAAAATAAACAAATAGAGACATGAAAGCATGTTTAAATTCCATTTAAAATTTTCTTTTTAATAATTTGGTCCACAGAAAATCTTCATGAAATATTTCAGCTTCTGTTGACCCTTTTCTCCAATTATTTATATTGAAAACAAATAACCATTAGCAGTAAAGATGCATTGTATTCCAGCTTTACCATATATGCCTTTGACAGGTAGATAATCCCAGTACTTCTTTGTGATGTTGCATCTAAAGATGAAATATGAAATAACATATAAATGTGAAATATCCAGACACTAATTAACTTTATTTTAATTTTTTAAGAGATGGGATCTTGATCTTGCCCAGGCTGCAGTGAAGTTGCTTAATCATAGCTCACTATAACCTGTATCCCAGCACTTTGGGAGGCCGAGGTAGGAGGATCATTCTATCCCAGAAGTTTGAGACCAGCGTGGGCAACATAGTGAGACCCTGTCTCTACAAAAAATTTAAAAATTAGCCAGGTATGATGGCACATGCCTGTAGTCCTAGCTCCTTGGGAGAGTGAAGCAGGAGGATTGCTTAAGCCCAGGAGTTGGAGGCTACAGTGAGCTGTGATCCCACCAGTACCACCGCACTCCAGCCTGGGCAACAGAGGGAGACCCTGTCTGTAAATTTTAAAACTAATTGTTTTACACACACACACACACCCCCACACCCCATAGCCTGGGAATAGGTGTTGTTGCCAAATTTTAAATAAGTGAATCTATTCATTTTTACCTTTTTATCCTTTAATTATTGGATTATTTGAATATATTATTTGTACTGGATGAAAATACCATTATTTGGTTGTTCTTGACTACACAAATGGTGATTCAATAGGTAATATCATTGTAGGTTATAAAGCATGAGAATATACTAAACCTACCACTCAACCTAAAAATATGACCAATAACTTGAAACTAACCTGTAATGCTTCTCCCTAATCCCTAAGATTTGTTTCCCCACTCAGAGGATGATAACTATTTTGAATTTTATGTTATCATGTACTTGTTTATTATTTGTATGTCTGAATAATACATTGTTTAGGTTACTTGTTTTGGAGCTTTATAAAAATGGTGTCAGGCTGTATGTAGTCATCTTTTTTTTTTTTTTTTTTTTTTTTTTTTTTTGAGACGGAGTCTCGCTCTGTCCCCCTGGCTGGAGTGCAGTGGCGCGATCTCGGCTCACTGCAAGCTCCGCCTCCCGGGTTCCCGCCATTCTCCTGCCTCAGCCTCCTGAGTAGCTGGGACTACAGGCGCCCGCCACCGCGCCCGGCTAGTTTTTTGTATTTTTAGTAGAGACGGGGTTTCACCGTGGTCTCGATCTCCTGACCTTGTGATCCACCCGCCTCAGCCTCCCAAAGTGCTGGGATTACAGGCGTGAGCCACCGCGCCCGGCTTGTAGTCATCTAAGACTTGCTTTTTTCACATTATGTTTCTAAAATTTATATAACTATACTTCATCCATATTTAGTGCTGTATATAATAGTCTTGTGTGAATGTATAATTTATTCATTCTTTTGTTGATGGACATTTAGGTTGTTGCTAATCTTTTGCTAGTAGAAATATTGTTCCTGCTGTAAATAATTTGTAGGCAGTGTCTGTTTTTCCTAGATTGTTTTAATTATATAGAAGTTTAATTTCCCTGGGTTTTACTTTATGTATAGATGAAATGTACAAGAATTGGCACAATCTTTAGTTTTTTATGAAATTTGTTTTTTTAAGAAAAGGATTGACTTTAAAAGTGAGACCCTTTTACAAGTTGAAGTTAAGGAGATTATACAGCCTTCCTGAGACATTTTCATGCAGTCATTTATAAGATGACATAAATGTCACAGTCACGTCATCTTCACAGCTGCAGTTCTGAATGAGTCTCCACAGTCAACTTTATAGGCATTAAAAAAAAAAATCTTTAGTTTTTCTCAAAATGGTCTCATTTTAGCATCATCATTTGCAGGGGAAAACAATCCCTTTCTAAGTTAAAAGTTTGGGCTCTGAAGACTCATTTGTGAATGCCATTTAGAATTTATTTTTAATTAAGCGTATTTAATGTTGGTGAGAGGTGCCAGACATTCAGAGCTCTGGAGACTCCAGGCATCTATATATCCACAGAACAAGCCTGGCTCAGACAATAAGGGTACATTCTCTTTTCTGCTGTGTTCCTGTCTGAGTCCAGAGAGAAGAATTGCCCCAGTGAGAGATGTCACAGCCTTTGGGCCTCACTCATTACCACATGTGCATCTAACCAGCAGAAGGCCCACTGGTAACCATGGTTTGATTATGTGAAATTCAGTTTAGCTCTTCTTGCCAATTCATTTCACCCAGTCTACTAAATTGCCATCAAGTGTTAATGACTTTGGGCTCCTGTCAACCTGGTTTAATTCAAACCAGGAACCCAGTGCCAAAAGCGTTCTCCATTCCCTTCATTGGCCATCCCAGGAGATTCCTGCCTTTCCCTGTGAGAAAGTCAGATTTAATTGGTCTTTTCCTTTTTTTTTTTTTTTTTTTAAATTAGTATTTTGGAGCTATAACTGAGAACAGGCAACTTCTACTTTTGGTGTTAATGTTATATCAAAGAAGTGAGGGTATTAATATGAGAAAGTGGCAGAAGCAAATTAGAGATCTTACAAAGGACAAGAGAGAATCTCTGTGGGATGGTTCGTACTGGGTCCTAGGCTATTAAAATAATGTTATAATCTGGCTCTGATAAATGTGATACTAATGCCAAGTATATTCATAAGTGATTAACTTGGCTGCTTCACTGCCCAAGACCATAACGGCTAGTTTTAAACAAATGAATAAATTTCTTGACCCGATAGTAAATATCTCATTCTGCACAGAAGGAACTACAGGTCATTAACTTTGCCTCTGGGTTTATGACTGCGTTTAAGGGATGACTTGCATCTTGAAGGTTAAAAGAAATCTGGGTCATTAAGGATGTTCCTAAGCTGTCTTTCTCATCTTAGTGTTAGGAATAGCAAGAGTGGGGAGCTAATTCTCAAGGTTTGTGAGTTCTGCTTTGAATTTAACTTTTCTAACAATGTGATATAGGAGATGAAGCATAACAATGATTGTTAGGCAGACGACTGATCTGCGGCATCCTATCTACAGTTTGGCAACTGACATTTATTTTATGATGTTGTATGATTTATAAATCCTTGTATTTGGTACCCTCACAGATTTTTCTGAGTTTCATTGACTCACCTAGAAGTTAACTTGGTTTTTTATCTAGGCTGAACTAGTTAAAACATGCTTCTGCTGAAGCCATAGTGGGAAGTTGGGATTCCTTTATAAACCTGTTGTCATCATTATCTTCCAAAGCTATAAGTGCATGTGTAGCTACAGCCAGGCATCTTGTATGTCATTATCACAACTGACTAAAGGTATAAAAGTGTGGGATACTCACCCAGTTTTCACTACTAGAAAGATCTTCCAAGTCTGGTCCTTACTGACAATGGGTCAGTAATGTCATGTTCATTAAACTAATATTTTTGAAGAAGTGCCAGTTATTTACTAGGCCTTGTAGAAGATGCATTTTATGTGCATGTTCTCGACCTAATTAAAATAACTTCTTATAGGCTTCAGTTATTATATTTGGCGAGGTGCAGTGGCTCACGCCTATAGTCTTAGCACTTTGGGAGGCCAAGGATGGAGGATCGCTTTGAGCCCGGGAGTTCAAGATCAGCCTGGACAACATAGTGAGACCTTGTCTCTGTAAACAAATAAAAAATTAGTCAGGTGTAGTGGCATGTGCCTGTAGTCCCAGCTACTCCAGAGGCTGGAGTAGAAGGATTGCTTGAGCCTGGGAGGTCAATGCTGCAGTGAGCCATGATCATGCTACTGGACTCCATCCTGGGAGACATAGTGAGACTCTGTCTCGGAAGAAAAAAAGGGGGGGGGGGGATTAGATTCTTGTCTCTAGAGTTTAATTTAAATGGTAATATTTGTAGGAGTTCTTTGTATTGAACTTAAGGCAGAATAAGGTAAATACTTGAGGTTTAACGTTTGTTTCTGTCAGTTTTGTCTCTCTGGCACCTTTGCCCAGGTTTGTAGTCTGAGGGAGGTGAAGCTTATTAGAAACTGGAGGAAAAGGAGGTTTGTGGGGCTCTCTCCCCATTGTCCTGAGATGGTATAGAATAAGTCTGATTGTGACAGAAAAGGAGTTACTTGATCCTGGGATAAAACCTTGATTTGTGGAGGTGGTTTCAAGATAATATGATTAATATTAGTATCTGAATGTACTACAGCAATGAGGTAAAAGTCATCTCTCTATCTGGTGGCAAAAAAATTCCTGGTAACAAAAGCTTGGCTTGTGTTTCCTTGTCTTTCACAGGTGAGTGTTGTGCAAGATTCTGTCAACATTTCTGGCCAGAATACCATGAACATGGTAAAGGTTCCTGAGTGCCGGTTGGCAGATGAGTTAGGAGGACTGTGGGAGAATTCCCGGTTCACAGACTGCTGCTTGTGTGTTGCTGGCCAGGAATTCCAGGCTCACAAAGCTATCTTAGCAGGTTGGTATTTATTCATGAGGATAATTTATAGTTTTGGTGAATTAAGGAAAAACAAGTGATTGCATAATCACCTTTTGAACAACTTCAACTTTTTGAACTCAACTACAAAACAAACTACAGCTAAATACACCTTTGTATTCTGGTAACATTAATGCTCAGAACCAAAAAAGCTGCTCTCTAAAATGAGATTTCTGTTTTTCCTCTCTGTAGTGGACCTAGGCCATCATTTTCAAGGAATGGATGATGATGTACAAAGGTATTGAATGCCTTTGCCCCTAGAAAGTAGATGTTAGAGCACCAGTTAAGAGCAGGTATCAACCCCTAGATAGGGGTGTAGGATGTAATGGAGAGGATTCTATACTCAGGACTAAATGCCATCTAGCTAGTCCTCAGCCCTGAAGGGGTTAGCCCTCTCTTCAATTTAAACATGCTAGAAGAATTAAACTCTTGCCCCTGACATGGAGGATCAGTTCTTGCTCTAATAGACCCATGGTTTTCAAGACCAGGGAGATTGACACCAAGGAGGAACTGATGAGGAAGGACCGACTTCACCACCCAGGGAAGGGTAAAAACCATCGCATACTTCTCTTAAGACCATAAGACCCAACAGGAAATTGCGTGAACCTTCAAGTAACACACTTCTTACTAAGACCCTCAGCTCTGTCATTCTAAAGTACACACCTGGTAAAACCTCACACTGCCTCAGTCTAAACATTTTCCTGTACCCTCTCACAACTGGCTGTTACTGTGTAATACTCAAGGGAGTCACGGGCACAGTGGCTCATACCTGTAATCCCAGCACTTTGGGAGGCGGAGGCGGCTGGATCACCTGAGGTCAGGAGTTTGAGACCAGCCTGGTCAACATAGTGAAACCCCATCTCTACTAAAAATACAAAACTTAGCTGGGCATGGTGGCACGCGCCTGTAATCCTAGCTACTCCAGTGGCTGAGATAGGAGAATCGCTTGAACCTGGGAGGCGGAGGTTGCAGTGAGCGGAGATCATGCCACTGCACTCCAGCCTGGGCAACAAGCAAGACTCCATCTCGGGGGGAAGAAAAACAAAACTCAAGGAAGTTTGTAACTCTTTGGTTAGCGTCTCCACACTTAGCTAGGCCCTCAACACCGCCAATAGTTTTTCTACAGATGTTTAGGCAAATCCCTTTCTTAACTGTAGCTGTCTCAAACCTTAACCACTCTTTAACTCCTTCCAAACTCCTAAAAGATTACCTTGCCTACTTCCTCCAAGAGAAAAGGAAGCCCTTATGTAGGAACTCCCTCATCTCTTGCTTCTCACCTCACCTGCATTCTCAGTGGAGGTGTTCTTCCTCGTGGACAAAGCAGACTTTTTTTCTACCTCTGCTCTGTTTCATATCCCATCTTGCCTTCTCAGAAACCTTACTCTACCGGTTATACCCTTGCTATCTATCTAGTATCTTCAGTATCTCTCTGTTATTTTCTCTTCACCTTCAGCCTATAAACAGGCTCCAAGCTTCTCCCTCTAGTATTCTGTCTCTCTCTCTCTTTTCCCCAGAACTGAGTTTCTTGAGTTAGCATATTCACTTTCTACTTCTTTCCTCCCACTTATCCTCAGTTCACCTCCATGCTATGAAAGCAGTTTTTCAAAATTACATGATCTACTAGTTGCTAAATTTGAAGGACTTTAGTTCATATACTAGGACTCCTCTCTCCTGGTTCTCTGGTTGCTTCTGATGAGTGGTCTCCTTACTTCTTCCTCACCCATCCCTTTATACATTGGTGAGCCCTGAGGATCTGCTTCAGTTCCGTTTTCATTCCACTTTTTCTCCCTGAGTGATTTCATTTATTCCTGTTGCATCAGCTGCTGTCTGTTTACCGAGGACCCTCAATACCTGGTTGCTTTGGACCCTTCCTTCTTTATGAAAAGCCCCAGGCCTTTAGTCTTTAATTTCTGAAATATATTTATTTAGTTCTCTATATAGTCTATAACCCTTCTGAAATAAGAAAAATGAGAATTAATATCCTTTTTTTTTTATTTTATTTTTATTTTTTGAGACGGAGTCTCGCTCTGTTGCCCAGGCCGGAGTGCAGTGGCCAGATCTCAGCTCACTGCAAGCTCCGCCTCCTGGGTTCACGCCATTCTCCTGCCTCAGCCTACCAAGTAGCTGGGACTACAGGCGCCCGCCACCTCGCCCGGCTAGTTTTTTGCACTTTTCAGTAGAGACGGGGTTTCACCATATTAACCAGGATGGTCTCGATCTCCTGACCTCGTGATTCGCCCGTCTCGGCCTCCCAAAGTGCTGGGATTACAGGCTTGAGCCACCGCGCCCGGCCGAGAATTAATATCCTTTTGGTATACATTAAAATACTGAAGTTCAGAGGGTTAAATGATTTGCCCAAGAATATGTGGTTAGAAAAATGGCAGAGCTAGGCCGGGTGCAGTGGCTCATGCCTGTAATCCCAGCACTTTTGATGGCAGAGGTGGGCAGATCACTTGAGGTCAGGAGTTCGAGACCAGCCTGGCCAACATGGTGAAACCCCGTCTCCACTAAAAATACAAAAATTAGCCAGGCGTGGTGGTGGGCACCTGTAATCCCAGCTACTTGGGAGGCTGAGGTAGGAGAATTGCTTGAACTCAGGAGGCAGACATTGCAGTGAGCTGAGATCACGCCACTACACTCCACTCTAGCCTGGGCCACAGAGCAAGATTTTGTCTCAGAAAAAAAAAAAAAAAAGAAAAGAAAATGGCAGAACTAAAATTAGTCCTTTCTGACATAAACTATAGGCCAAAAATTCCAGTTCCCTGTTAGCTCAAATCCCTTCTACTATATATTTTGTCCATTCCTTCACTCTTAGGTAATCGTTAGATCACACCTTTCACCAAAACCCCTGATTTATTTGACAACATGAACAAATTTGAGTTCTTAGCCATTTTATTACTTTTCATGGTTGAGATTATTATTTTTCATGGTGTTCATTGGACTAGAATGAGCATGAGTTGGAACACTGTTTCTCAACCTTCGTTATCCCTGCGTCTAAGGAGAAAAACTAAATTTAAATTCTCCCTGATGAGAGAAATAAAATAGGAAGGAGATTTTATCAGGTAGGGTTGTGCTTTAAAGGGACACAAATCATTATAAAATCTAAAGTTTTTTTTCCCCCTACCTCTTTGCGGCAATATCATCTCTGTTAAGAATGCATAGCTTAGAAAGACAGACAGCTTGCCATAGGTGAACATACACTTCATCTGGTTAGTGGATGCCATTGAGCCCAGTTCTTGACCTTCTTTCTGTGTGGTCCCTGGAGGTGCAGAAAGTGTGGTGTCAGTTCCAACAAAAACATAGGTATTAGAACACCCTGCTTGATCATAAGGGACCTTCTATTTGAACCCCAAATCTATACAGAGAACATAGCATTATCATCCAACGTATATAAGTAATTTCCTTGAAATGTGAATGGTTGGAGTAGAGACGATAAGTTATTTTGGAAGTAGTGGTTTCTTATTTTCTTTTATGTATTAGTTACTTATTGTTATATATAAAGAGAGGAATTTTGTAATTCTGATGTAAGCTGAGGCAGAGACCTTTCCTATAGCAGTAGGATAGGAAAGAAAATGATCTCTCCCTCATGACTGGAAAGAACCAAGAGATTTCACTGTGATAGCCTTATCTGTTTGTTTTTCTTTCACTTTGTAGCTCGTTCTCCGGTTTTTAGTGCCATGTTTGAACATGAAATGGAAGAGAGCAAAAAGGTATGTAACAAGATGAAGACATGTCTGTTTAGCCAGGTGTCTAGAGTCAGATGATTTCCCACTTTAGCTGCAGATTTATTTTCCTAATTATTTATTTCTTACTGTGTTACTAAAATGGAGTATGAGTCCCTAAACTCCTTCTGAAAGCAGAGAGAAGTGGTGTAGAAGTATTATGGGTAAAGCAGATTGACTTATTAAATGAGGCTGATCATCCACACAGTTTTGGATGAGGGTATTTAGACATGTTTTTACTCAGAAAATTGAGGAAAAGAAAGATGAAAAAAAATCAAAGAGTTGTTTTGCTGTTATGTTTGAGAAAACAAAGATGGAACGTGTGATAGGCGAAAAGACTGTTATAATCAAGCTGGGCAAAGAAATTTTCCCTTAATGTTGGGGTTTTTTTTTTTTTTGAGACGGAGTCTTGCTTTGTCACCCAGGTTGGAGCGCAGTGGTGTGATCTCGGCTCACTGCAAGCTCCACCTCCCGGGTTCACGCCATTCTTCTGCCTCAGCCTCCCGAGTAGCTGGGACTACAGGTGCCCGCCACCACGCCTGGCTAATTTTTTTTGTATTTTTAGTAGAGACAGTATTTCACCATGTTAGCCAGGATGGTATCGATCTCCTGACCTCGTGATCCACCCGCCTCGACCTCCCAGAGTGCTGGGATTACAGGTGTGAGCCACCGTGTCTGGCCCATTAATGTTAGATTTTAAATGATACAAGGTTCTCTCCTCACGAGAGCTTAAAATCATGAAAATAGTTTAGTTTAGGGATTTTGTTCTGTTGGAATGTTTCTCATATTCAGTTTTTCTGGCATAGAATCGAGTTGAAATCAATGATGTGGAGCCTGAAGTTTTTAAGGAAATGATGTGCTTCATATACACGGGGAAGGCTCCAAACCTCGACAAAATGGCTGATGATTTGTTGGCAGCTGCTGACAAGGTAAGATAAGAATAGAAAAATAATCAGGACTAGGAGTTATTGTGACTTCTTGAGTTTCGTGAACAGGCTTCTATATTGCATTGTGGGTAAAATGAGCATATTTGGTTTGGCCAAGACAGTCCTGGTTTACACATATTATTCCAACACAATTATTAATAGCACACTTTTTATTCTCAAAAATGTCCTGTTTTGAATAGTAAACTATATGGTCACCTAACTATGGGAAAGAAGGATAAGTTTGACATTTACCTCTCCTCTTTTTTCCATCTCAAATTTAACCACAGTGATAGTAAAGATTCAAAATACGTTTGGATTGTGCTTTATAATTTACAAAAATGTTTTTGAGTTTATTAACGTATTTAAACTTTATCAGTAAAACAGCCCTTTGGATCCATGTGGACCCAACCAACCTCAGATCACAAATATTTGAGAAAAAAGAAACAAGAGGCCAGGCACCAGTGGCTCACTGTGTAATTCTAGCACTTATGGGAGGCTGAGGCGGGTGGATCACCTAAGCTCAGGAGTTCGAGACCAGCCTGGGCAACGTGGCGAAACCCCATGACTACTAAAAAATACAAAAATTTGCCAGGCGTGGTGGTGCATGCTTGTAGTCCCAGCTACTCGGGAGGCTGAGGCAAGAGAATTGCTTGAACCCAGGAGGCAGAGGTTGCAATGAGCTGAGATCGTGCCACACTCCAGCCTGGGCAACAGAACAAGACTGTCTCCAAAAAAAAAAGAAAAGAAAAAAAAGAAACAAGAAAAAACAGACTGGGCACAGTGGTGCTGGGTGCGTGGTGCCTTCAGCCTATAATCCCAGAACTTGGGGAGGCCAAGGAGGAAGGGTTGCTTGAGCCCAGGAGTTCAAGACCAGCCTGGGCAACATAGATTCCATCACTACAAAAATAAAAATTAAAAAATTTAGCCAGGTGTGGTGGTGCACGCCCATAGTCCCAGCTACTTTAGAAGCTGAGGTGGGACAATCACTTGAGCCCAGGAGGTTGAGGCCACAATGAGCCATGATTGCACCATTGCACTCCAACCTGGGTGACAGAATGAGACCTTGTTTCAAAAAAATAAATAAAAAATAATACAAATAAAAAACAAAATAGTATAACAACTATTTACATAGCATTTATATTGTATTAGTTAGTATAGATAATATAGGGCTAATTTAAAGTATACAGGAGGATGTACATAACGATACAGGCCAATACTGTCTATTTACTTCTTTTTTTTTTTTTTTGAGAAGAGAGTCTTGCTCTTGTCACCCAGGCTGGAGTGCAATGGCACAATCTCGGCTCACTGCAACCTCTGCCTCCCGGGTTCAAGTGATTCTCCTGCCTCAGCCTCCCGAATAGCTGGGATTACAGGTGTCCGTCACCACACCCATCTAATTTTTGTATTTTAAGTAGAGATGGGGTTTCGCCATGTTGGTCAGGCTGGTCTCGAACTCCTGACCTCGGATGATCCACCCACCTCGGCCTCCCAAAGTGCTGGGATTACAGCTGTGAGCCACCGCATCTGGTCTATTTATTTAATTTTTGAGATGGAGCCTCACTCTGTTGCCCAGGCTGGAGTGCAGTGGCACAATCTCAGCTCACTGCAACCTCTGCCTCCCAGGATCAAGCAGTTTTCCTGCCTCAGCCTCCCGAGTAGCTGAGATTACAGGCATGCACCACCATACCCAGCTAATTTTTGTATATGTAGTAGAGACAGAGTTTCACCATGTTGGCCAGGCTGGTCTCGAACTCCTGATCTCAAGTGGTCTGACCACCTCAGCCTCCCAAAGTGCTGGGATTATGAGTGTAAGTCTCCATGCCTGGCCAATACTGTCAGTTTATATAAGGGACTTGAGCATTCACAGATTTTTGTATTTGTGGGGCCGCTGGACCCAGCCAGTCCCCTAAGGATACTGAGGCATGGCTGTAATCTTTTACCTAGTGTCCTGGTTAGCACTTTCAGCTTTTACCTAAGTAGTTATCGAAATAGAAAGTATTTCTGCAAAATTATGAGAGAATTAATAGCTTAATAGTAGAATAAATTATAGTTCATAAGACACATTTCAATTTGAGAAGTGTTAAAGTGTGAAAATAAAAACGCAGATCTTAGAATCAAAGACATATGATGATTACCTAAAATAATTTGGTCAGTGATTCCCAAAATAAGGTGAAATATCAACAGATATTAGGTTGGTGGGAAAGGCTTATGAAAAATACTGAGTTTAACCAAGACAAATAGTTGCTGTCTTACTGCAGGATTTCTCAGAACCTGTAGCATATTAACGTTACTGTGAATTTTCTAACAGGAATTATGATAGACAGCATTTCTCCAATTTAGTGAACCCTGGAATCCTTTTTCTCAAGGATCACCTGCAAGATTAGTGGTCAGTGGCCGGGCGTGGTGGCTCACGCCTATTATCTCAGCACTTTGGGAGGCCAAAGCAAGCGGATCACGAGGTCAGGAGATTGAGACCATCCTGGCTAACACAGTGAAACCCTGTCTCTACTAAAAAATACAGACAAATAAACAAAAAAGTTAGCCAAACAAACAAAAACCAATTAGCCGACTATGGTGGCGGGCGCCTGTAGTCCCAGCTACTCGGGAGGCTGAGGCAAGAGAATGGTGTGAACCCGGGAGGCAGAGCTTGCAGTGAGCCCAGATTGCGCCACTGCACTCCAGCCTGGGTGACAGAGCAAGACTCCGTCTCAAACAAAACAAAACAAAACAAACAAACAAAAACAAAACAAAACAAAAAAACGTTAGTGGTCCCCAAAACACACATTGGGAAACGGACTTTCATTGTGTAGGTACATCAGAGAGAGAACTCAATACCCTTCTAGGCCCTGCAGTCTGTGGACACATGACCTGTGGGGAAGGGTGAAAGAATTGGTGTTTACCCTGTGGGAGCTTTTCCTGTGTTGGGGGACAAGTGGAGTTGGCGTGAGGGTGGGAAAAGGGTGTAGACCCTGCCAGCAGTAGACTCTGTGAGAAAGAAGGTTCTCTGCTGAAAGCACCCCCTCTTCCTGCCTGATGCTGCAATACCCATTGGTGGGAAAAGTGGGTTCTGGTCTAAGGACACAAGAGCCTTCCAGTGTTTGCTCATGGGATAGTCTACCTCCCTTTGTGCCTGAGGACAGAGGAAAGTGCCTGTGTTTATAGTGGAGGTTTAGCTTTATTGATCGGCTTTTTGGAGTGTATGTAGAGGATGGGGTAAGTAAATGCAATCAGTGCTCTTGATGAAGAAGATTGGAACAGTAACCGTATCCTTCTTGTCACTTTTCAAGACTTTATGAGTACAATTAAGCAATGTGAAAATTCCATACCCTTCCAGTCTACCTCAATTCTGACCAAGGGAAACTTGCTTTTAATGGAGACAGTAAGAAAATATTCACTGCAAGCTCTGGGAAAGTAGAAGACATAATCCAATACCTGCCTTTTATAAAGTTAATTATGATTTTGCCTGATCTGTGCTCTGATTTTTAATGAAGTGGTCGCTTGTGCTTATACACTTCAGGTGTTTATCCTCTCATCTTCTAGATTCCGTAAGGATAAGTATTGCAAGGCCCACTTTTTAGACAGAAATACTAAGGCTCAGAGTTGTATATCCGCAGAGCCAAGATTAAACTTCTGCTGTGTCCCTGAGTTTTCATTCTTGCTCCCTAGCTGGAAAACCTACTGGTAACCTACTGTAAGGACACAGGGCATGGTGATCAGCCTGAACGGCCATTTCAAGGATAGCATTTCAGCACAATGTGTTAACTTGTGGTTTTAAAAGATAAAGCTGTTGAATCACAGCAGTGCTTTAAATTTATGAATGAGAAGTAATTGAAGGGTGCATTTTCAAATTCCATTCAGAATTTCCCACTAGACAGTTTTTGCTCCAAGCCTATTTGAAAACATTTTTACCTTTACACCTCTTTGTGAGTTTTAGGAAAACAGAATAAGAAATCTTTCATGGAATGATCTAAACATCTAGAATTTACCCAAGAGGCTGAAACAGCTTCTTCTAAGCTTTTCCAGTCTCCTGGGGACGTGTGTAATTAGACCAAAAACAAAACAAAACTCCTCAGTTAGGCCTGGGAGACACAATTTCCATCTCTTGGGTAAGTACTGCCATTAGGCAGGTTTTTCAGAAGCATAATTAAGAAAAAACTTCGTCCCCAAGGGACAAGAATGGCTACTTTTGTCTAATTATGCAGTAGGGATCAGAGCTATTCACAGTAAAAGTCCTTTTAAAAGAATGTATTGAGAAAGGATAAGAGGAATTGTCTGGGCAGCACTGTATAAAAAACTGAACATTTACTAAACCTTTTTTCCAGCCTTTTAAAACAAAAACGGCAACTTCCTTTCTTGCTTATCTAATGTCATTCCTGTTTTCCATGGAAACTGTTTTCCAGTTACTCAAATGTAAAAAAGCTGCACCAAAACCAATAAAACCTCTCTTTTTGCTGCAGGAGATCACAGTGCCAGCAGATTTGCCTCCTTACCCAGAATTGATAACAATGAAATTGTCCTGGTTTGATTGCCATGATTCACCCTGAAGGGGCATTGTGTCATTGAGTTCTGGGGCCTTCAAGCTGGGGCCTATAAGGAGACTGTGCATAGCCTCAAAGCAAGCTGTTTTCCTGTGAACTGATTAATGACATTTTATTTTGTGCCTCCTTGTATTTCCTTCCTCTTTCCTATCCCTGAAGTTCCTAGTAAGTTCATAATCTCATATTAGAGAACAAGTGGTAGAGTTGTATCAGAACCAATCAAGTAGATCAGATGTGCCCAGCATTAACCCAGGCTTTCCATTTCAAGAACAGTTATGCCCTTTTCTTAGAAAATACAAGTTTTTAAACTGAAACTGCATTAGACTCTCTGCCACTTTGTCCGTTTACCCTGAGAAGCTTAACCTGAACCCCAATAAAATAAGACTCTATTTATCCTTCTCTATTTAAAAGGAGGCCTTTAGTTGACCCTCATTCAGAAACAACTAGTGGCAGAGGTGCTGGTAAAAGTCACCACAGGCTTCTTTTCACAGCCTGATGGGTCAGTTGGCATATCCTGCTGGGCTAGTGACAATGCTTAAGTCAAAAGGACTGTGCTTCACCCTCTTCTGGCTCTAAATAAGGGGATTGCAGTAATGTCCCTGTTGACTTGAAGTAGACTGATGCCTCACTGTAATCATTAAGTGGTAAAGGTTTAAGAACAACTTTCATCACAGACTGGAGGAGAGTAAACTTCAAGATGCAGATCTACCCTGTAATTGCCATTTTTCTAATAGGTAGACTTTAGAACTCTAATGGCAGCTTTCCAAGTTATTTTAGCTGTTTACGTTTCAAGCTTAAACACCTAACCTTAAGAATATGGTTATGTTTTATCATTGCAGTAGTAGCTTTTCATGGTCTGTGCAGTTCTGTTCAGGTATCTAGTTAATATGATGGTACAGCTAAAGAAAACAGCTTCAGTAGTGGTCAGCCCAGAGCTGTTGCTGCTCTGACGACAGCAGTGCTTGTGTTTTACAGTATGCCCTGGAGCGTTTAAAGGTCATGTGTGAGGATGCCCTCTGCAGTAACCTGTCCGTGGAGAATGCTGCAGAAATTCTCATCCTGGCTGACCTCCACAGCGCAGATCAGTTGAAAACTCAGGCAGTGGATTTCATCAACTAGTGAGTTGGCATCTTCAAAGTTCTTCTTTCAGAATAGTTGGATAGCTGAAGAAATGAGAAAGACTTTGAATTAGTGGGTAAAGCAGGCAAGTAGCTTCATTAACCTTTTGGCAGTAAGTATAGAGCTTTCATCTTCTCCTTCAATTGACCGTATGGAAAATGGTTTTACCTTCATGGGTTGAATCCTATTGGTGAGTAAAGTGTTTTACTTCCTCATAGTGAATCGAAGTGATGAAAATAACTTGCCTGAAAAAGCTGTGTGCCCCAAATTATAGTATCTTTACTTCACACTCAGTGACTTAATAAAAGACATGTAGATTTCTAGGAGGATAGAGATATGTTTATGAGTTGGTAAAATGTACCTCACGTTCAGTTACAGAATGAGGAAAAGAGAAGGGATCATCAGGAGCTGGTTTCATAACACCGTTTTGAGAAAGAAATGTTCATTCCACTAGGTCTGTTCCTTCATCTTAAGTGACAAATGACCTGGCAATACTACTTTCTGAAATAATAATATGAAATAATATGAATAATAATATGAAAGATGAATTGTAACTACAACCTATCTTCTCAGTGGGACATGTTCTATCCCTTGCCCCATGGAGAGAGCAAAAGCTGGGAAAAACCCGAAGAAGAAAAGCCCTCACAACAGCAGTTCTGGGGCAAGACAGGTCTGAGACATTCCAGATGATTGAGTGAACAATATTCAACATAGAAAATTCCCAAAGACAGGAAATAACATCCTCTAGGTCTAGTTGTAGAATTATTTTCTAAGGAGTGACCAAGTGAGGCAGAAGAAGGAGGGGAGAGACCCATCAGTGTGAGTTCCTTTGAGTGCTTACTGTGTGCTGGACAATTTGCTTGGTGCTTTTGAGATATTAACCATTGAATGAAGTATGGTTATCCTCTCCTCTTTTTTGATAATCACCTAGGCCCCGGGCTCTGATCTGCCCTGTGGTTAAAGGCTGGTGAGTGGCAAAGCCAGGCAGAAGCTCAGGGCTTCTGGCTGAGGGAGCCCATGCTCCTTTTTATGATGGGCATCACCGGTGAATATAAGGAACATAGGCAGTGTTGAGGGCCTGGGGAACATTCCGCTTTTTGTTTTTGAGAATATAGTGGCTCAAAGTCCTGGTTTTCAGATGACGACAGCCACAGGCAAGTCACCAGTCTGCGCATTGTCTCACAAGCAAATTCTCATGCATATTAAGGGTTCTGTCTGTTTCTTGCATTGACACACTTTATACCTAACACTGGAAAATTAGGCTATCTAGGTGGCTGTTGAATTCATCCCTTGCTCACTCCCTTTGGTAACCCATTTCTCCACATTTCTCCTAGTCATGCTTCGGATGTCTTGGAGACCTCTGGGTGGAAGTCAATGGTGGTGTCACATCCTCACTTGGTGGCTGAGGCATACCGCTCTCTGGCTTCAGCACAGTGCCCTTTTCTGGGACCCCCACGCAAACGCCTGAAGCAATCCTAAGATCCTGCTTGTTGTAAGACTCCGTTTAATTTCCAGAAGCAGCAGCCACTGTTGCTGCCACTGACCACCAGGTAGACAGCGCAATCTGTGGAGCTTTTACTCTGTTGTGAGGGGAAGAGACTGCATTGTGGCCCCAGACTTTTAAAACAGCACTAAATAACTTGGGGGAAACGGGGGGAGGGAAGGGCCCAGGACTCGGGGCTGTTCAACCTAATGAAAACCCTGTTGCTGCGTCACTGTGTTCCCTTTGGCCTGGCCAAGTTTGATACTGTGGGGATTCAGTTTAGGCGCTGGCCCGAGGACATCCCAGCGGTGGTACTTGGGAGAAACCTGTCTGCATCTGACTGAGCAGAATAAATCGTCAGGTGCCTGGAGCAAAAAGGAAAAAAAAAAGAAAGGACATTGAGTTTTAACAGAAGGGAAAAGGAAAGAAGAAAAGATTTTTGCAGAATTTCTCAAAAATCAGTTTGTGGATTCCAGTAGTATTTATATTGAGAGAAACAAATTTTAGTCCTTCCAACTGTGCTAAAACTTGGATATTTGTGAAAACTCACCACCATACAAGCATCAGAAGAGCTCTCTTGTTGTTAGCACTTACTGTTTGCAAGAACAGAATGCATCCTTTTATCCTTTTATGAAAAATGACAAGTGAAGGCAAAAGGGGAAGGTTATTTGATCTGGAAGATGAGTGTTCTGATGTGGTGGCTTTTGCAAAAATCTTTATTGGTGTTGAAAACTGGAAAAAAATAACTCATCCAGAATTCATACTGTCTTGACAAGAACTATGGTTCTCTGTTTTTAGATATTGTGGAAAATGTTTTTGGGCATTTTTCTCTGATTTTATTTCTTCTCCCCCGCCCCTTTTTCTAAAAAACAAACAAAAAAACACACAAAACAAAAACAGAACAAAAGAAGAGAAGAGAGAAGGAAATTTTATTAATTAAAGATGCTGTGTGATAAAATCCCAGCCCAGATTGCTCAGCTGTTTGTACCTGACTTGCCGCCTGCATAGGAGCCAGTTCTGTTCCTTCTGACTAGCCCCTCTTCCTCCAGGGGAGAACTTCCAAATGTTAATTTTTTCTTTTTGAAAATATAAATAATTACTATTTTGTACTGTGTGGTATCTCTGGTCTTTTGTTTCACTCACCTGCCTTGTCTCTTGGGTCTGAGTCCCTTGCTTAAGGGATTTTGAAGTCCTAGTTTTCAGCTTGCAGAGATTATGTTTGAAATGTCTAATGAGCCGTAGGGATTTGTTGAGACTCCGTAATTTCAAGTTTTCTTTGTGAGCTATCAGCATCTGCCAGTCTTTTGTCCTCCCTGAGTATCTCACAGTCCATATCCTGATGAGGGATCAGGCCCCTACCTGTGCCAAGGCAAGTCATGGTAGTGGGCTTTTCTGCACCCTGTATGTTTTAAGACCTAATCCCCACCTCCCTTCTCCTAATTAAACACAAAAAGATCCAGGGGACATAAATGTGGAGATTAAATAAAGGGAAATTATTGTCTCTAACTGGTTCTGTCATTGACTTGATGTGTTTCCAGAAAAGCTAGTATCTGAGCTCACAAAAATCTTCTGGGGCTCCCTGTCTGCCTTTTTTGTGGCTCTGTTAGGACAGTGGGATATATGCATCAGCTATTTGGCCAGCGTGTGTATTTTTTACCTTTGATGGAACCTCAACCTATTTCACCTTCCAGTTCCCTTCAGTGGACCTTAGATTTTGTACATTTTCCAACTTTCATTTATCTTACTGCCTCTAGAATGGATAAATATGATCTGTTACTAATATAATCAAAGGCAGGATTAGTTTATTGGAAACCATTCCATTGCACTTCCCAGTTTCCCTTGGGAAGTGTCCCCTGTGTGAGGAAGTACCCAGTTCTACATGTGCTGGCTGCTGGCTGCTGTCCTGCGCCTCCTCTGTCCTAGCTTTCCAGATCAGCACACAAGTCCAGGGATCCAGGCGAACTCGAAAGTCTCCTCTACCCATATCGTCTTAGGTTTTTCCAGCCAAATTTGTATACAATATTTCATCTGAACTTCTGAACAACTTGACGAACTTGGTAGGACAGGTGAGACACGGCATCTTCCCACTGTGTAGATGAGAGAAGCAGAAACCCAGAGAAGGGACATGCCTCAGATCACACAACTATTGAATGCCAGATCTTCTAATGGAGTATCCTGAAGATTATGTAATTAACTGGAGGAAGTTCCATTTCTGAAATGTTTAGGTACAAAACTGAAAGTAAAGCTTCCTTCCTGTGGGAATAGCAAGAACAAAGCTCTGGAAAGGTGCCTCTGCTGGCCTGTTCTTCAGAGGTTCCAGAAGGACAAACCAGGCTTCAGATTTGCTTTCCTCTTCATTCACAGACAGCTGTGGGTTGAGAGGCTGGTGAGTTCAGGGACTATGCCCTCAGGAGGATAGCAGTCCTGGCGCCTCGCTTCTGTCAGGACGAAGGTTTCTTCTGGGAGCTTCAGTATTTATGGAATTTCCAACTTGGGCTTTACTGTGGGTACAAAGCTGTTGGGATTTCAGGTACAGGTAAAGCTACTTGATGCTCCTGTCATTATTTCATTCTTTCTGGGCATGTTTGTTTTTGTTTTAAATGATACAGTTGAAGCCATCTGGTTATGACAACATCAGAGCCCCAGCATACTGTTCATAAACCTCCCACTGCCACCACCCCCCTCCCTTAGCTCCCCCACATCTGAAATTTAATTCAAGTTAACTCCACAATCTGGGGCATGAGCTGTCACTGCAGAGATGTCCGTGCCAGTGAAACAGTTGGAGATTTCAATTCCACAAGGATATGGCTTATTTATCAAAACAGTATTTCAGGCAAGTAGTTTCGCAGAACCATTGGAGTTGCAGTTTCAGATCCACATAGAGTATCTGGCATCATGAGCATCTCCCCTTTCCCTGTGTTGTCAGCTCCCCCCATATATCCGACCACCTATGGAAAATTTTCCCCATTCCCTATGTAAAGATTAAAGCTCTTTGCATTGTTACTAGACATCTCAAGCATCTTTGTGGGTTTTAACAATTTGGGTAAGAGATGCTCCTCTTTTCCTTTTCACTGGTAAAGCCTTTTTGGTCTTGAAGAGCGCGCGCGCGCGCGTGCCGTGCGTGTGTGTGTGTGTGTGTGTGTGTGTGTGTGTGTGTGTTTTGTTTTTTAATTCCAGCCAGGGACATTGAGATCTTTCTTAGGCCAGAAGATCTCTGGCTTGACCACAGCTCTGCACATTCATCTTTAAATCTGGTGTAAATCTATTGTGGGATCTCCATATTGTATGAGCCTGTGCAGATGAAAGGAAATAGCTTGTATGTTTATGAGCAGAACAAAAAACAGAGGGGGAGTTGAGCTGCACTTTGAAACTGACTATTGCTTTGTTCTTGCTCTTCAACTCCTATAAAAGAACAACTAAATACCCCCCAAAATGACTGTATCAAAGCCTTTGGTTTATCTTTGTCAAAGACAAATTCTTGGCTGGAACCCAACCTTATTTTCCACAACTAATTATCTTTTTAATCAGCTTGAGCCCTGTGTGTTTCCTTTATCTCATGACTTGTCACTGAACTCTGCCCTACATCATTTAGATTCATTTCTAATGGCTTGCTGACTAATCTTAACATTCAGGTGAGTATCGTTGGACTGCTCTTTATGTACGTGTATGCGCAAGGTGAATGCGTTTTCTTCTTTTAATTTCAGAGGTGACCGTGCCGTGTTGGGGCCTTTGACCCAATAGGTGGACACCTCATGGAGACAGTGAGCAAGAAAGCAAATGTAGGACGATCAGTATTTGGGATAATGAGCTGGGAGAACCAGAAGCTTTGACCTCAGGATGAGAACAGGAACTTGAATGTTGTTGACTGATGGGATCTTAATGCCGCTGAGCCGTTAGCAAGATGATCCCCCCCCTCTGTAAATCCTATAGTGCTGGAGTAGAAAGTGGCATCTGGATACTATTTGGTCTTGATTTCTGCAGCTCTAGGGAAAAAAAAGAATTTTAGACTTGAGGGAATTCAGTACAAGAAATCGAAATGATGAAGGAGTTGAAGGGGATCAACTCCAGAGGAGAAATATTATGAAGATAAAATATGTGTAACTCAGGTTTGGGGATGTAGCTCCAGTAACTGCAGTTTACAGATCTCACAGGAGTTCTCAACATTTGCCAGCTTATCTTGCACAGCTCCCATTCATTCCAACTGTATAGCTTGGGAAGATGGCTATGTAACTTCCTCAAGGTCACTCAGCCTGACTCTGAGCCAAGAAACAACAGAAGGCAAAGGGATAGCTTTGGAGCTTAGACCCAAGGACCAAAGAGAAGGTGAAAATCCAGGAGTTTGCCTGGTAATAAAGTGGACACATCCACTTATAACGCTCACTTGAAATAGGGAATGTTGGCTGGTCTCGGTGGCTTATGCCTATAACTCTAGCACTTTGGGAGGCCAAGGTGGGCGGATCATAAGGTCAGGAGTTTGAGACCAGCCTGGCCAGCGTGGTGAAACCCCGTCTCTAGTAAAAATACAAAAATTAGATGGGCATGGTGGCGTGTGCCTGTAGTCCCAGCTACTTGGGAGGCTAAGGCAGGAGAATCTCTTGAACCTGGGAGGCAGAGATTGCAGTGAGCCAAGATCACGCCACTGCACTCCAGCCTGGGTGACAGAGCAAGACTCCATCTCAAGAAAAAAAAAAAAAACACACAGGCGGGGGGAGAGTTTTAGCCCTTGCAAGACCCTTAAAGTTGAGTCTCGACAAACCGAAGGAAAACAAAGGGGTCCCACATGATTCATCTTCTTTTCATGTCTGAGAAAACAGACATCCATGGAAGTGAGGTGGCATGCCCAAGGTTACAGAGATTACATTTCCAGCCACTGAGCAAACAATTGCGGAGCATCTAGGAGGCCTCAGACACTGTGCTAGGCTAAGCCTAGTATGGAAGGTAGGATTTCTGTTCTGTTAACTCAGTCTAATGGAGGAGGCAGAAATAAACCAGAGAGCCCGTAGAACTGAGGACTCAAAAGAATCCATTGAATTTAGCAGTAAGGAAGGAGGTCAAGGGTTACCTTCGAGCGGTTTCAGTCAAATGGTGGAGGCAGAAACCAAGCCTGATGAGGTGAGAAAACATAGATTGAGAATAAGCTCCTCTTTCCAGAAGTTTGAAAGGGAGAGAGGAAGGGGATCTCTCCCACTCTTCAGAATTTGTATCATAATCTAGTCAACACATTTGGTTTTTTCTAGAAGTAATGGTGTACAGGTTGTCCTATAAATGATGGGCACTAGTAACTGATATTTGTTATGAAAGCCATGTTGTAGAACAACTGTAGCTTTAGGTTGAGAAAAAATTGCCTTCAACCCTTACATGATTTTGAGAAGGATTTCTTAAAGACATGTTTTCATACTTTTTTTTTTTTTTTTTTGAGACAGAGTTCCACTCTTGTTGCCCAGGCTGGAGTGCAATGGCACGATCTCAGTTCACCACAACCTCTGCCTCCTGGGTTCAAGCAATTCTCCTGCCTCAGCCTCCCAAGTAGCTGAGATTACAGGCATGCACCACCATGCCTGGCTAATTTTGTGTTTTTAATAGAGACGGGGTTTCTCCATGTTAGTCAGGCTGGTCTCAAACTCCCGACCTCAGGTGATCCGCCTGCCTCAGCCTCCCAAAGTGCTGGGATTACAGGTGTAAGCTACCATGCCTGGCTGACATGTTTCTGTACATTTTAACCTATTCATCTTCCAAGTAAACATTTGCTTCAGACCTTCAAATGTTTTCATGGGCCAGTGGTTTGGTTCTTGGTGTGCTATAAAGGTACACCATTCAGTTTCCAGACATGGAAGCTGTGGCTGGCAGCATTGCCAGTTCCCACGGTGTAAACACTGTCACCATGGCTGATTTTGGATCACTAAAATGACATCACTGAAGCAGAGTTGGGAAGAGACGCACAGCCCAGTATAGCTGAGCATGGATAGTAGTAAAATGTAAAATAATTAGGAAGAAATAAGTCTTGAGTACTTATTACCTTTACCTAATTGTATGTTAGTATAACTGAATTTTTAATAATGGCTGTTTAGCAACCAGTTCTCAAATTCCTGAAAATTTAATAATTATCTCTAGAGAGCCAGTGTGAAGCAGCTCCAGCACACCACTGGACATTTGTGTGCCTCATCTCCTGTTACCCATAGCATTTTTTTAAGTTGTTACTATTTTTTTAGAGAGAGTCTTGCTGTGTCAACAGGCTGGAGTGCAGTGGCACGATCGTGGCTCACTTCAGACTTCTCCCAGGTTCAAGCCATTCTCCTGCCTCAGCCTTCCCAGTAGCTGGACTACGGGTGTGCGCCACGACGCCTGGCTGATTTTTATATTTTTAATAGAGATAACGTTTCGCCGTGTTGGCCAGGCTCTTCTCCAACTCCTGACCTCAAGTGATCCACCCACCTCGGCCTCCCCAAGTGCTGGGATTACAGATGTGAGCCACCGTGCCTGGCCACCCATAGCATTTAAAAAATGCATTTATGGGCTGGGTGCAGTGGCTCATGCCTGTAATCCTAGCACTTGGGGAGGCTGAGGGAGGAGGATTTCTTGAGCTCAGGAGTTCAAGGCCAGCTTAGGTAACACAGTGAGACCTTGTCTCTACAAAAAAAAAAAAAATTTTTAATTAGCTGGGCACAGTGGCATACGCCTGTAGTCCCAGCTACTTGGGAGGCTGAAGTGGGAGGATCACTTGAGCTGAGGAGTTTGAGGTTGCAATGGGCCATGATCGCACCACTGCACTCCAGCCTGGGCAACAGAGTGAGACCCTGTCTCAAAAAACAATACATTTATGTAGTTTGAAAGCAAAATGAAATACTGCCTTTTCAGAAATCGAAAGATACATTGATACATGTTGTATTACATATTTTACTCTCTGGTTAAATTAACACATTTTATAATTTCTATATCTTATCAGTATTGGAAGTGGTTTTGTTTTTTTGGTTTTTTATTTGGAGTCTCGCTTTGTTGCCCAGGCTGGAGTGCGGTGGCGCGATTTTGGCTCACTGCAACCTCCACCTGCTGGGTTCGAGCAATTCTTCTGCCTCAGACTCCCGGGTAGCTGGGACTACAGGCATGTGCCACCATGCCTGGGTAATTTTTTGTATTTTTAGTAGAGATGGGGTTTCACCATGCTGGCCAGGCTGGTCTCGAACTCCTGACCTCATGATCTGCCCACCTCGGCCTCCCAAAGTGCTGGGATTACAGGCGTGAGCCACCGTGCCCAGCCAAAAGTATGTATTTTATTGAAACACTAATGAAAAGTAGACATTGTGACTGACATGTCATCCAACATAATCTTAGTGATTCCAGGGAGTTTTCTCCGTAGTGCATCCTTCCTGCCCCGTTATCTCTGAACAACAGTTTTTCTTTTTAAAAGAAGAAAAGGGCATTTGAGAGTGGTCAGCATGCCTGCCAACGGGTGATCCCGAGGGTCTTCTCCTCCCACCGATATTTAAGAATCTCTGCCTTGGTTTGGCCAATAGTTTTTACAGCTCTTTTTGTTTTCTTTGCTAATAGTTCATTTATACATTCCATATACAATGTGCCAAGGACTGTTCTAGTTTCTAGGGATACAACAGTGAGTAAAACTAACTGCTCCTTGTAGTCATTGGAGTCTAATGGGGAGAGATTATCCTTAATAATCCCACAAATAATGTCAAAGCATGGTAAGGGCCCTGAAGGAAATGTGTAGGGTACCATGAGATCCTCTGCATGGAACTATCTTGTCTGGGGAATCCAGAAAGGCCTTTCTAAGAAATCAGCTCTTGAAGTGAGAGTTGAAGAATGAGGACCTGTCAACTTGGTACTCTGGAAGGCACATTCCACACAGAGAAATTGCATTCATAAAACCCTGAGGCAGGAGGGAGCTTATTGTGTTTTTCCAGAAGCCCAGGGCAGGCCAGGTGGCTAGAGTGTGGAGAGATGTGAGAGCAAGTTGGAAGCCGTGGCAGAACCTTTGTTGGTCACATTAGGATTTAGATAACTTAGACTAGAGCGATGGGAAAGCCATGGAGGAGCTTTAGGCAGCAGGGGATGACAAGATCTGCATTTTAATAAGATCTCTGGCTAGAGTATGGAAAAATTAGCATTGGGGTTGGGGGTGGAAGAAGGCAAGAGATGACAGAACTTGAAGTAGGGAGGTGGCGCAGCTGGAGAAGAGTACATCTACTTGAGAGGGATTTTAGGGAGCAAATTTGGCAGAACTTGATGAATTGGACAGAGTAAGGATGAAGAGGTTTCTGGCTTGTGTGAATAGATGGATTTACCAGAAGCGAGACCAATGGGAAGATAAACAGGCTTGAGGCGATCAGGTCATTGATTTTATTTTACTTGTTGACTGTGAGATGCCTTGAGAAATCCAAATGAAGGTATCACATGGGCTGTTGAATTGGTAAGCCTAGAGCTCAGAAGAGAAGTTGGGACTGGAGAGATGGTTCTGGGAGATACAGGTTTAGGGTACCATCAAAATCCTGGGATGTTAGATCACTGAGGAGGAGTGTAGAGTGAGGAGAAAGGGGGCCCGGGACTGAACTTTATGGAATTCTTATACTTCAAGGCTAGTACAGGAAGATACACCACAAAGGAGAAGTGGCCAGAGATCTATATGGAGGAAATACAAAGTTAAGCAAACCAGATTTAAAAAGAAAAAAAAAATGTTTTTTAAAAAATGCTGTTGAATAAAAGAGTAAAAGATGTCCACTGGAGTTAACAACATGGAAGTAATTGGTGACCTTAGCCAAGGCTGTTTCAGGGAAGGGACCCTGATGGGGGAAGGTGAGGAATGGGAGACAGAGAAGCCTTTGAGGCATGGCTGTGAAGGGAAGGACAAGGTTAGGACAGTAATTGGAGGAGGAAAATGCGTTGAGGGGAGTGTTTAGGTTTTGTGTATAGAATGAAGGAGACATAACATGTTTAAAGCCGATGGGAAAGATCCAGTAGAGAGGAAGCAGTCAAAACTCCAGGATCCAGTAGAGCAGGGACAGTCTATGCCTTCAAGTTCTAAGAGTGCTGGAGGAGGAACAGGTGAGTGGGCTTAGGCAGGGATGAATCCTCTCTCTGGATGTGAGGAGAGTCCTGCAGAAATAAGTGGGTTTGTCTGATACTGGGAGGTTGAGCAAGTTTGTCGTATGTTTTTCAGATTTAAGTGGAAATAAGGTCAGTGTCTGAGAACTCCTGGGAAAGGGTGGGGTTTGGAGACATGATCTGAACTAGCTGTTGAAGAAGAGCTGTAAGAGTGCAGGCTGCACCGAGGGCCCAGCTGTGGCAGGTGTTGGAGAGCACACACCTGGAGTCCAGGAATCTGGCTTCCATCTCCTGCCACCACTTGTGATCCTGGCCTTAGTTTTCTCATCTGTAAAATGGGTATATCTCATAGACTTCTTGTCGGGAATTAATGAAAATATACATGTCAGATCTTTATCATGGTGCCTGGCATTGAATAAAGACCTCAGAAAGGTAAACTGCTACTGATAGTATAGCTATTGCTATATTGTTGTTTCTGAACTAAGCCATATATGGCCTTCTGAGACCAGTTCCTTTAAGGATTTCTTGGATTGGAATAAAAATCTACAATGACACACTAAAATGGGCACCTTTGGGAGTGTGGGAATCTTCTGAGTAGGATTCACTCGGGAAAAAGCATCCTAAGTAGACGAGCTGGCCTGGCGTCCTGCAAGGTTCCAGGTATCTCGCCTGTTGTGATATATGGAGGAGGAAGAGTCCACAGAGGTCCCAGGAAAGAGCCTGCATCAAATCTTTCAGTCACCCGGAAATCACTCTTTCCTTCTTCATTTATGATCATCACTGTCATTGTTACAGTCTCCAAAAGTGAGATTAGGCATACCAGAAAGGAAGTTCAGAGGCAGGGCAGAGGCACTTTGGCTTGTAGGTATAAAAATAAGAGTTGGGGGCCGGGCGCGGTGGCTCTTGCCTGGAATCCCAGCACTTTGGGAGGCCGGGGTGGGCGGATCACCTGAGGTTGGGAGTTCACGACCAGGCTGACCAACATGGTGAAACCCCATCTCTACTAAAAATACAAAATTAGCCGGTCGTGGTGGCGCATACCTGTAATCCCAGCTACTGGGGAGGCTGAGGCAGGAGAATCACTTGAACCTGGGAGGCGGAAGTTGCGGTGAGCCAAGATCGTGCCATTGCACTCCAGCCTGGGCAATAAGAGCGAAACTCCATCTCAAAAAAATAAAATAAGAGTTGGGGTTGGTCACAGTGGCCCATGCCTGTAGTCCTAGCTACTCCAGAGGCTAAGGTGAGTGGATACTTTGTCCAGGAGTTTTTGAGACTAGGTTGGGGAACATAGTGACACCCTGTCTCTAAAAAAATTTTTTTAATAAAAAAGAAAAAACAAGGGTTGAGGAGGGGAACGCACTTGGGACCCAGGAGCCCTGTGTCCTGGGCTATTGCTGCCTTCCGAGTGGCCAGGGAAAGATGGACGCAAACCTGCTAAATCAAGCCCATCTTCCCTACACTATCTTCTTTAACTTCTCTTCTTTTTTCTTTTTTTGCCCCCATTCTTCTCTTCTGGAACATAGAAGCTTCCATTTATTTCTCCCCTGTTTTCCTAGACATTTAGCTCCCCGTCTCTAGTCCTGCTCACTGGAGTGACATCTTGAGCCTGATCCTGCCACATTTAGAGAAAAAACAAAACCTGCCTACAATGAGCCCTCCAGTTCTGATCTCCGCTGAGATGTGGCAGATGGCAGAGCCTGCTGAGTGGCAGCAGGCCCCCTCCTCTCCCAGGCCTGGGAGCTGCCAAGACTGGGAAATGGGGGCATTATATACCTTTCCACACTCATCCCCCATCTACCCTCTATTTACCAAAGCCAGTGTGGCATGGCACAATGTAGCTGCCTCCTCACCTGCGTCTTTTCCCTTCTCTTTCTCCCTGTCCCTATGAAAGATTCCCACAATAGAAACTGCATTGAGTTCATCTGTGAGTCAACCAGATTCACCAGCCAGGCCCTGTGTGTACCCCAGGCACTTGGCCCTTCTCAAAGTATGGAAGGAAAGAGTCACAAAAGGCCCTGTCCTCAGGGGACTCACTATGCGGCAGGACAGGCACAGTCCTCACCCTCAAGGGTACAGTCCAAGACAGGGATATGTTTCACACACCCATTCACAGGGGGTACCAGCAAGGGATCATGGGGCCGTCCAAGCCCAGAGAAACTGGTCTGCCAGGTGAAGGTGATGAGGCTGGGTGAGGAGAGACTGGGTTATCAGTACGTGGTTGGGGGACAGGGCACTGGGGCCAGGACTCAGGGCAAGGTAAAGCAGAGGGTCCTCGTGCCTGGAGAGTGTGCCTGGCAGACAGCTCTCTGGGTCCCTAAATAAAGATCCGTTAGTCGCTTGCATTCTCTGAGCCTTTTTTGTTTACAGGTAGAGCTCCAGAGGGCAGTACGCAGAAGAAACCACTCAGTGCGCTGGAAGGGCTGGTGCTTGCACAAGTGGGATGCTGGGCCGAGGAACAGGGAATGCAACCAAGTGCCCCATTTTTGGGCCAGAATCAAGGAAAACAAAAGTAGATTCCTTTTTATGTGTCATCTTTTGTAGACATGACAGACTTCTGACCTTCCCTAGTTTTTTCCTTCACATTCTTCCTAACGCAGTGACTTCTTCCCATTATGCCAGGCTTCCTTGCCCCAGATCCCCTTCATGGCTTGGCAAAGAAAGCCCTACTTGGTCCTAGGGAGCCTGGACTCCCCTCACTTTGGGGTGAAGGCAAAGCTGTGCCCAGCTAGGATATGCAGTAAGGAATGATAGATCCCATGGCCGTTCTTCTCCCTACCTCCCACCCAGGCTTGGCAGGAGCAGGAGGGGCATGATGAGCTGTCATTGGGCCGCTGGTCTTGAGCACTGCCCCTGTACTAAACATGGCTCCAACTCACAACAGCCCTCTGCGAGGAGCAAGCATCCCCACTTTACAGATGGGGAGATTGAAACGCAAAGATGTTCAGTAACTTGCCCGAGGTTTACAGTTAGGAGGTGGTGGGGAAGGAATTTGAATCCAGGCAACCTGGCTTCAGAATCTGTGCACTCAGCTGTTGTGCCACATAGCCTGCCCTGAAAAGAAAGAGAAACCCAGCCCTCTCCCCATTCCTGTGGATGTCTGTGAGCACCAGCGGCTGGGGCCGACAGTGATATGGGGGCTCACCATGCACTGGGCCAGTTTAGCCCTCACAGGAACCATGTGAGCAGGTAGGGAAGAATTGCCATCCAAGGCCCAGAGAGGCAAGGTGGGTAGATAAAGATCACATGCCAATGAAGACTCAAGACACAGCTCTCTTCAAACATACCCTAGCTGGGCACAGCTTTGCCTTCATCCCAAAGTGAGGGGAGTCCAGGCTCCCTAGGACCGAGTAGGGCTTTCTTTGCCAAGCCATGAAAGGGATCTGGGGCAAGGAAGCCTGGCATAATGGGAAGAAATCACTGGGTTAGGAGCCAGAAGCCTTGGCTGTCTTCTGACTAAGAGATTCAGGGTGAGACCTGCCCCTCACTGTGCCCCAGGGGCCAACCTGGGTCTCTGAAGACCTTTCTAGAGAAGACAACATACAATATCAGGGACAGGTGGGAGGAGGGGTGTGCCAACACTGGCTGGCATGCCACCATCCTTTCCTGCTTTCACCCTTCCTGCCACACCTGCTCTTCCGGCCAGGAGGATCTGGGAATTTGGGGTGCATACCGTGCAGCAGTCTGTCTTCCTGTTGCCACTTCCTCTCCCACATTAGCGGGTTGAGGCTGTGATCATGCATCAGCACACAGGTGCGAGGCACAGCAGCGATGACCTCTCATGCAGAGTTGGATGAGCTGCAGCACCTGCATGGAGCCGCACTTCTGTAGGGAGTGCCACCCTGCTTCTGGCGAGTTTTTTTTTTTTTTTTTTTTTTGAGACGGAATCTTGCTCTGTTGCCCAGGCTGGAGTATAGTTGTGTGATCTCCGCTCACTGCAACCTCCGCCTCCTGGGTCCAAGCGATTCTCCTACCTCAGCCTCCCGAGTAGCTGGGACTTCAGGCACCTACCACCACGCCCAGCTAATTTTTGTATTTTTTGTAGAGATGGGGTTTCACCATATTGGCCAGGCTGGACTCAAACTCCTGACCTTGTGATCTGCCTGCCTCAGCCTCCCAAAGTGCTGGGATTATAGGCGTGAGCCACTGCACCCAGCCTCTGGCGAGTCTTGAGGGGCACACAGTCCCTGCCCTCAGGGAGTCTCTGGTCCGAGGGGGAAGGCCGCTCCTGTTCCCTGTTTCTAGTCTAGAGGGGACGTCCACATTTCCTGCTCAGAGAATCCACAGGCGGGCACTGCAGACACTACTCCAGACCCAACCCAAGTCCAGGGATAGCAACAGGCTCTTTAGAGGTTGTGAATGGTAGGGACAGCAGAGGAAGTGAGATGAGGGTAACTGAAGCAGGATTCTGGAGGAGAGAGGAAGAGGATGAGATGAGTGGGAGCACAGAGGGCTTGGTACTGGAGGGCTTGTTCAATAAAGCATGTAGATAGCCTCCTTCGCTTTACCTTTGGAAGAATCTTTGAGGTGTGGAATGGTGGAGCCTGGTGGTTTCAGCTCTTCCCTCTTGAATTTCTCCTTCCTTTTGGGATTTCTTAGTTCAACTCCAGCTGCTGATATCACACTGACTCCAGTAGAACATTTCTCTTGCTTTAAGACTATGGCTCGCCGGGCGCGGTGGCTCAAGCCTGTAATCCCAGCACTTTGGGAGGCCGAGACGGGCGGATCACGAGGTCAGGAGATCGAGACCATCCTGGCTAACACGGTGAAACCCCGTCTCTACTTAAAAATACAAAAAACTAGCCGGGCGAGGTGGCGGGCGCCTGTAGTCCCAGCTACTCGGGAGGCTGAGGCAGGAGAATGGCGTGAACCCGGGAGGCGGAGCTTGCAGTGAGCTGAGATCCGGCCATTGCACTCCAGCCTGGGCGGCAGAGCGAGACTCCGTCTCAAAAAAAAAAAAAAAAAAAAAAAAAAGACTATGGCTCAAGTGTGAATCAAAGCCTCTTCACCTGGATGTCCTGGACCAGGGGAGACCAGCCAGAACTATCAGAGGCTTTGTTAATTAAGCAATTGTTTAAGGACTAAGTACTAAGGGAGAACTGAGGGTGTATTAACACAAGATATCCCCCAAACAGCCCAGCTTACAGGTCTGGGTTTCTGAGTCTGCCTTTGCCAAGGCTTAGCAGGCTCTGACCTGGGCTGAGCTCCTTCCTTCTGCCTCTATCAGAAGAAGCCAGTTGAGGCTCAAGACCATGAGAAGAGGCCAGGTGTGGTGGCTCACATCTGTAATCCCAACACTGAGAGGTTGAGGTGGGCAGATCACCTGAGGTCAGGAGTTCAAGACCAGCCGGGCCAACATGGTAAAACCCTATCTCTACTAAAAATACAAAAATGAGCCAGGCATGGTGGTTCACACCTGTAATCCCAGCTACCTGGGAGGCTGACGCATGAGAATTGATTGAACCCAGGAAATGGAGATTGCATTAAGCCAAGGTCATATCACTGCACTCCAGCCTGGGCGACAGAGTGTGACTCTGTTTCAGAAAAAAAAAAGAAACAACAACAACAAAAAAAACATGAGTGGTCTTTATACGTCCCCAAGAAACCATGTGGCCCCTCTGCAGCCCACTCAGGTTACTCCCTTTCATCGCCCCTCCCCAAGTGGATGACACCTTGAAGAAAGACACTGTTCGCAGGGGCACGGATTTCCTTTGGTGGTTGCAGAGGTAACTCCTGCTTCTTAGGCCGGGCCATTCAGGAGAAATTAGAGCCATGCCTGCTCCTACACAGAGTGTCCTGCAGGGGCAGGGTCTTGGGAGGGCTTAGACCTGACCAGAACAGGCTGTATTGGTCTCAGTGTCAGCACAAAACCAGCGCTGACAGCTTCAGGCCAAGAGCCTGGTACTCTGCTCCCAAGGGCCTGGTTCATGCACTCCCCTGCTTGGCTGTACCCTATAAACCACCCCCAGAAGCCTGGACCACACGGGCTGTTCCATGCAGTTTGTGCCCACTGGGGTGGGAGAAACACTTTGCGTCCCTCAGTTCCCTCAGTGCTAAAAGGGCAGCCACTACTCTGCCCTGTGGACGGTGCCCCTCCCATCACAGGGCCCTTTTGCATTGGACTTCCAAAGCAGTGTTGTTGCAGGTAATTAAAGGGTTTTAATTAAATTAGGATCCCATCTGGCTGGGATCAGTCAGGCCCTTAACGAGGATTGTGTGTCACCAACAGCAGAATGTAGATGGGACTCAGAGGTGTTGGGGATGAATTTGGGGACTGAGGCCTTTCAGGGCTAGAGAATTCTCCTGAGCCCTTCCAGGGCTCTCCACAATGCAGCAGCAACTTGTTTGTTACTCCCCTTAAAATGGAGGCTGTGTGCCTTAAGACAGGGAGGAGGACCCGCGCCTTCCATGTTTATTCTTGCCTGTGAGTCTATAAAACCTCTCTGGTCCGTGCCAAGATATGTAAGCATTATCTCAGTTCCACAGATGAGAAAGCCGAGGCCATGTAAGTGAAGTGCCCAAATACATCCACTGACTTAGGAGGAGCTAGAATTAACAGCAAGAAAGGGAAACCCAAAGCACAGTGACTTAAATAAGATAGAACTTTGATTTTTCTCTTACATAAAAGTCTGAAGGCCGGCAGCCTAGGGCTGGTATGGCTGGCCTGCCTGCCTGCCTTCCTCCCTCCCTCCCTCCCTCCCTCCCTCCCTTCCTTCCTTTTCTTCTTTTCTTCTTTTTTTATTGACAGAGTCTCGCTCTTCCACCCAAACTGGAGTGCAGTGGCGCAATCTTGGCTCACTGCAACCCCTCCCCGGCCCCCGGTCCCCCGCCCCCCACTTCCCCATCCCCCCACCCCCCAACTCCCGTTCAGTTTGAGCGATTCTCCTGCCTCAGCATCCTGAGTAGCTGGGATTACAGGCACCCGCCACCACACCTGGCTAATTTTTGTACTTTTAGTAGAGACAAGGTTTCGCCATGTTGGCCAGGCTGATCTCAAACTCCTGACCTCAGATGATTCACCTGCCTCAGCCTCCCAAAAGTGCTAGGATCACAGGCATGAGTCACCATGCCTGGCCTTGGTATGATATTTCTATTCCAGAACATTCCCAGGGACCAAGACTTCTTCCAACTCACTGCTCTGCCACCTCTAGGGTGTGGCTCTTACCCCCTGGTCTAAGACGGCAGCAGCCTCGTACCTATTCCAGGCTGCAGGACAGAGGGTGGAACAAAGGGACAGAGAGTGCACATCAGCTGTCTGATGATTTCTGGAAGGTGCCACCTAAACCTTTGGCTTAAATGTCACTGGCCAGATCTTAGTCACATGACTACATCTAGGGAGGCTGAGAAATGCAGTAGTTATTTCAGGCAGCCACATGCCCAGCTAAAAACAGAGAATCCCATTACTATGGAGAAAGCGAAAATGGGTATTATGGGACAATTAGAAATCTCTGCCACATGCATGATGGGGCAGAACCAGGGTAGGAACCTAGGTCTCCTACCTCTAGCCTGGGACCCGTTCCCCTTTCCACACCAGAAGCAAGGCCAAGGTTAACATCAACCCATCTTAGAAAACAAAGACAGGAGGAAGTAACATTTATTGAGCAACTGATTTAATTTTCCTAACAATACGCCAAGGTAGGCAAAGCCCTAGTTTTTCATCTAAGGAGGCTCTGGGAGATTATGTCATTAGTCCAAAGCCACATGTCTAATAAATTACAGACCCAGAATGAGGACCCAGCTATATCTTCCTGCAACACCTGTGTTGACAGTTTATTGGCAGCCTCTGCGGTTCAG